>NC_046214.1:0-300000 GCF_011004875.1 Balearica regulorum gibbericeps
CGCTCTGTGGGGGGGTGTTTCCCTGTCCATGTCCCTTCTCCTCTGCCAGTGCCCCGGGTCCTCTCTGGCTGCACCACCGCCACGAGCAGAGTGGCTGCGGGAGCCCAGAGGCCTGGGGTGTCTCTGTAAAGGAGATCCCCTTCCCACCCAGCACGTGGTCCCCAATCAGGGCAGATTAGGGGAAGGGGGAGCAGGATGGGGATTGACAGAATCACAGGATCATGGAATACCAGGTTGGAAGGGACCTCAAGGATTCTCTGGTGCAACCTTTCTTGGCAAAAGCTCCATCTAGACAAGATGTCCCAGCACCCCGTCCAGCCGAATCTTAAAAGTCTCCTCCAATGTTGGGGAATCCACCACTTCCCTGGGGAGATTATTCCAATGGCTGATTGATCTCTTTGTGAAAAATTTTCCTCTTGTGTCCCATCAGAATCTCCCCAGGAGTAACTTGCACCCATTACGCCTTGTCTTTTCCATGGGATTCCTTCTAAAAAGGGAGTCTCCATCTTCTTTGTAGCCACCCTTTAACTACTGGAACATGGTGAGGAGGTCTCCCCTAAGCCTTCTTTTACAAGGCTTAACAAACCCAGTTCTCTCAGCCTTTCCTCATATGGCACACTTCCCAGTCCTTGGGTCATCTCCGTGGCCCTTCTCTGGACCCTCTCCAGCCTGTCATGTCTGTCATCTCCATACCTTGGTAGCAGCCTCTGCTGCATTTTCTTCAATCTGTAATTTATTTATGGGCTTTAGACACTGATGGCACAGCTACAGGCGGTATCTTCTCTCTATTGTTAGCACTCTGTTAGATCTGTTACATCTCTGATAGACAGCATTTGTGTAAAAGTCAGATGCTAGAGCTATAAAATGCTAGTTTGTGAAATACTGTACATTTCATTTCCAGAAAGTACATGCAAGAAAAACATCTACCTTCTTAGCTCAACTGTCACAGCTCTGCTAAACAACACAAACTCGCAGGCAATCTGGTACGAGACCGCCAATTGTGCTGAACTTCAGACGGCCAATGTAAACTTAAGCATTTTCTTCAGTGAGTCTCCATGTACTGGTGCTGTTTTCCAGCTTGGTATATCCAGCCCTCTGTGCTGCTTTTAGTGAATGTATCTGCTCTACCCATACGTGCACCCCCCAATTTTATTAGTCTTATCAAGCTCTTCTCCGTTCCTACGTATTCATGTCCATTAAATGATTTTTTTCAGGGATTTCTTTAACCCGTCTCCTCCCACATGCCCAAAGGAGATGCCAGCTTTGTCCCTGAAGCCATTAGAGCCCTCCACATGCTTCTGATGCACAGAGATTCCACCAAGAGCTCCTCGACCTCACTCACCTTGTGGGTCAGTTAGAAGCAGCTGCTTCACAGTTCCAAGGTTATGGTGCTAAGCTTCCTATCTCTGCTGTGGGAGTGTCTAAAAAAATTCACTCCATAGCCAATGTGACTATGAAGCAGGTATCCTTTATTGCAGCGCTGGGAGTCGCACATGGATATTTCCACGAACGTGCGTCTCGACAAGAAACAAATTGTACGTGATTTCTATTACAAAAGCGTTACATATTCATTAGGTTTCCGATAAATGTAATACATATTCATTATTCTTCCGGGAACTCATGAATATATGCTAATGTCCTGATACGCCTGCGCAGTTTCTTTCTCGGGTGGTCGTCAGGGGTCGTCCTCCTCAAATCGTCCTCTTTCTCCTCTTCTTCAGTGTACACAGGTGGGTGACCTCTTCTTCATGATCTCCGTTTTGCAAGCTCAGCAACTTGTTACCCGTCCTGCCCAGATGGTCCCAGGCTTGTTGGCATATTGGGCCCCCTCTATCAGGATGCCTCAAACTTTGTGTCTTTTTTTCTAGTTCATACCCAAGGACTGTTCCCTAATTTACGGCTTCTCTTACTCTGTTTCTACATTCCAACTATTTTACTAATTGTTTTCTTTCGTACTGGAGCACGAGACAGGCGAAGCCTGAGTTTGTGGGGCCTGACTCAAGTGTTTTTAAAATGGTTCTACGCTACTTAGTTTCCCTTATTCACCCTGAGGAGGAAGGAGCAGCAGAGACACCGGGTGACGGACTGACCACAACCCCCATTCCCCGTCCCCCTGTGCCGCTGGGGCGGGAGGAGGGAGAAAATTCAGAGTAAATTTAAGCCGGGGAAGCACAGAAGGCTGGGGGGGAGGTGTTTTAAGATTTGGTTTTATTTCTCATTCCTCTGTTTTGCTTGGTAATAAATTGGATTAATTTTCTTTTCTAAATTGAGCCTGTTTTGCCCATGACAGTAATTAGGGAACGATCTCTCCCCGTCCTTATCTCGACCCACGAGCCTCTCGTTCTAGTTTCTCTCCTCTGTCCAGCTGAGGAAGGGGGGCGTGTGATGGAGCGGCTCTGGTGATCAACCCACCACATTGTGAAGCACTGCTGAGCCATAGCTACAACGTTGGTGTGTTATCAGGGCTGGTTTGGTCACAGATCCAACACACGGCACCGTATAGGCTGCTACGGAGAAAATGAACTCCGTCCCCGCCAAAAGATGTTGGTGCAGGGGGCAGACGGGGATTTTGGAACAGGACTGGGGAGAAAGGGATGAATGTTTCCCTGGACAAGAGGTGAAATCTCTCTCCTCTCTCCCCAGCTGTGCTGTCTCCCTCCTGACGTCATAATGCACCTTCAAATGACGCAGGTTGATGTCACAGGGGGATGCCCCACATCACAGGGAGGTCTCCCCAGCGCCACGTCGGTGCTGGCACTTCCCGGCGAGGCCTGGGAGCTGCTGGGCCCTGCTCAGGGGCTCTCCACTGCTGCCCTTCGGAGCTGCTCCACAGCCAGGAGCAGGGTCAGGAGGCAGCGGGGCTGTGCTGGGGGACCCTCGCTGACAGGCAGAGCAGGGGCACGTCAGAGAGGAGTTTTGGGAGAGGAGCTGCGAAGAGCATCCCTTTCCCTGAGCTGAGGGCAAGCAGCCAGCGCGATGGAGGGCTGCTGCACCGTGGCCGTCAGCTTGGAGCTGAGCAGCTCGTTCCCCACGCTCCTGCGGCTCTCCACCAAGGGTGAGGGGTCTGGGAGCTCCTTCCCCAGGGGTTGCGCTGGGGCTGTCCGCTGTCAAAAGCTGCGGGGGGTGGCTGGAGAGGGCTGGGGGCTGCCACGAGAACCCTGCCCGAGGGTCCCACAGGGCTCGGGGGACAATGTAGCGACCAGAACTCCCGGCTGCCCGCAGCCCCCAGGCTCCCATGGGCATGGCTTGGTGCCCTGGCGAGGGGGGCCACCCAGGGCCAGCTTTCCCTGGGGGCTGGTACCTCTTGGGGTTCTGGCTCTGGGATGAAAAGGGGTCCTGCATCCCAGGGGCTGGGGGGTCCTTCAGCTCTCAGAGGGCTCTCGTGAGCCAGCTGGAAACGCCTCTGCTGTAAATCAGCCCTTGACTTTGAACTAGTCTCCTTTGGGAGAACCTCTGTTCCTTCCCTCTGGAGCCTCTTGTGGTGCCAGGCTGGCAGATCACATCCTGGGCTGTGGGGTGCCATCCCTTTCTGGGCGTTAGGTGGCCACAGCCCTGATCCGGAGCCCTTCCCACGTCCCCTCTTCTGCTCCAGCCCTGCCCCGGGAGCAGAGTAAGGCGGGCAGTCTGAAATGGGGGCACAGCCCCCTTGCCGAGAGACACTGAGCTGGCTGGCCTGGAGCCTGACACCTCTTTCCCTTGCTTTCCAGAGGTTGTGGCTATCTGGGACGCTGTGTCCGCGTACATCCTGGCACAGATGAAGCTGGACAAGGTGGGTTGGCCTCTTGGTCTCTCTTTGTCCTGGACAGCCTGGGCGCTGGGGAGCGATCCCTCCCTGAGCATCGTGGCCGCACACCGAGACAACCTCATGTACCCGCAGCTGCTGCTTGGTCAGCCAGGAGAAAAATCAAGTCCGGACCTAGTCTGAGAAAGAATTCAGTGCACGATGGGGCTTCACTCTTCCCTGTGGTCAGAGTGGAGAGACCAAGCAGAGAGACGGGGGATTATGCTGGGTCCATACCAAGGGTAACGGCTGGGAATCAGTCCCAGGTGTATTCCCTGGGCTGGAAATGTCTGGGATTTTCTGTGGCCAAGGGATGGCAGCAAGTATTTTGAGGAGGGCAAGAAAACAAATGGAGAACATGGGCCTTTTCCAAAGTTTTCACTTCACCCATCATCAGCCTTTTGTCTTTTTTCCTGGGCAGGGTGTCCTGCTCACAGGACTTGGGACCTTCGCTGTGGTCCGAGAGCAATTGCAGGGCAACGAAGAGGCGTATGCGGTTCGAAGACCAGTCTTCCAGCCGGACATCGATGCGTTACATCTGCAGGAGCTGGTGTTCCCTACAGTGGTTATCCCTGGTGAGAAGGCAGTGGCCACCCTCCACTTTCCCCCTCCACGTCTGGGGAAGGATGTGTGCTCTCTGCTCTTTGGAAAGGGCTGGGAGATGTCGGGAATGGCCTCCAAAGGTCAGGGGACAGCTTGAGCTCCCCCAAAACAAACCACTCCCCGAGAGCTGTTTTATAAACGACCGTTTCCCTGGCATGTCGTTACGAATCTTACACGGAAATTTGGCCTGCTGCGGCAGTGACGATGTTCCTCCTCCTCGCAGGCAACGTCAAGATCAAGCCGCTGAACTACAAGTGGCTGTCGCGAGCCACCTGCTTCCCGCAGCACGTGGTGGCGGAGTGTGTGCGAGAGACCATACGCTTGTACTCGTTCCAACTGCAGAACGGGCGGCGCCTCGCCTTCGCCTTCAAGGACATTGGCGTTCTGTCCTGCAAAGACGACGTCCTGTGCATGCGGTTTTATTACGACTGCGTCACGGGGCTGGAGGGGAAGGCCAGCCGGATTGCGCTGCTTCGCACGGTAAGTTGCTCAGGTTTTGAGGGCTGCTTCCGTTCTTTGGGAGCTTATGGAAGGGTGAGCAACCCAATCGCCCTCGGCCAGCCTGGACGTGGCAGGCCAGTCAAACACCTTTCCCCACGCTCGCCCCCGCTGACTTCTCCATTAGCAAAGAAAGTTTCTGCTGAGTTTCTGGGTCCTCGCCCTGCCAAAAGCCCGGCACTGTTACTGCGCAGGCTCAGCGTTTGCTGTGCAGCTTCTCCAGAGCAGAGCAAGGGCTAACGCTCCTGGAGGAGGATTTGGAAGACTGGTTTGGAGAAGTGGCTTTCTTTTGGAGCGGGAGACAGGTCTGCTTCCTTTGGGAGCCAAAAGAGAACTGCCTTGGAAGCCTTCTAACAGCTCCGTGTCACTTTGCAGAGGCTGTGGATGCCGGGTGCCAAGGTCTCCGGTGGAGCAACCACCGCTCGGGGGATGCAGGCTGCACCTGCCCAAGCGTTCCCGAGGTGAGTGCCTTTCCTCTGCAGCCCTCGACCAACCGAAGTCCTGAAGTGCCTGGTTTCTGGTTAAATAACGCTGATCTGGGGCTACGCGTGTGTTTTCTGGTGTTGGGGGCAGATTGCCAACAAAACCTGTGCGTGGCCACCAAGGACAAGGGATGCCATGCCTCGCACGACAGTCAGGAGGATTAGTGCTGGGGAGCTGCAGAGGGCAGGGGTCACCCTTCTTCACGCCTGTGTCCCCATCTGCTTTCCAGGTTTCGGTTCATTGTCATCAGCAGCTCGGTGGCCAAGGCGTTCTCCACCTGGCACAAGAAGGCTGCAGGAAAGCACAGGACCAGCAGAGGTACGGGAACAGGTCCCGCTGTCCAGGTGGGCCCTGCCCCACACTGGGTGACCACAGCCCCGTTAAAACGCACTCCCCACGGGGCTGCTCTGAAGAGCTTCCTCCTTTCCCAGCTTCCCAGGGGTGTCCTGACAAGCTGCTGCAGAGGCGGGTGAGGCTCTCCCTGCCCGTACTGCCAAGCCAGGGGCCAGGCACCGGGCAGCCAGACATGGAGAAGAAGACTTCTGCCAGGTGAGACCCTTGTGGGAAGAGATGAAAGGGGCCCTTGCACCCATGCAGGAGAGACATCCCGTTTGGAGACTGGCTGTAGGGACTGGGGAAGGTCCCTGGCACAGGCCCCATGCTTTGTATGAGCTTGTTTGCCCCATCGCAGGCCCCTTAGTGGGGAAGGTGGCGGATGTGGAGTGCACCCCACATCACTTTGCTTGCCCTTACAACAGACCTGAGGTGCAGTCCTCTGCCATCCGTCCGATGGGGCTCAGGAAAGGCTCCCCCTTGCCATGGGAAACGGCCCCACCTCCCCCGCTTCTTCTGCCAGCCTGGGGAGCTTTGATACCCGCTGCAAGTGGGAGACCCAATTGCCCCGTGCTCATGCCGACTCCTCCTGGTGTCTCTTTGCAGCGTGCTCCCCCCATGTCCAGGCAGCTCCCCCAAGACCAAGGAGGCAGGCAGGCAGGAGCCATTTCCTCCAGCCAGGCCCACCGCTGCAATCCCGTCCTCCGAAGGCTGCAAGAGAGTGCTGCAGGTACGTGCTCTGCCTTGCTGTTGCTACCGCGCCACTGAGACTCGGCTAAAGCCTCTTTGTGCGGAGAGCCGATCTGAAAGGATCCCTTGGCGTGCGTTCGTTGTAACCTGCCTGTCACCCCCTTCGGATCTAAGCCCTACCTAACCCCCAGAAAGGCATCACAGAATCATCAAATCATAGAATCTTTAAGGTTGGAAAGGACCTCTAAGATCATCAAGTCCAACCGTCCACCCAGCACCACCATGTCTACTAAACCATGTCCCAAAGTGCCACGTCTACGCCTGTTTTTGAACAGCTCCAGGGACGGGGACTCCCCCACCTCTCTGGGCAGCCTGTTCCAATGCCTGACCACTCTTTTGGTGAAGAAATTTTTCCTAATGTCCCATCTAAACCTGCCCTGACACACCTTGAAGCCATTTCCTCTTGTCCTATCGCTTGTTATCTGGGAGAAGAGACCAACACCCACCTCACTACAACCTCCTTTGAGGTAGTTGTAGAGAGCGATCAGGGTCTCCCCTTCAGCCTCCTCTTCTCCAGACTAAGGTTGCCATGAAACACTTTATTCTGGCCAGGGGCTATGGAAAATGTCCAAGTCCTTCCTAGGCGGTTGGCAGCGGAGGTCTTTGGTCACTCAGCCGTGCTTGCCATGCGTTGGCGTGACTCCCCGGCCCCTGATCTGGTAGGGGCAAAGCGCTGCCGACCGACCGGCTGAGGCAAGGGGCACCACCACTATGGGTCAGAGCCGAAGGAAGCCCCTCCAGGAGCTGAGACTAATCCTGGCTGCTGCTGCGTTTCCGTCCCCTCCAGGAGGTCTGGCAGCTGTCTGCAGAGTGGGAGCAAGTGAAGACCCGGTGGCAAGAGCGACGAGAGCAAGCGAAGGCAGAATGGGCGGCGTGGGAAGCCTGGGCTGCAGGGGAGGACCGCCAGCCGCCCCAGGTACGGGCAGTGATTGACAGCGCTGAGCGCAGCAGCGACCCTCTCTGTCGGGGGTCTCCAGGGGGTTGGAGCAGGACTGACACCCAGCTGCAGGGCAGGGGTTTGCCTGCTCATCCCCGTGGGGGAGAGATGGGCAGCAGGATCCGAGGGGCAAAAGCAGCCGTCAGCCGTGGTGAGGGGCACGTGGTGCTTAGTCTCCCGGCTCCCAGGTCCTGCTGCAGGCTCCTTTCAAGAGGTCCTCTGGGGAACGGCACCTCTGTCTGCCGTCTGGTTTGCTGAGAGCATCTCCTCCTTGGCAGGCACTCGGCACTGGAGGCACTTGGATTCCCCACCCTCCGGCCCAGCCCAGGAGAAAGGAGGTCACCGAGAGGTGGAGGAAGGCGGAAAACCCTCTCCCAGCAGAGGAGATGGCAGCAGCAGCCCAGCTGAAGAGACTCCAGCCTGAGTAAGTGTGCGCTGGCTCTGGACACAGCCTGGGGCAGTCGAGCAGCCATGACCCCGCAGAGCTGTCCAGGTCCCCCGTCCCTGCATCCGGGGCTTGCGTAGGACAGAGGCTGAGGGATGCTGTTTCCCTGTTTGTCGCAGCCACCTTTCCCCACGAGCGGTCCAGGTCCTCAACAGGCTGGAGCCGCACCAAGCGCGGAGGAACATTTTCAGGCACGTCGCTGAGAACAACAGGCGGCATCAAGAGCGGCAGAGGCAGCTCCCCTGGTAACTATCTCCAGAAAGGCACGGTGCTTCCTCCGGCTGCAGGGCCCATCCCTCCACGGAGGGCAGCCCCGGGGGGAAAGAGGGCATTTCTCTGACACCCCTCGTGCGGCAGAAGCCGGTTTTGGAGGGTGGGTTTGGGCTGGACCTCCCTGACACCCAAGGGGCACTGCCTGGGCACCCAGAATTGGCTTTCCATGTGGGATGTAAAAGTGCTGTCTGAAGACAGAGGGATCCCTGTGATGGCTGGCGCTCCCCTTTCCAAACAGAGAGCACGTCCTTCCCTTGCAGAGTCCTGCCCCAAGACACCTTGCCCCGAGGGGGGACACCTGTACGGGACATCCAAGGTCTCAGCTCCACCTGACTCAGCCTGGGGCTGAGTCAGGTGGAGCTGAGACCTTCTCCTGGGCTTGGGCATCAGGGGCCTCTCCCACTGAAGTGACACCTTGAAGCTTCATCGCAAGCAGATCCCATCATGGGTGGCCTGAGCTACGCCTGCAGGATTTCTCTGCCTTCTCTCCGTCCATAGAATCATTCGCTTTTCTTTCTTCCTCCCTAGCACTAGATGCTGGTACCGCAGCAGAGGAGAAGGTGCCGGGAGCGGTGGCTGTTAGCGAAGGCGCTGGGAGGCTTCTCAGCTGCCAAGATCCACCTCTAAAGACAAAATAAAGAGGTCTGGAGCTGTTCCCATCTGGACCGGCTGGTCTGTGCCTGGTGATGGATCCATCTAAAGGGATTACACACACACCCCCCCCCCGACATGTGATCCCAGAACTGCTCGCAGGGGCAGGAGGGAATAAAGTCCACGCACACCCCACAGCGCGAACACGTGCACATCCCAACACACAGGCAGGACGATGCAGGTGGTGCTCGCGCTCTCCCCGGGAAACCAGCACAGAAAGAACCAGTGAGAGAAGCCTCACGTTCACAGCTCTGGTCCTCGTGGGGGACCTGAACCGCTCTGGTGCCTGCCGGACGGACAAATCCAGCAGGGATCAAGCGATGCAGGAGATTTCTAGTGCACATTTCCTGGCAGGGGTGATGGAGGAACGAAGGAGGAGAGGTGCTCTGCTGGACCTGGCCCTGGTGAACAAGGCAGAACTGGTTGGGGATTTGAAAGCCAGCAGCAGCCTTGGCTGCAGGGAGCCTGAGGTGGTAGAGTTGAGGATGCGGAGGGGAGGGAGCAGGGCAAAAAGCCAAGACCACAGCCCTGGCTTCCAGGAGAGCAGAGTTCCACCCCGCCAGAGACCCCAACTCTGCTCCCTGCTCTGGCCAGGCCCAGCCTTGGGAACCAGCTGGTGGCCACGAGGAGCCAAAACAAGGCGGGGGAAGAGTGGGGTGGGGAGGCACGGCAAGTATCTGTTCAGAAAAATTGTCTGCTGGGCTGTCTGCGTCTTCCCCAGACAGGGAGATTCCCTGAGCCGTGGCTGACAGCTCCGAGCGATAAGGGTGTAAATCAACTTTTGCGAGAAACTCCCTCAGAGCTGAAAACTGGAATGCTGACTTTTTGAGGTCCTCCTTGAGCAAGTTCATGGGCAGACCTGTTAACACATGCTGTTACCTTACTCACAGTTGGAGGATTTTTTTGCAGGGAACCACCGAACAAATTAAAACACGTCGGGGCTCTGGGGAAGTGTCTCGTCAAGAGCTGTTTCAATAAGCCTTAAAATTGGGGGTGCCCCAACGCCAAATAGATGGGGTACCCTATGCTCAATCAGCCGTGATGGTCCAGCAGAAAAGCAAGGGAACAGCGGGAAAGGAGGGGCTGCTTAAGCCGCAGAAGCAGTGTCCCTACAGTCCCCTGAGACAGGAGCTGAGAAAAATGGCTGGAGAAGATCAGGAGCAGGGAAAGGTGTGGCAGGGACCATACAAGAGCCAGCAGGGTCCCTAAACCAAGAAAGGCTCGCCTTCAGGAATAACAACCTTTTAATCTGCCTTAAGGCCCTGAAAGCAGAGGCACTCGACTTTATCGTGGATACGGGAGCACAAATGTTACCCCAAAAGTACTGTAGAAGCAGGGGGATTCAATACCACAGTTTAGGTAGCGTTGGGCTCAGAAATACCCACTTAGGGAGCTTTGGGGCTTAAAGCCAGTAATGCAGCATGTTTTTTGTGATCAGAAATAACCATTGAGGGAGATTTTGGGCTCACATGCAGCTATTTGGGGAGATTTTTGGAGCCCAGGGAGCTTTTGGGCTGAGAAACAGCCACTTAGGGAGCTGTGGGACCGAGAAACTGCCACTTCAAGCTATTTTGCATTCTGAAGCACTGATTTCGGCAGCTCCTGGGCTCAGAAACAGCAATTTAGTGAGGTTTTGGGCTTCAGAAAACCCATTCAGGGAGCTTTGGGGTCAGAAAAACTCAGTTCGGGAGGTTTTGGCATCCTGATCTTCTTTTTCGGGAGCTCTGGGGCTCCGAAACACTAACATAGGGCGCTTGGTTGCTCAGAAGCATCAATTCAGGGAGCTTTTAGCAATTTTTTTGTGATCAGAAATAACCATTTCGGGAGCCTTTGGTCTCGGTCACCCTCCTTTAGGGTGGTTTTGGGCTCCCAAACACCCGTTTAGGGAGATTTTTGGCTCAGACACACCCACTTGGGGAGCTTTTAGTCTGCGAAACATCCACTTCAGAAACTTCTGGGCTGAAAAACGGCCACTAAGGGAGCTTTTGGGGTCTAAAGCAGTGATGTAGGCAGGTTTTGGGGTCTAAACCGCTGATTTATGGGGAGACAGTGGGGTAGCCCTGTATGTTCGGGAGTGCTTTGACTATGTAGAGCTTGACGATGGTGGTGACAGGGTTGAGCGTGTCTGGGTAAGAATCAGGGGGGAGGCCACCAAGGCAGGTGTCACGGTGGGAGTCTGTTATAGGCACATTTTGGGCTCTGCCTTTCGGGACTGGAACAGGTGGTGACAGCCCTGTCCTGTCCCCCTCCAGCAGCAGGAGGAGATGATCATCCCTGGATGACCCCCCACTATCCCCTGGGAGCCCTGGGCCATTTCCCTCTAATGATCAATAAACCCCTTCAGCAAAGCTGCGCTCTGGGGGGGGGTGTGTGTCCCTGTCCATGTCCCCTCTCCTCTGCCAGTGCCCCGGGTCCTCTCTGGCTGCACCACCGCCACGAGCAGAGTGGCTGAGGGAGCCCGGAGGCCTGGGGTGTCTCTGTAAAGGAGATCCCCTTCCCACCCAGCACGTGGCCCCCGATCAGGGCAGATTAGGGCAAACTGGAGTGTCCCCCCAGGAGGCTGGGAGAGGCAAGGGGCAGACGGTGACAGCCCTTGGAGGACGCGGTGCTTTGGAGGCACAGCGGGAAACAGGTTCTTACCGGGGCTCCAGTGAGCACCATCCCCCACATCGCACAACGGGGTGTCGGGGCAGGAGAGGAGCACGGACAGGCAGCCCAGAGCCCCGGGTCCTCTGCCCCGCTCTGGGAGGGGTGGTGGTTCCCTGCCCCATGGACTCAGCCCTCCTGGCTTCACAGGAGATTTCAGAGCCCCACGCTGGGCCCATGTACCTTCCTGGACCCCCAGCCCCACACCCTTGTTGGGGTCACCCCCCATCACAGACCAGGAAGGCAGGTCATGGGCTCCCGACACTGGACGGACCTCTCCCCGTCCCTCGCCATGTGTGGCCCAGCTTTGTGGGACTTTGTGTTCATTATCTCTCGGCTGTGGTTTTGTCTCTCCAGGCAGGCACTGAATTACCAACTTTTACATTAGGAATTGTTCCCTCACCCTGCATTTTTTGTCACATTTTCCCCTGCGTGTGATGATCTGAAAGGGTCTTTTCCAACCTCAATGATTCTCTATGATTTCAGGTCTTCAGCAGGGTCGACTGCAGGGGAATATTTCTGAGGCGGATGGGGGGACCTGAGAGTCTCCAGGGCAGCGGATTGCAAGCGGGGCTGATGGGCAGCATCATCCTGTGGCTCGTCCCTGGGCTGTGGGGTTTGGGCAGGAGCTGTCAGCTGGGAAACCAAAAAAGGGTTTCCTTTTTTTTGGAAGAAAAAAGAAAAAGGGGAAGCCAGAACCCAAAATTTACCAAGACACAGGCGTGACAGAGCAAACATGGAGCCAAGGAGAAGAAACGAACCTCGCTGCTCACAGTAATTGGTGGGCCATGGAGAAAGCACAGGCGCCACTTCCAGGAAGGTCAGCCTGGACTCTGCAAGAGTGTGACCCAGGGGGCCCCTGGCCTGGGAGGGATGCGGGAATCGATAGAGCTGTGTGAACCCGTGAGCGATGTGCAGGGGAAGGGGGAGCAGGAGGAATAAAGATGGGGATTGACAGAATCATAGAATCATGGAATACCAGGTTGGAAGGGACCTCAAGGATTCTCTGGTGCAACTTTTCTTGGCAAAAGCTCCATCTAGACAAGATGTCCCAGCACCCCATCCAGGGTTCCTTTTGTTCCTGGAGCCATTAGAGCCCTCCAGATGCTTCTGATCCACAGAGATTCCACCAAGAGCTCCTTGACCTCACTCACCTTGTGGGTCAGTTAGAAGCAGCTGCTTCACAGTTCCAAGGTTATGGTGCTAAGCTTCCTATCTCTGCTGTGGGAGTGTCCAATTTGGGGATCTTTTTGAACAAAGAAGAAATAGATGGAGTTCTGGAGTCCGTGTCTCTGGAACTGTTCAGACAGCTTCCATCAGAAGTCTTTTTGCACGGAAGCCCACTAGCATTTTGACTAACATCTGGCATGGTTTGCTGATGCAACAGTTAAAAAAAATAATGATGCCTTCAAGTAATAACAAAAGCAAAAAAAAATACTGCCAGACGAGCCACATTTTGATTATACCTTCTTTCTTTTCTGTCAGGTTTCTGCAGGCAAAAAATGGTGGAGATCTTTTCATATGAGCTGCCTCAATCTTCATGCCTTCCTTTAGTACACTTAGGTTATTCGCCTGCCTGTAAACTAATATGAAATTTAGTGTTGTAGCTCTTTTTTTTGTCACAAGGTTGAAACACAGTGCCACGGGATGTCCTGTACAGGCCAAGCATCAGTACAGGTATCAGTGCAAGTCTGAGGAAGTCACCCCACCTGGCCTGAAACTCGGGCAAGAGTTGTGATGCATTTTCCTGGGCTTTTCTCGTATCCCAAAGCACGAGCTAAAAAGGTCGGGTCTTACTGCATTTACTCATGTTGTGTGAGCACAGCTCAGGCGGGTACCAGGGAGAAACTCTTCCTCAGTGCAAACCAACGTTCAAAGGAGTCCACCGTTCAGAACTCTTTCTGCAAACACACTTGTCCCTTTAGAAGAGTTACCTGATTTCCTCAGTTCTTCATTGCGATAGCTGGGCATGAGCCTGACAGCACACGTGCACGTCTGAAAGGCACAAGAGCAGCCAGCTTGGGAAGAAGTGAAGAGGTGATAGCAAAGACCTATGCTTTCAAACACCTCCTCACCCCCACACCCCTTTATTCTGGCATCGTCTGACAACACTTGCAATCTTACTTTATTTCTACATCTACCAAAAGTAGTAACGGAAGACGAAGGTTTACATGGAAGACTGCATGTCATTACAACATGACAACTCCCAGACGTTCAAAGTTCTGGGATGACATCATACACAAACTGTAATTTTGGAAAAATGCTGTCAACAGGCATCAGCAACTTCTTTTAGAGCCTGGTACAGTTAATTCCCACTTGCAAAGTGCAGCAACTGACAACCGTTTTGGACAAGCGTATCTACAGGCAGTGCAGGGACATCTCCTGGCTTCACATTGGACTGTCCACTTCATGAAACACAGTTCCTTCGTGAGTGTGTTTACTATGATCTGCCGAACTGTTACTTCACATAGGGTATATGGTGTATGACTGTAGTACACACACACTTTTGGTTCCAGATGGACTTCCTTTGGCAAAGTGTCCAAATAGTCTGTTTTTAAAGCTCATCTTCTCTATGTTGCTCTCTACAGAAATAGCTAAGAGCTAATACCAGAAGGAAGCGCAACTCACTGTGCGAAGCTACTTCCATGAGAATAAAACAAATGAAACCCTACAGGCCTAGAGCAAAATACAGGCTTACCTCTGTCTGCGAATGGCCGTACAGCGTACGTGAAATCAGTCTTGACGCTTCCTGCATTTTCCACTTTCTTAAATACAATGCCAAGAAACCACATTGTCACATAGCCTCTCGTAGCCGTTCCACAGCATGGCTGTTTACTTCCAAGTGTAACGAGGTCTTGACCTAATTTGCCTTGCCTTGTTCATAGGCATTGTCAACTTCCCCGTCACAAGTAAAAATATTCATAATTAGTATTTCCCTTCTTATGATATCGTTTCCATAACAAATACAGCAGGAAAGCCTATGTTTAATAGCTTTGCATTACGTCTAAATCAAAACTGCAACTTCCTACGTGTTTTACCTATCGCATTGTACAACCTGCACTTGAGAAAGTTTGCACAAGACAAGAATGGCTTTTAGAGCTTGCTAGCATTCGAGATCTTTCCAGTGCACAGAAGTCCACCATCTGCCTTTCACTGCCCCATTCTCCCGACAGAGGCAATAACTAGAGAGTGACATCAAGGACAATGTCCGTTAGATCTATCAGATATTACTAATATCCAGTTCTTTTAGTCAACACTAGATATTTCTCAGTTGCCTGCCTGTATTACTGAAAATTGGATCTCCGAACTTCAAAGTTGAGGAAAATGGCACTTGGAGAGTCTTACTGAAAGAGTGATTATGTCCAAAAGAATCTGTCCCCCTTTTTGGAATTTAAGAGAAAGGAATAAAAAACTCTTATTTCTCTCTCAAGTGTAGCAGATGTAGCAGACTGCCAGGCATATACAAAGAAGGGCTGTTAAGAGAGAAAGGAGCACACATGGCCTACTACCTATTCATCCGTCAGCTGTCTGTTTAAATGAGAAGTCCGTTGCAGTTTAATGTTTTGCCAAGTCTTGCTACGATTTGTCCACCACAGCGAACAGCTCCAACATATTCCTGTTCTGACAGATCCTAATTTTATACAAGAAGTTAACTGAAATGGATTTGTTCTGGGTTTTGTCACTTATTCTTAGCTTTACAAAGCTGCAAGCCATTTCTACTGCGTGTGCTGAGAGACAACGGGTAAGTTTACACAATTCCAGTTCAGGGAGTTGCCTTCAGCCATCAGGGCAGTGTAGGAGCGTTCACTGTGACTGCATTTCCCGGACTCGTGAGGTCAGCTTGTGTCGTGGTTGTACCCCAACCAGTAACTGAGCACCACGCAGCCGCTCGCTCACTCCCCCACAGCAGGATGGGGGACAGAATCAGAAGAGTCAAAGTGAGAAAACCCGTGGGCTGAGATAAAGACAGTTCAATAAGTAAAGCAAAAGCCGTGCGCACAAGGAACGCAAAGCAAGGAGTTCATTCCCCACTTCCCATGGCAGGCAGGTGTTCAGCCATCTCCAGGAAAGCAGGGCTCTATCACGTGTAACGGCGACTTGGGAAGACAAACGCCATCACTCCGAACACCACCCCCGCCCCGTCCTTCCTCTTCCCCAAACCCCTTATAAAGCTGAGCATGACGTCATATGGTATGGAATATCCCTTTGTCAGTTGAGGTAACTGTCCCAGCTGTGTCCCCTCCGAAATCCTTGTGCACCCCCAGCCATCCAGCTGGTGGGGAGGTGTGAGGAGCAGAAAAGGCCTTGGCTCTGTGTAAGCCCTGCTCAGCAACAACAAAAACATCTCTGTGTAACAAAAACATCTCTATGTTATCAACACTGTTTCCAGCACAAATCCCAAACACAGCCCCAGACTGGCTGCTGGGAAGACAATTAACTCTGTCTCAGCTGAAACCAGGACAGCTCATGATCCAGCCTCTGGTCCACAGCAGCAGCCAGACCGACCCTGACCGAGTGGAGATTTTCCAGCAGTGGCCAGAAGGGTGGTCGGGGCCTGGAGCACGTTATGTCCAAGGAGAGGCTGAGAGAGCTGCCCTGTTTTGAGAAATCCCTCAGAGCCAAACACTGGAGGCAGGGCCCAGGGGAGATGGTGGGATCTCAGCCAACGGAGGTATTCCAAATTTGTTGAGACAAGGCCCTGAGCACCTGATCTGTCAGGAGCTGTCTGAGGAGGGGTTAGGACTAGAGACCAATGAAAAGATTTTCCTTTTTCAAAGAGTCTTTCTGTGTGCCAGCCTTTCTGCAACACTGACAGCTCCCACCCAGCTGAAAGCACTTTGGGAGACGATGGTTCCCCTTTTGTACCAGGAAGAACCATAGTGTGAGGACATCCCCCAAGGCTCACACGTGCAGCCAGCACAGCGTGAGGCACTCATCCCCAGGGAAGCATTCCTGGGCTGGTGCTCAGAACCTGCTGTGGGCTGAGGACCATCACAGCCCATCGCCAAGGGCAGCGTGTCCAGGATCTCCTGGGACTGTGCAGGCAGGCCATGGTGCCCAGCTCCAGCAGAGACACCCACGGCAGGTCCCTGCATGGGCTCAGAGCAGGGCACATGGAGACACCCAACAGCCAGCGCAGAGGCACTGTGGCAATGCCTATAGGCTGACAGCGGGCTGAAGAGTGTGGGGCAAGAAGAGGAGACCTCCTCAGCTGGGCTGGCCAAGCCCTGCTGCCCAACATGGCCCCCCGGCCCTGCAGTGCAGGCACTAGATAGAGCAGGGTGCGTTCATGGAGTGGGGAAACATCTCCAGCAGCACATTCCCCGTGGCAGCCCTCCATGCCTCCACCCGCAGCAGCCCTCCATTTAGCAGCCCCCCACCAGTACCTGCCCCTGCACAACCTCAGTCGTGTCCCATGCAGGTGTCAGCAGTCAGCCGTGCGGTGGGATCTGCAGGGTCTGGGACAGAAGAGAGACGGCACCGGGCTGGCCGTGCCCCAGGACAGGCACTGAGCCCAGCAGGAGGACGGAGCTGGCCCCACAACAAAGGTCCCTCCCCAGGGCTGGGTGTATGGCCAGAGAGGGAAATGGACGATGCGTGGGGCGGTTTCTCCCAATTGCCCTGGGGCAGCTTCCCCAGCGTGTCCAGGGAACATGGCACAGACCAGCTCCTCTCTCCTGCACCTCTGATGACTTGCTTCCTTCTCCAGGAGATCAGGCTCTGCTCTACGTGCCCACTGGAGCGGGTCCTCACCCTGGATGGTCACAGAGCTCCGATAACGTCAGGCTGTTCCTGTCCTAGGCACTTTCCAGTCCAGCCCATCCCCTCCCCGGCTCTCCCGCACCTTCCCTGCCCTCTCCCCAGCACAGCCCAGCAGAGCAGCCCAGTCTGGGCTGGCAGTCTGGGCTGCTGCAGAGCTCTGGGCACTCACCCCACAGCCCCAGCCCCTCTGAAGGGCACAGCAGCTGCTGGGAGGCAGAGGGGGGTCTCAGCCTCCCCATCGGCCCCAGGGCTGCAGCTGGCCCCAAGTGCCAGCACAGGCCACTCACTCTCGGCCTCTCCTGCATTGACGCTGCAGGGGATCCCCAGCCCTGACCGCCTTTGCCCCACTCTGCCTCCCCGCCAGCCCTGCTCCCCAGGACACCAGGAGAGTCCTGGCCCTGCGCCTCCTCCTGCATCTCTCCAGTCTCCTGCCCTGTGCCTGCTGCATCTTCACGGACTCCCACAGCACTGCAGAGTCTTTGTGTCTGGGTACCTGGAGTGAGTGCTCTGCCCTGGGGGGACTTAATCTCAGGGTCTTTCACCTTCTGAGTCTCCATTCACTTCCCACCCCGGAGTACCTGCAGTGTCCCCATCCTCTCCTGACCACACCAGATTCCTTTCCACATGGACGGACATCTGCCATCAGCCCCATCATACCTGTGACAGCCTGAGGAAGGTGACTGGGAGCTCGTGCACCATTTCCAATGCCCCTGGACACCAAGAAGAGAGCCTTCAACTAAGTGCTTGGTGTCTAACAGTGATACCATGAGATTATTTCCCCAAACAGAAGGAGAAAACCGGGGGGAAGACACTTGGAAAGTCCAATTCCTCTGGCTTGTTCTTAGCCATAACTGTATCAAGGAGAGCCCAGGCTGCAGGCACCTCCCTCAGGAGATCCCCTTTTATTGCAGAGAGGCTATTAGGAAGGCAAAAGGTGACACATGGTTCTTCAAGGATCAGACACAACAGGAGAGAGCCTCAAGAAAAGTGCTATGAACCCAAGCAATTACCTCTAAGGATGATTATCAGGGGGAAAAAAAAAAAAACAAACCAAAAATGGGGAGAGGCCTAAAAGATGTTCTGGGCACTCTGCAGAGAAGGGGAGGCAAATTACTGTTGGTGGTGCAAGGTCCATTGGATTAGTTTCCTCAAGGCATCCTTGAGCTCCTGGTTCCTCATGCTGTAGATGAGGGGGTTCACTGCTGGAGGCACCACCGAGTACAGAACTGCCACCAGCAGGTCCAGGGATGGGGAGGAGATGGAGGGGGGCTTTAGGTGAGAAAATATGACAGTGCTGATAAACAGGGAGACCACGGCCAGGTGAGGGAGGCACGTGGAAAAGGCTTTGTGCCGTCCCTGCTCAGAGGGGATCCTCAGCACGGCCCTGAAGATCTGCACATAGGACAGCACAATGAAAACAAAACAACCAAAACCTAAAAAACAGCTTAATATAAGAAGCCCAACTTCCCTGAGGTAGGTGTCTGAGCAGGAGAGCTTGAGGATTTGGGGGATTTCACAGAAGAACTGGTCCAGGGCATTACCCTGGCAGAGTGGTATAGAAAATGTATTGGCCGTGTGCAGCACAGCATAGAGAAACCCACTGCCCCAGGCAGCTGCTGCCATGTGGACACAAGCTCTGCTGCCCAGCAGGGTCCCGTAGTGCAGGGGTTGGCAGATGGCAACGTAGCGGTCATAGGACATGACTGTGAGAAGGAAATATTCTGCTGAGATCAGAAAGTAAAAGAAAAAGACCTGTGCAGCACATCCTGTGTAGGAGATGGCCCTGGTGTCCCAGAACAAGTTGGCCATGGCTTTAGGGCACAGTGGTGGAGATGGAGCCCAGGTCGAGGATGGAGAGGTTGAGGAGGAAGAAGTACATGGGGGTGTGGAGGTGGTGGTGGCAGGCGATGGCAGTGATGATGAGGCCATTGCCCAGGAGAGCAGCCAGGTAGATGCCCAGGAAGAGCCAGAAGTGCAAGAGCTGCAGCTCCCGTGTGTCTGCGAATGCCAGGAGGAGGAACTCAGTGATGGAGCTGCTGTTGGACATTTGCTGGTTCTTGGCACAAGGTCTGGTTGAAAAAAGGAAAGGAGAGGGAACACTTAGGACACACTCCTCTGAGCAAAGCTACTCCATTTTTCATAGAAATACCCAATAATCAAAATGCATTTCCTTTCTCTGGTTTGTGCTGGCTGAGTGTGTTGTGAGGAGCTGAGGAGTCAGCTGTGCTCAGCTGCAGTGGGTACATGGAGCTGGCTTCTGACAGCTCCAATCTACACAACTCATGTCAGATGTAATCCACCTTTAATGGAGAAATTAAATCTCTGCACTCATGATTTGGAAGAGTGCAGGCTGCACAAGAGAAGCTTAGCATGTCCTTATAGGAATGTTGTCTGTGTTTTTTATTTTTGACCATTACATCAGGGGATTTTTGCTCTGAGGGGTAAACTCATTTGCTGATAAAAATGGGAAGAGTCTTGAGACAGTTCACATGAAAGGGGCTGGGGTCTTTGTACCTTAATGCAGAGTCAGGAGAGCTGCAGTGTCCATTAGACCCCTAGTGAAATACCCTGCACATTTGATTCTGTTGCCTTGAAGGTGACAACAAACATAAATTACTCTCTAAAAAATAGAACAAAACAAGACTCTAAGGAGAGCAGAGGAGTCCTGTTTCAAAGGGCAGATCTGCAAACTGTTCACTTTCCCAGCCCAGAGGTGGAATTACGATTGAGAGAGAAGGACACAGCCCCTCTCAGAGAGAAGCAAAGGCCTCTGAGAGGAGAGAACTGACCTCCAAGGGAAAGCTCAGCACTCCCTGGGATCCTACAGCACAGCCCTGCTCTTCTGGGGCAGCTCCCAAGCCCAGCAGCACAGGCAAAGCAGACAGTCCGATGTCCTGAAGATGGGATGTCCTAAAGGCAGAGTCAGCTCCTTGCTCAGCAGACAACGCCCAGCAGACATCGAGAGGGAGGGACCAAAAGAGAGCAGGCTGAAGGCAGCCTAGCCCAGGGCTTGTCTGCAGTTTCCTCCCACTGCCTGCCCATGTCTCTGCTGCCTGGAGCTGTCCCTGCCAGGAGCTGTTGCTCTGTCCACACCTCTCCTCCCTGTCCCTGCTCACAGAGCCCATCCCACCCTCTGTGTGCTCAGCTCTGCCCTGCAGACCCCTCCTGGCAGCAGGGCACTGCCCAAGGGGATCTCAATGCTCCTTGAAGAGTACCCTGGGAAATGTCCCAGGGGTGATCTGGAGCTGTGAACAGCCCTGACCCACACAGCACCCTCTCAAGAGCAGAAGGACCCTGCCCTGCCCTTCCAGGGGGTCGCTCCTCCCACCCACAGCTTCTCCCTGCAGTGCCCTGGGGAGCTCCCCGGGCAGGCTGAGTGCTGACCCTGGCAGGCGGCAGAGTCCCTGCCCCGGCACACAGCCCCTGGGCTGCAGGGACCCTGCTCTGAAGGACACAACTGGGCACCCCTGGCTGCACACCTGCATTCACAGCCAGTCAAACTTGCCTCTGCACAGGGAGTCCACCTGGCAGATCCCATCAGCTCTGGGCTCTGCCAGCTTGAGGAGATGCCTCCAGGAACCCCATCGGCATTGCCCTGCACCCAGAGACTCACCGTGTCAAGGGCTCTGAAGATTTCTCCTTCCGTGAGCTCTCAGCCATCCTCCCATTTCCAACTGCCTTTCAGCTCTCTCTGCCTCGCTGTTCTCCCCTCGGTGCCTGCAGGCAGAGCCCTCAGCCCTGCTGGGCTCTGCAGAGGAGCTGCTCCTGGGCAGAGATGTCTCTCTGCAGCACAGCCCACTTGCCAGGAGCTCCCTCTGTCCCAGGAGAGCAGCAGCAGAGGAGCAGCCCAAGGCGGCATGTTAATGACCCCTCTGGTGGGTTTGGGGATGAGTCCATGAAGCTCAGACCCTGAGAGGAAGCTGATGAAACCTCTCAAGAAGTCAAAGTCCGATGCAACCTCCACAGTTTCTTGGAGCATTACTGGGTCCCCCTGAGGGCCATGACTGACAAAGCAACTCTGGGGCTGGTTAGAGCAGGAAAGTGGAGGCAGTGAGGACAGGGAGGCAAAGGAAAGCAAAAGATGCCTCTGATGTTGAGTAAAGCTGAGTGTATTTGATCAAGCCAAAGGGCCAAGCCCTGGCCGCCAACCCCTGGGAAGGGGAGATCCTGTCCCTCACACGTGTCTCAGGGCTCTTCCTGGGCCACTGTGATGTGGGGATGTGCAATGCCTAGAGCAGGACTACCACACAATCTTTCTCAGGCTCACAGGTTGTGACAAGGGGGCGATGAAGTCCTGGTGCTCTAATGAGAAGATGTCTCCTCACAGGCATCACCTGCAGAGAGAACAGCCACAGCCCAGCAGACCAAGACCTTGGCTGTGTTGGGGGCTTTCAGCCTTGCCACTGCCCCCAGATGCCTCCACCACAGGATGTCCTACGGTGTCCCACACCTGCACCTCTTTCCCTGCAGGAAAAGGGAAATCTTGGATGCCCCCAGCTGCACTTGGTGCCATCTTTTCTTTCTCATGATGTTTCCCAGTTTTCAGAAAAGCTCCACCATCTCGGAAACCACCTTTCAAGCAGTCTCAGGCTACTCCTAGACTGCCCTCAGCCTCTCCACCACTGGGCAAAGGGGCCAAAGAAGCCCAGGTCTCCCAGCCCCTCCACACAGCCCATCTGCTTCAGGCCCCAAACTCCACCTGGCCACATCTCCTCTGGCCACTCTCCAGCTCCTCCCAGCTCCAGCAAAAGAGGGAGCCAAGAACTGGGACAAAGCCATGTGTGGGGGTCCCTACCAGTGCGGTGTCAAGGGCCATAAGAACTCCCCTGCTCTGGGTGACCATGCTCGTCCTAACGCAGCCCCGTATGCAACTGGCCTTCTTCACAGGGAGCAGAAACCCCTGGCTCCTATGGTGTCCCTCGCAGTTGCCAGGCCCTTCTCCTCAGAGTCACTCCTCAGCACAGCAGGTCCCAGCTGGCCCTGATGGACAGCTTGGTTCTTCTCCCTGAGGCCAGACTGGCCAATTCTCCTTGTCAACGTCACGAGGTTTCTTTTGGCCAAATCCCCGAGTTTCTCCAGGTCCCTCTGGACTGAAGCTCCGTTTGGTCAGCGGTTAATGTTTGTGTGCGGGTGGCTCACCCTGATGGTGGTGTAGTCTCACAAGAGAACAGCATGAGGAGTTGCAGATCTCTACAGACCCAGGTAGGAATTGCCATGAGCAGAGTCTGCAAAACACCAAAGGAGGGTACAAAGCAAGCCAAACCAGGGTCAGCGGGGAAAGGAGAAATGAGGGTGGGGCTGTTTTGTACACTTGGTTGTATTAGTGGAAAATGTATAGCTATGTAGACACACAGACAACATGGATCCCTCCAGGAGCTGCTCTTAGACCTTCCATCTATCCAGGCGCTGGCCCCAGGATCACCTCAGCTCCCCAGTTCCCCCACGCACAGACAGACACACACGTACAAATGACTCTCTCCAGCCCAGCAGCGCAGCACCATTGAGGCTGGAAGGCAGCCAGCTTCCACCTTCTCTGTGCTTCCTCTGCATGCTTGGTTTTCGTCAGGAGCTCCTTTCTCATCCATGTTTTCCTCTGGCCACTTTTTCTTGACTTTCTGCATTTGGAGTTCTAAGAGGAGATCCTTAGCCATCAATAGCTCTCTGCACCCTTCTCTGCAGGACCATATCCCATGGGATTCTTCCAAGCAGGGTGCCCAGCAGGTCAAAGTCTGCTCTCCTGAAGTCCTGCTCTTGGCCTTCTTCCCTTCTCTCAGGATCCTACACTCTGCTTTCTCACCCCGACTTTTACGTCTCTGACCAGGTCTTCCTTGTACGCATGAAGTCCTGCAGGGCATCTCATCTCTTCTTTTCTCCACCCTGCTCCCACCAGCGAGTAGCTTTGGGGGCAGCAAGGGAACTTGCTAAAACTCCAGTGTGAACAGGAGTCAAATGGACAGTGACCTGTGGATAAGTTCACACTGGAGGTACATCAGCTGAGGTGATGGTTGCCTTTGGAAAAGCCCGTGCCAGAACATGTACACACCAGTGACCGCACAGCCAATAATCCAATAATCCCCTTTGATCTTTAATGGCTTGAGTGATAACAGCCCTATTTTGCAGTTGGAGTAGATTGTCCCTTCCAGCTTGAACTGCTCCTGTTCTGTTCTGTTCTGTTCTATTCTATTCTATTCTATTCTATTCTATTCTATTCTATTCTATTTTATTCTATAATATTCTGGTCTAGTCTAGTCTAGTCTAGTCCAGTCTAGTCTGGTCTATCCTATTCTATTCTATTATGCTATTTCCTGCCTGTTTCACATCTTTCACTTTTTCATAATCTTCTGAGATTCTTTCTGTTATATGCACTCTGTATGCACCCTCTCACCAGACAGAACAGGAATGACAATAAAAATTCTCCACCAGCTCTACCTGCCAAGGAACTAACTGTGACCGTAACATGGAATTTACCCCTCTCTGTTGTGCATCACTGGAGTACAAAAACTTACCTGGGACAGATGGCATCACTTCTCTCCACAGCACTTACAGCTATGCTCATCTGTTGTTTAACTCTAAACTGGTGTTGGGGGGTTTTTTGTTGTTTTTGTTTGTCTGGTTTTTTTTCTTTTTCCTTCATAAAAGAGATTTTGATCAACTTTCTGAATATCTCCTTCTGTTACAATCATCATAGAATGGCTTGGGTTGGAAGGGACCTCAAAGATCATCTAGTTCCAGCCCCTCTGCCATAGGCAGGGACACTTTCCAGTAGACCAGGCTGCCCAAAGCTCCATCCAACCTGGCCTTCATACCACCCAGGGATGGGGCATCCACAGCTTCTCTGGGCAACCTGTTCCAGTGCCTCACCACCCTCACAATGAAGAATTTCTTCCAAACATCTAGTGTCAATCTACCCTCTTGTAGTTTAAACCCAATTCCCCTTTGTCCTGTCACGACACTCCCTGATAAACAGTCCCTCTCCAGCTTTCCTGTAGGCCCCCTTCAGGTACTGGAAGACCTAGAAAGAATTAGATCTCCCCAGAACCTTCTCTTCTCCATGCTAAACAACCCCAACTCTCTCAGTATGTCTTCATGGGAGAGGTGCTCCAGCCCTCTGATCATCTTCCTGGCCTCCTCTGGACTCACACCAACAGCTCCATGTCTTTCTTGTACTGGGGACCCCAGAGCTGGACGCAGTACTCCAGGTGGGGTCTCATGAGAGCAGAGAAGAGGGGCAGGATCACCTCCCTCGACCTGCTGGTCACGCTGTTTTTGATGCAGCCCAGGACACGGCTGGCTTTCAGGGCTGCAGGCGCTCATTGCCGGCTCATGTTGAGCTTTTCATCAATCAACACCCCCAAGTCCTTCTCCTCAGGGCTGCTCTCAATCCATTCTGCACCCAGCCCGTAGTTGTGCTTGGGATTGCCCCGACCCATGTGCAGGACCTTGCACTTGGCCTTGTGGAACTTCATGCAGTTCACACGGTCCCACCTCTCAAGCCTGTCACGGTCCCTCTGGATGGCATCCCTTCCCTCCACCGTATCAACCACACCACACAGCTTGGTGTCGTCGGCAAACTTGCTGAGGGTGCACTCGATCCCGCTGTCCATGTCACCGACAAAGATGTTAAACAGTTCCTGTCCAAATACCAACCCCTGAGGAACACCACTCGTCACCGTTCTCCACTTGGACATTTGAGCTGTTGATCACAAGTCTTTGAGTGCGACCATCCAGCCAATTCCTTATCCACCGAGTGGTCCCTCCATCAAATCCATGTCTCTCCAATTTAGAGACAAGGATGTCATGCGGGACAGTGTCAAATGCTTTGCACAAGTCCAGGCAGGTGACGTCAGTCACTCTTCCCTTACCCACCAACACTGTCACCCCATCGTAGAAGGCCACCAAATTTGTCAGGCAGGATTTGCCCTTAGTGAAGCCATGGTGGCTGTCACCAATCACCTCCTTGTGTTCCATGTGCCTGAGCACAATTCCCAGGAGGATCCGCTCCATGATCTTGCCAGGCACAGAGGTGAGAAGTCCTCCCAGTGACACTCCAGTGCTGCCAGTGAGGGTCAGAGTGCTACCCCAATTCTCCCAGTGCTGCCCCAGTACTCCCAGAGCAGCTCCCTGACTCCCTGTAGTGCTCCCGGTTCCACACCACTGCTCCCAGTGCGGCTCCCTGGCTCCCCTCGGTGCTCCCAGTGCCGTGCCAATGCCACTCATTGGCTCTCTTCAGTACTCCCAGTCCCGCCCCAGTGTTACCAGCGCAGCCATAGTGCTCCCAAATCCGCCCCAGTGCTCCCAGTATGGCTTACACTGCCACCTCAGTTCTTTCACTGTGGCTCCTGGGCTCACTCCTAGTGCTCCCAGTGCTCCCATTGATGCCACAGTGCTACTCCAGTGCAGCTGCCATGGTCCCAGTGCCTGTCCCTGGCTCACCCAAGTGCCCCCAGTACATCTCCCAGTGCCAAACCAGTGCTCCCAGTGCAACTCCTGGACTTCTCCCAGTGTTTGCAGTTCAGCCCCAGTGAGGCTTCCTGGCTTTCCCCAGTGCTCCCAGTGCCACACCATTCCTCCCAGTGCTCCCTGGGCCAATTACTGGCTCCCCCCAGTGCTCCGGATATCTCCCCAGTACTTCCAGTACAGCTCCCAGTGCAGCCATAAGTGCTCCCAGTGTTTCCCCAGTGCTCCCAGTGTGGCTCCCTGGTCCTACCAGTGCTCCCAGTTCCACCCCAGTGCTCCCAATGTGGCTCCCTGACTCACTCCAGTGCTCTCAGTTCCACCCCAGTACTCCCACTGCTGCCCCAGTACTCCCAGAGCAGCTCCATGACTCCCTGCAGCGCTCCCAGTGCTGCACCAATGCTCCCAGTGTGGCTCCCTGGCTCCCCCCAATGCTCATAGAACAGGCCCAGTGCTGGGGTTCAACAGGCCACCCAGAAAGAGTCTGGATTAGCCAAAGCTTTGTATTTCAACACACAGCCCATGAGGATGGAGAGATATCAGTAAGGGTAGGAAGATGCTCAAGTGAGAGCAAGGTTGGCAAGCACAGTGGATGTCCACAGCCTTCAGGGAAACAGGTGCAGGCATAGGACAGCATAGGACAACCTGTGGTGGAGATGGTCAAGGGAGATGACAAAGCTGAAAGCCCCCAACAGAGCTGAGGTCTTTCTGCCATGTCCCCACTAAACCCTGCCCCAGGAAGAGCCCTGAGCCCTGTGTGTGGGACAGGGCCTCCCTTCCCAGGAGCTGGGGGCCAGGGCTTGGCCCTTTGGCTTGATGAAGCACATCCAGGTTTCCTCAGCATCAGAGCCACCTTGCCATTGCCTTTGCCTCCCTGTCCTCACTGCCTCCACTTTCCTGCTCTAACCAGCCCCAGAGTTGCTTTGTCAGTCATGGCCCTCAGGGGGACCCAGTAATGCTCCAAGAAACTGTGGAGGTTGCATCGGACTGTGACTTCTTGAGAGGTTTCATCAGCTTCCTCTCAGGGTCTGAGCTTCATGGACTCATCCCCAAACCCACCAGAGGGGTCATTAACATGTCGCCTTGGGATGGTCCTCTGCTGCTGAGCTGCTCCAGGCTCCTGGGATGGAGGGAGCTCCTGGCAAGTGGGCTGTGCTGCAGAGAGACAGCTCTGCCCAGGAGCAGCTCCTCTGCAGAGCCCAGCAGGGTGAAGGGCACTGCCAGGGTATCTCAGGGAGATGAGCAAGGCAGATGAAGAGCTTAAAGGTGGTCAGGACTGGGAGGCTGACTGGGAGCTCTAAAGAAGAGAAAGCTTTGCAGCCCTTGACACGGTAAGTCTCTTGGTGCAGGGCAATGGAGCTTTCGTTCCTGGAGGCATCTCCTCAAGCTGACACAGTCCAACGAGTATGTGATCTGTAAGAAGGTGGCTATTATTAGGCAATTTTCAATAGCTGTGAAGCTACAGCGTGTAGCTGGAGGTGCCCAGTTGTGTCCTTCAGAGCAGGGTCCCTGCACCCCAGGGGAATATTCTGCCTTCCAGGGTCAACTCTCAGCTTGCTCAGAGAGCTCCCCATGCAATTGCAGGGAGAAGCTGTGGGTGGAAGAAGAAACCCCTGTTAGGGCAGGGCAGGGTCTTTCTACTTTTGAGAGGGTGCTGAGTGTGTCCAGGCTTCTCACAGCTCCAGATCACCCCTGGGACATTTCACAGGGCACTTTTCAAGAAGCACATCAAGGCAATGGCTACATGGCAAGAAAGGTGCTTCCCAGAGTCAGTGCTTCCACATTCCAGCTGTGATGGTAGATGGAAATGGTAATGGAGCTTTTACTTTTGCAGAGGAGACAGACACTCCTACAGCATCAGAGTGAGTGAGGAAAAGGTTTTTCAAGGGACCTAATAAACCCACCTCAGCCCAGAGAAAGCATTCACATCACCTTTGTGGTCTCTTCAGGGCTGATCTGCTCTTCTCCTTAAGACCTGCCAACACAGAGGTGCCCCTGGGCAGTGCCCTGCTGCCAGGAGGGGTCTGCAGGGCAGAGCTGAGCACACAGAGGGTGGGATGGGCTCTGTGAGCAGGGACAGGGAGGAGAGGTGTGGACAGAGCAACAGCTCCTGGCAGGGACAGCTCCAGGCAGCAGAGACATGGGCAGGGAGTGGGAGGAAACTGCAGACAAGCCCTGGGCTAGGCTGCCTTCAGCCTGCTCTCTTTTGGTCCCTCCCTCTCGATGTCTGCTGGGCGTTGTCTGCTGAGCAATGAGCTGACTCTGCCTTTAGGACATCCCATCTTCAGGACATCGGACTGTCTGCTTTGCCTGTGCTGCTGGGCTTGGGAGCTGCCCCAGAAGAGCACGGCTGTGCTGTAGGATCCCAGGGAGTGCTGAGCTTTTCCTTGGAGGTCAGTTCTCTCCTCTCAGAGGCCTTTGCTTCTCTCTGAGAGGGGCTGTGTCCTTCTCTCTCAATCACAACCACACCTCTGGGCTGGGAAAAAGAACATTTTTGCAGATCTGCCCTTTGAAACAGGACTCCTCTGCTCTCCTTAGAGTCTTTTTTTGTTCTATTTTTTAGAGAGTAATTTATGTTTGTTGTCACCTTCAAGGCAACAGAATCAAAAGTGCAGGGTATTTCACTAGGGGTCTAATGGACAGTGCAGCTCTCCTGACTCTGCACTAAGCTACAAAGACCTGAGCCCTTTTGCGTGAACTGTCTCAAGACTCTTTCCATTTTTGATCAGGAAATGAGTATTTCTATTCCTCAAGGCAAAAATCCCCTGATGTAATGGTCGAAAATAAAAAACACAAACAACATTCCTATAAGGACATGCTAAGCTTCTCTTGTGCAGCCTGCACTTTTCCAGCTCATGAGTGCGGAGATTTAATTTCTCCATTGAAGGTGGATTACATCTGACATGGGTTGTGTAGATTGGAGCTGTCAGAAGCCAGCTCCAAGTACCCACTGCAGCTGAGCACAGCTGTCTCCTCAGCTTCTCACAACACACTCAGCAGAAAACAGAGAAAGGAAATGCATTTTGATTATTGGGCATTTCTATGAAAAAGCAAGAAGCTTTGCTCAGAGGAGTCTATCCTAACTTTCCCCTGTCCTTTGCTTTTTTTTAACCAGCCCCATGCCAAGAAATAGCACATGTCCAACAGGAGCTCCATGAATGAGTTCCTCCTCCTGGCATTCGCAGACACACGGGAGCTGCAGCTCTTGCACTTCTGGCTCTTCCTGGGCATCTACCTGGCTGCTCTCCTGGGCAACGGCCTCATCATCACTGCCATCGCCTGCCACCACCACCTCCACACCCCCATGTACTTCTTCCTCCTCAACCTCTCCATCCTCGACCTGGGCTCCATCTCCACCACTGTGCCCTAAAGCCATGGCCAACTTGTTCTGGGACACCAGGGCCATCTCCTACACAGGATGTGCTGCACAGGTCTTACTCTTTTACTTTCTGATCTCAGCAGAATATTTCCTTCTCACAGTCATGGCCTATGACCGCTACGTTGCCATCTGCCAACCCCTGCACTACGGGACCCTGCTGGACAGCAGAGCTTGTGTCCACGTGGCAGCAGCTGCCTGGGGCAGTGGGTTTCTCTATGCTGTGCTGCACACGGCCAATACATTTTCTATACCACTCTGCCAGGGTAATGCCCTGGACCAGTTCTTCTGCGATGTTCCCCAGATCCTCAAGCTCTCCTGCTCAGACTCAGACTATCTCCGGGAAGTTGGGCTTCTTATATTAAGCTGTTTCTTAGTTTTTGGTTGTTTTGTTTTCATTGTGCTGTCCTATGTGCAGATTTTCAGGGCCGTGCTGAGGATCCCCTCTGAGCAGGGACGGCACAAAGCCTTTTCCACGTGCCTCCCTCACCTGGCTGTGGTCTCCCTGCTTGTCAGCACTGCTGTGTTTGCTCACCTTAAACCCCCCTCCATCTCCTCCCCATCCCTGGACCTGGTGGTGGCAGTTCTGTACTCGGTGGTGCCTCCAGCAGTGAACCCCCTCATCTACAGCGTGAGGAACCAGGAGCTTAGGGAGGCCCTGAGGAAACTAATCCAATGGACCTTGCACCACCAACAGTAATTTGTGTCCCCTTGTCTGCAGAGTGCCCAGAACATAATTTAAGCCTCTCCCCGTTTTTGATTTTTTTGTTTGTTTTTTTTTCTTTGATAATCATACTTAGAGGTAAATGCTTGTCTTCATAGCACTTCTCTTGAGGCTCTGTCCTGTTGTGTCTGATCCTTGAAGAACCATGTGTCACCTTTTGCCTTCCTAATAGCCTCTCTGCAATAAAAGGGGATCTCCTGAGGGAGGTACCTGCAGCCTGGGCTCTCCTTGATACAGTTGTGGCGAAGAACAAGACAGAGGCATTGGACTTTCCAAGTGTCTTCTGCCCGGTTTTCTCCTTCTGTTTGGGGAAATAATCTCATGGTATCACTGTTAGACACCAAGCACTTAGTTGAAGGCTCTCTTCTTGGTGTCCAGGGGCATTGGAAATGGTGCACGAGCTCCCAGTCACCTTCCTCAGGCTGTCACAGGTATGATGGGGCTGATGGCAGATGTCCGTCCATGTGGAAAGCAATCTGGTGTGGTCAGGAGAGGATGGGGACAGTGCATGTACTCCGTGGTGGGAAGTGAATGGAGACTGATGTGGTTTAGCCCCAGCCGGTAGCTAAGTGCCACGCACCGCTCGCTCACCCCACCCCCGGCGGGATGGGGAAGAGAACGGAAAAACAACGGCAAAGCCTAGAGGGTTGGGATAAGGGCAGTTTACTGGGAGAGCAAGGGAGAGGGAAACAATCAACAACAGTTCTGATAACAGGTAGTAACAATGGGTGATAACAGAGAACGATTTACCGATCCGACGATCTACCCACGGGACGCTCGACCCGTCCCGGAACCACGCCGACGCATCAAACCCGCCCCTGCCCGACTAGCCCCCTTTTATGGTGAGCATGATGTCAGATGGTATGGAATAGCCCCCGGCCAGCTTGGGTCACCTGTCCTGGCTCCTTGGGAAATTAACTCTATCCTTGCCAGAACCAGGACAAGACTCAGAAGGTGAAAGACCCTGAGATTAAGTCCCCCCAGGGCAGAGCACTCACTCCAGGTACCCCCAACCAAAGACTCTGCAGTGCTCTGGGAGTCCGTGAAGATGCAGCAGGCACAGGGCAGGAGACTGGAGAGATGCAGGAGGTGCCTGAGGAGGCGCAGGGCCAGGACTCTCCTGGTGTCCTGGGGAGCAGGGCTGGCGGGGAGGCAGAGTGGGGCAAAGGCGGTCAGGGCTGGGGATCCCCTGCAGCGTCAATGCAGGAGAGGCCGAGAGTGAGTGGCCTGTGCTGGCACTTGGGGCCAGCTGCAGCCCTGGGGCCGATGGGGAGGCTGAGACCCCCCTCTGCCTCCCAGCAGCTGCTGTGCCCTTCAGAGGGGCTGGGGCTGTGGGGTGAGTGCCCAGAGCTCTGCAGCAGCCCAGACTGCCAGCCCAGACTGGGCTGCTCTGCTGGGCTGCGCTGGGGAGAGGCCAGGGAAGGTGGGGGAGAGCCGGGGAGGGGATGGGCTGGACTGGAAGGTGCCCAGGACAGGAAAAGCCTGACGTTATCGGAGTTCTGTGACCATCCAGGGTGAGGACCCGCTCCAGTGGGCACGTAGAGCAGAGCCTGATCTCCTGGAGAAGGAAGCAAGTCATCAGAGGTGCAGGAGAGAGGAGCTGGTCTGTGCCATGTTCCCTGGACACGCTGGGGAAGCTGCCCCAGGGCAATTGGGAGAAACCGCCCCAGGCATTGTCCATTTCCCTCTCTGGCCATACACCCAGCCCTGGGGAGGGACCTTTGTTGTGGGGCCAGCTCCGTCCTCCTGCTGGGCTCAGTGCCTGTCCTGGGGCACGGCCAGCCCGGTGCCGTCTCTCTTCTGTCCCAGACCCTGCAGATCCCACCGCACGGCTGACTGCTGACACCTGCATGGGACACGACTGAGGTTGTGCAGGGGCAGGTACTGGTGGGGGGCTGCTAAATGGAGGGCTGCTGGGGGTGGAGGCATGGAGGGCTTCCATGGGGAATTTGCTGCTGGAGATGTTTCCCCACTCCATGAACACACCCTGCTCTATCTAGTGCCTGCACTGCAGGGCCGGGGGGCCATGTTGGGCAGCAGGGCTTGGCCAGCCCAGCTGAGGAGGTCTCCTCCTCTTGCCCCACACTCTTCAGCCCGCTGTCAGCCTATAGGCATTGCCACAGTGCCTCTGCGCTGGCTGTTGGGTGTCTCCATGTGCCCTGCTCTGAGCCCATGCAGGGACCTGCCGTGGGTGTCTCTGCTGGAGCTGGGCACCATGGCCTGCCTGCACAGTCCCAGGAGATCCTGGACATGCTGCCCTTGGCGATGGGCTCTGATGGTCCTCAGCCCACAGCAGGTTCTGAGCACCAGCCCAGGAATGCTTCCCTGGGGATGAGTGCCTCACGCTGTGCTGGCTGCACGTGTGAGCCTTGGGGGATGTCTTCACACTATGGTTCTTCCTGGTACAAAAGGGGAACCATCGTCTCCCAAAGTGCTTTCAGCTGGGTGGGAGCTGTCAGTGTTGCAGAAAGGCTGGCACACAGAAAGACTCTTTGAAAAAGGAAAATCTTTTCACTGGTCTCTAGTCCTAACCCCTCCTCAGACAGCTCCTGACAGATCAGGTGCTCAGGGCCTTGTCTCAACAAATTTGGAATACCTCCGTTGGCTGAGATCCCACCATCTCCCCCGGGCCCTTGCTACAGTGTTTGGCTCTGAGGGATTTCTCAAAACAGGGCAGCTCTCTCAGCCTCTCCTTGGACATAACGTGCTCCAGGCCCCGACCACCCTTCTGGCCACTGCGGGAAAATCTCCACTTGGTCAGGGTCGGTCTGGCTGCTGCTGTGGACCAGAGGCTGGATCATGAGCTGTCCTGGTTTCAGCTGAGACAGAGTTAATTGTCTTCCCAGCAGCCAGTCTGGGGCTGTGTTTGGGATTTGTGCTGGAAACAGTGTTGATAACATAGAGATGTTTTTGTTACACAGAGATGTTTTTGTTGTTGCTGAGCAGGGCTTACACAGAGCCAAGGCCTTTTCTGCTCCTCTCACCTCCCCACCAGCAGGATGGCTGGGGGTGCACAAGGATTTCGGAGGGGACACAGCTGGGACAGTTACCTCAACTGACAAAGGGATATTCCATACCATATGACGTCATGCTCAGCTTTATAAGGGGTTTGGGGAAGAGGAATGACGGGGCGGGGTTGGTGTTTGGAGTGATGGCGTTTGTCTTCCCAAGTCGCCGTTACACGTGATAGAGCCCTGCTTTCCTGGAGATGGCTGAACACCTGCCTGCCCATGGGAAGTGGGGAATGAACTCCTTGCTTTGCATTCCTTGTGCGCACGGCTTTTGCTTTACTTATTGAACTGTCTTTATCTCAGCCCACGGGTTTTCTCACTTTAACTTGATTCTGTCCCCCATCCCGCTGTGGGGGAGTGAGCGAGCGGCTGCGTGGTGCTCAGTTACTGGTTGGGGTACAACCACGACACAAGCTGACCTCACGAGTCCGGGAAATGCAGTCACAGTGAACGCTCCTACACTGCCCTGATGGCTGAAGGCAACTCCCTGAACTGGAATCGTGTAAACTTACCCGTTGTCTCTCAGCACACGCAGTAGAAATGGCTTGCAGCTTTGTAAAGCTAAGAATAAGTGACAAAACCCAGAACAAATCCATTTCAGTTAACTTCTTGTATAAAATTAGGATCTGTCAGAACAGGAATATGTTGGAGCTGTTCGCTGTGGTGGACAAATCGTAGCAAGACTTGGCAAAACATTAAACTGCAACAGACTTCTCATTTAAACAGATGGCTGACGGATGAATAGGTAGTAAGCCATGTGTGCTCCTTTCTCTCTTAACAGCCCTTCTTTGTATATGCCTGGCTGTCTGCTACACTTGAGAGAGAAATAAGAGTTTTATTAATTTCTTTTAAATTCCAAAAAGGGGGACAGATTCTTTTGGACATAATCACTCTTTCAGTAAGACTCTCCAAGTGCCATTTTCCTCAACTTTGAAGTTCGGAGATCCAATTTTCAGTAATACAGGCAGGCAACTGAGAAATATCTAGTGTTGACTAAAAGAACTGGATATTAGTAATATCTGATAGATCTAACGGACATTGTCCTTGATGTCACTCTCTAGTTATTGCCTCTGTCGGGAGAATGGGGCAGTGAAAGGCAGATGGTGGACTTCTATGCACTGGAAAGATCTCGAATGCTAGCAAGCTCTAAAAGCTATTCTTGTCTTGTGCAAACTTTCTCAAGTGCAGGTTGTACAATGCGATAGGTAAAACACGTAGGAAGTTGCAGTTTTGATTTAGACGTAATGCAAAGCTATTAAACATAGGCTTTCCTGCTGTATTTGTTATGGAAACGATATCATAAGAAGGGAAATACTAATTATGAATATTTTTACTTGTGATGGGGAAGTTGACAATGCCTATGAACAAGGCAAGGCAAATTAGGTCAAGACCTCGTTACACTTGGAAGTAAACAGCCATGCTGTGGAACGGCTACGAGAGGCTATGTGACAATGTGGTTTCTTGGCATTGTATTTAAGAAAGTGGAAAATGCAGGAAGCGTCAAGACTGATTTCACGTACGCTGTACGGCCATTCGCAGACAGAGGTAAGCCTGTATTTTGCTCTAGGCCTGTAGGGTTTCATTTGTTTTATTCTAGTGGAAGTAGCTTTGCACAGTGAGTTGCGCTTCCTTCTGGTATTAGCTCTTAGCTATTTCTGTAGAGAGCAACATAGAGAAGATGAGCTTTAAAAACAGACTATTTGGACACTTTGCCAAAGGAAGTCCATCTGGAACCAAAAGTGTGTGTGTACTACAGTCATACACCATATACCCTATGTGAAGTAACAGTTCGGCAGATCATAGTAAACACACTCACGAAGGAACTGTGTTTCATGAAGTGGACAGTCCAATGTGAAGCCAGGAGATGTCCCTGCACTGCCTGTAGATACGCTTGTCCAAAACGGTTGTCAGTTGCTGCACTTTGCAAGTGGGAATTAACTGTACCAGGCTCTAAAAGAAGTTGCTGATGCCTGTTGACAGCATTTTTCCAAAATTACAGTTTGTGTATGATGTCATCCCAGAACTTTGAACGTCTGGGAGTTGTCACGTTGTAATGACATGCAGTCTTGCATGTAAACCTTCGTCTTCCGTTACTACTTTTGGTAGATGTAGAAATAAAGTAAGATTGCAAGTGTTGTCAGACGATGCCAGAATAAAGGGGTGTGGGGGTGAGGAGGTGTTTGAAAGCATAGGTCTTTGCTATCACCTCTTCACTTCTTCCCAAGCTGGCTGCTCTTGTGCCTTTCAGACGTGCACGTGTGCTGTCAGGCTCATGCCCAGCTATCGCAATGAAGAACTGAGGAAATCACGTAACTCTTCTAAAGGGACAAGTGTGTTTGCAGAAAGAGTTCTGAACGGTGGACTCCTTTGAACGTTGGTTTGCACTGAGGAAGAGTTTCTCCCTGGTACCCGCCTGAGCTGTGCTCACACAACATGAGTAAATGCAGTAAGACCCGACCTTTTTAGCTCGCACTTTGGGATACGAGAAAAGCCCAGGAAAATGCATCACAAGTCTTGCCCGAGTTTCAGGCCAGGTGGGGTGACTTCCTCAGACTTGCACTGATATCTGTATTTGATGCTTGGCCTGTACAGGACATCCCATGGTGCTGTGTTTCAACCTTGTGGCAAAAAAAAGAGCTACAACACTAAATTTCATATTAGTTTACAGGCAGGCGAATAACCTAAGTGTACTGAAGGAAGGCATGAAGATAGAAGCATCTCATATGAAAAGATCTCCACCATTTTTTGCCTGCAGAAACCTGACAGAAAAGAAAGAAGGTATAATCAAAATGTGGCTCGTCTGGCAGTATTTTTTTTGCTTTTGTTATTACTTGAAGGCATCATTATTTTTTTTAACTGTTGCGTTAGCAAACCATGCCAGATGTTAGTCAAAAGGCTAGTGGGCTTCAGTGCAAAAAGACTTCCGATGGAAGCTGTCTGAACAGTTCCAGAGACACGGACTCCAGAACGCCACCTATTTCTTCTTTGTTCAAAAAGATCCCCAAATTGGACACTCCCACAGCAGAGATAGGAGGCTTAGCACCATAACCTTGGAACTGTGAAGCAGCTGCTTCTAACTGACCCACAAGGTGAGTGAGGTCGAGGAGCTCTTGGTGGAATCTCTGTGGGTCAGAAGCGTGTGGAGGGCTCTAATGGCTCCAGGAACAAAAGGAACCCTGGATGGGGTGCTGGGACATCTTGTCTAGATGGAGCTTTTGCCAAGAAAGGTTGCACCAGAGAATCCTTGAGGTCCCTTCCAACCTGGTATTCCATGATTCTATGATTCTGTCAATCCCCATCTTTATTCCTCCTGCTCCCCCTTCCCCTGCACATCGCTCACGGGTTCACACAGCTCTATCAATTCCCGCATCCCTCCCAGGCCAGGGGCCCCCTGGGTCACACTCTTGCAGAGTCCAGGCTGACCTTCCTGGAAGTGGCGCCTGTGCTTTCTCCATGGCCCACCAATTACTGTGAGCAGCGAGGTTCGTTTCTTCTCCTTGGCTTCATGTTTGCTCTGTCACGCCTGTGTCTTGGTAAATTTTGGGTTCTGGCTTCCCCTTTTTCTTTTTTCTTCCAAAAAAAAGGAAACCCTTTTTTGGTTTCCCAGCTGACAGCTCCTGCCCCAACCCCACAGCCCAGGGACAAGCCACAGGATGATGCTGCCCATCAGCCCCGCTTGCAATCCGCTGCCCTGGAGACTCTCAGGTCCCCCCATCCGCCTCAGAAATATTCCCCTGCAGTCGACCCTGCTGAAGACATGAAATCATAGAGAATCATTGAGGTTGGAAAAGACCCTTTCAGATCATCACACGCAGGGGAAAATGTGACGAAAAATGCAGGGTGAGGGAACAATTCCTAATGTAAAAGTTGGTAATTCAGTGCCTGCCTGGAGAGACAAAACCACAGCCGAGAGATAATGAACACAAAGTCCCACAAAGCTGGGCCACACATTGTGAGGGATGGGGAGAGGTCCGTCCAGTGTTGGGAGCCCATGACCTGCCTTCCTGGTCTGTGATGGCAGGTGCCCCCAACAAGGGTGTGGGGCTGGGGGTCCAGGAAGGCACATGGGCCCAGCGTGGGGCTCTGACATCTCCTGTGAAGCCAGGGCAGGGAACCACCACCCCTCCTAGAGCGGGGCAGAGGACCCGGGGCTCTGGGCTGCCTGTCCATGCTCCTCTCCTGCCCCGACACCCCGTTGTGTGATGTGGGGGATGGTGCTCACTGGAGCCCCGGTAAGAACCTGTTTCCCGCTGTGCCTCCAAAGCACCGCGTACTCCAAGGGCTGTCACCATCTGCGCCTTGCCTCTCCCAGCCTCCTGGGGGGACACTCCACTTTGCCCTAATCTGCCCTGATCGGGGGCCACGTGCTGGGTGGGAAGGGGATCTCCTTTACAGAGACACCCCAGGCCTCCGGGCTCCCTCAGCCACTCTGCTCGTGGCGGTGGTGCAGCCAGAGAGGACCCGGGGCACTGGCAGAAGAGAGGGGACATGGACAGGGACACACACCCCCACAGAGCGCAGCTTTGCTGAAGGGGTTTATTGATCATTAGAGGGAAATGGCCCATGGCTCCCAGGGGATAGTGGGGGGTCAGGCAGGGATGATCATCTCCTCCTGCTGCTGGAGGGGGACAGGACAGGGCTGTCACCACCTGTTCCAGTCCTGAAAGGCAGAGCCCAAAATGTGCCTATAACAGACTCCCACCGTGACACCTGCCTTGGTGGCCTCCCCCCTGATTCTTACCCAGACACGCTCAACCCTGTCACCACCATCGTCAAGCTCTACATAGTCAAAGCACTCCCGAACATACAGGGCTACCCCACTGTCTCCCCATAAATCAGCGGTTTAGACCCCAAAACCTCCCTACATCACTGCTTTAGACCCCAAAAGCTCCCTTAGTGGCGGTTTTTCAGCCCAGAAGTTTCTGAAGTGGATGTTTCGCAGACTAAAAGCTCCCCAAGTGGGTGTGTCTGAGCCAAAAATCTCCCTAAACGGGTGTTTGGGAGCCCAAAACCACCCTAAAGGAGGGTGACCGAGACCAAAGGCTCCCGAAATGGTTATTTCTGATCACAAAACAATTGCTAAAAGCTCCCTATATTTATATTTATATTATGTTGCTTCTGAGCAACAAAGTGCCTTATGTTAGTGTTTCGGAGCCCCAGAGCTCCCGAAAAAGAAGATCAGGATGCCAAAACCTCCCAAACTGAGTTTTTTTGACCCCAAAGCTCTCTGGATGGGTTTTCTGAAGCCCAAAACCTCACTAAATTGCTGTTTCTGAGCCCAGGAGCTGCCGAAATCAGTGCTTCAGAATGCAAAATAGCTTGAAGTGGCAGTTTCTCGGTCCCACAGCTCCCTAAGTGGCTGTTTCTCAGCCCAAAAGCTCCCTGGGCTCCAAAAATCTCCCCAAATAGCTGCATGTGAGCCCAAAATCTCCCTCAATGGTTATTTCTGATCACAAAAAACATGCTGCATTACTGGCTTTAAGCCCCAAAGCTCCCCAAGTGGGTATTTCTGAGCCCAACGCTACCTAAACTGTGGTATTGAATCCCCCTGCTTCTACAGTACTTTTGGGGTAACATTTGTGCTCCCGTATCCACGATAAAGTCGAGTGCCTCTGCTTTCAGGGCCTTAAGGCAGATTAAAAGGTTGTTATTCCTGAAGGCGAGCCTTTCTTGGTTTAGGGACCCTGCTGGCTCTTGTATGGTCCCTGCCACACCTTTCCCTGCTCCTGATCTTCTCCAGCCATTTTTCTCAGCTCCTGTCTCAGGGGACTGTAGGGACACTGCTTCTGCGGCTTAAGCAGCCCCTCCTTTCCCGCTGTTCCCTTGCTTTTCTGCTGGACCATCACGGCTGATTGAGCATAGGGTACCCCATCTATTTGGCGTTGGGGCACCCCCAGTTTTAAGGCTTATTGAAGCAGCTCTTGACGAGACACTTCCCCAGAGCCCCGACGTGTTTTAATTTGTTCAGTGGTTCCCTGCAAAAAATCCTCCAACTGTGAGTAAGGTAACAGCATGTGTTAACAGGTCTGCCCATGAACTTACTCAAGGAGGACCTCAAAAAGTCAGCATTCCAGTTTTCAGCTCTGAGGGAGTTTCTCGCTAAAGTCGATTTACACCCTTATCGCTCGGAGCTGTCAGCCACGGCTCAGGGAATCTCCCTGTCTGGGGAAGACGCAGACAGCCCAGCAGACAATTTTTCTGAACAGATACTCGCCGTGCCTCCCCACCCCACTCTTCCCCCGCCTTGTTCTGGCTCCTCGTGGCCACCAGCTGGTTCCCAAGGCTGGGCCTGGCCAGAGCAGGGAGCAGAGTTGGGGTCTCTGGCGGGGTGGAACTCTGCTCTCCTGGAAGCCAGGGCTGTGGTCTTGGCTTTTTGCCCTGCTCCCTCCCCTCCGCATCCTCAACTCTACCACCTCAGGCTCCCTGCAGCCAAGGCTGCTGCTGGCTTTCAAATCCCCAACCAGTTCTGCCTTGTTCACCAGGGCCAGGTCCAGCAGAGCACCTCTCCTCCTTCGTTCCTCCATCACCCCTGCCAGGAAATGTGCACTAGAAATCTCCTGCATCGCTTGATCCCTGCTGGATTTGTCCGTCCGGCAGGCACCAGAGCGGTTCAGGTCCCCCACGAGGACCAGAGCTGTGAACGTGAGGCTTCTCTCACTGGTTCTTTCTGTGCTGGTTTCCCGGGGAGAGCGCGAGCACCACCTGCATCGTCCTGCCTGTGTGTTGGGATGTGCACGTGTTCGCGCTGTGGGGTGTGCGTGGACTTTATTCCCTCCTGCCCCTGCGAGCAGTTCTGGGATCACATGTCGGGGGCGGGGGGGTGGGTGTAATCCCTTTAGATGGATCCATCACCAGGCACAGACCAGCCGGTCCAGATGGGAACAGCTCCAGACCTCTTTATTTTGTCTTTAGAGGTGGATCTTGGCAGCTGAGAAGCCTCCCAGCGCCTTCGCTAACAGCCACCGCTCCCGGCACCTTCTCCTCTGCTGCGGTACCAGCATCTAGTGCTAGGGAGGAAGAAAGAAAAGCGAATGATTCTATGGACGGAGAGAAGGCAGAGAAATCCTGCAGGCGTAGCTCAGGCCACCCATGATGGGATCTGCTTGCAATGAAGCTTCAAGGTGTCACTTCAGTGGGAGAGGCCCCTGATGCCCAAGCCCAGGAGAAGGTCCCAGGTGCAGCTGGTCAGCCTGGGGCTGAGTCAGGTGGAGCTGAGACCTTGGATGTCCCGTACAGGTGTCCCCCCTCGGGGCAAGGTGTCTTGGGGCAGGACTCTGCAAGGGAAGGACGTGCTCTCTGTTTGGAAAGGGGAGCGCCAGCCATCACAGGGATCCCTCTGTCTTCAGACAGCACTTTTACATCCCACATGGAAAGCCAATTCTGGGTGCCCAGGCAGTGCCCCTTGGGTGTCAGGGAGGTCCAGCCCAAACCCACCCTCCAAAACCGGCTTCTGCCGCACGAGGGCTGTCAGAGAAATGCCCTCTTTCCCCCCGGGGCTGCCCTCCGTGGAGGGATGGGCCCTGCAGCCGGAGGAAGCACCGTGCCTTTCTGGAGATAGTTACCAGGGGAGCTGCCTCTGCCGCTCTTGATGCCGCCTGTTGTTCTCAGCGACGTGCCTGAAAATGTTCCTCCGCGCTTGGTGCGGCTCCAGCCTGTTGAGGACCTGGACCGCTCGTGGGGAAAGGTGGCTGCGACAAACAGGGAAACAGCATCCCTCAGCCTCTGTCCTACGCAAGCCCCGGATGCAGGGACGGGGGACCTGGACAGCTCTGCGGGGTCATGGCTGCTCGACTGCCCCAGGCTGTGTCCAGAGCCAGCGCACACTTACTCAGGCTGGAGTCTCTTCAGCTGGGCTGCTGCTGCCATCTCCTCTGCTGGGAGAGGGTTTTCCGCCTTCCTCCACCTCTCGGTGACCTCCTTTCTCCTGGGCTGGGCCGGAGGGTGGGGAATCCAAGTGCCTCCAGTGCCGAGTGCCTGCCCAGGAGGAGATGCTCTCAGCAAACCAGACGGCAGGCAGAGGTGCCGTTCCCCAGAGGACCTCTTGAAAGGAGCCTGCAGCAGGACCTGGGAGCCGGGAGACTAAGCACCACGTGCCCCTCACCACGGCTGACGGCTGCTTTTGCCCCTCGGATCCTGCTGCCCATCTCTCCCCCACGGGGATGAGCAGGCAAACCCCTGGCCTGCAGCTGGGTGTCAGTCCTGCTCCAACCCCCTGGAGACCCCCGACAGAGAGGGTCGCTGCTGCGCTCAGCGGTGTCAATCACTGCCCGTACCTGGGGCGGCTGGCGGTCCTCCCCTGCAGCCCAGGCTTCCCACGCCGCCCATTCTGCCTTCGCTTGCTCTCGTCGCTCTTGCCACCGGGTCTTCACTTGCTCCCACTCTGCAGACAGCTGCCAGACCTCCTGGAGGGGACGGAAACGCAGCAGCAGCCAGGATTAGTCTCAGCTCCTGGAGGGGCTTCCTTCGGCTCTGACCCATAGTGGTGGTGCCCCTTGCCTCAGCCGGTCGGTCGGCAGCGCTTTGCCCCTACCAGATCAGGGGCCGGGGAGTCACGCCAACGCATGGCAAGCACGGCTGAGTGACCAAAGACCTCCACTGCCAACCGCCTAGGAAGGACTTGGACATTTTCCATAGCCCCTGGCCAGAATAAAGTGTTTCATGGCAACCTTAGTCTGGAGAAGAGGAGGCTGAAGGGGAGACCTGATCGCTCTCTACAGCTACCTCAAAGGAGGTTGTAGTGAGGTGGGTGTTGGTCTCTTCTCCCAGATAACAAGCGATAGGACAAGAGGAAATGGCTTCAAGGTGTGTCAGGGCAGGTTTAGATTGGACATTAGGAAAAATTTCTTCACCAAAAGAGTGGTCAGGCATTGGAACAGGCTGCCCAGAGAGGTGGTGGAGTCCCCGTCCCTGGAGGTGTTCAAAAACAGGCGTAGACGTGGCACTTTGGGACATGGTTTAGTAGACATGGTGGTGCTGGGTGGACGGTTGGACTTGATGATCTTAGAGGTCCTTTCCAACCTTAAAGATTCTATGATTTGATGATTCTGTGATGCCTTTCTGGGGGTTAGGTAGGGCTTAGATCCGAAGGGGGTGACAGGCAGGTTACAACGAACGCACGCCAAGGGATCCTTTCAGATCGGCTCTCCGCACAAAGAGGCTTTAGCCGAGTCTCAGTGGCGCGGTAGTTACAGCAAGGCAGAGCACGTACCTGCAGCACTCTCTTGCAGCCTTCGGAGGACGGGATTGCAGCGGTGGGCCTGGCTGGAGGAAATGGCTCCTGCCTGCCTGCCTCCTTCGTCTTGGGGGAGCTGCCTGGACATGGGGGGAGCACGCTGCAAAGAGACACCAGGAGGAGTCGGCATGAGCACGGGGCAATTGGGTCTCCCACTTGCAGCGGGTATCAAAGCTCCCCAGGCTGGCAGAAGAAGCGGGGGAGGTGGGGCCGTTTCCCATGGCAAGGGGGAGCCTTTCCTGAGCCCCATCGGACGGATGGCAGAGGACGGCACCTCAGGTCTGTTGTAAGGGCAAGCAAAGTGATGTGGGGTGCACTCCACATCCGCCACCTTCCCCACTAAGGGGCCTGCGATGGGGCAAACAAGCTCATACAAAGCATGGGGCCTGTGCCAGGGACCTTCCCCAGTCCCTACAGCCAGTCTCCAAACGGGATGTCTCTCCTGCATGGGTGCAAGGGCCCCTTTCATCTCTTCCCACAAGGGTCTCACCTGGCAGAAGTCTTCTTCTCCATGTCTGGCTGCCCGGTGCCTGGCCCCTGGCTTGGCAGTACGGGCAGGGAGAGCCTCACCCGCCTCTGCAGCAGCTTGTCAGGACACCCCTGGGAAGCTGGGAAAGGAGGAAGCTCTTCAGAGCAGCCCCGTGGGGAGTGCGTTTTAACGGGGCTGTGGTCACCCAGTGTGGGGCAGGGCCCACCTGGACAGCGGGACCTGTTCCCGTACCTCTGCTGGTCCTGTGCTTTCCTGCAGCCTTCTTGTGCCAGGTGGAGAACGCCTTGGCCACCGATCTGCTGATGACAATGAACCGAAACCTGGAAAGCAGATGGGGACACAGGCGTGAAGAAGGGTGACCCCTGCCCTCTGCAGCTCCCCAGCACTAATCCTCCTGACTGTCGTGCGAGGCATGGCATCCCTTGTCCTTGGTGGCCACGCACAGGTTTTGTTGGCAATCTGCCCCCAACACCAGAAAACACACGCGTAGCCCCAGATCAGCGTTATTTAACCAGAAACCAGGCACTTCAGGACTTCGGTTGGTCGAGGGCTGCAGAGGAAAGGCACTCACCTCGGGAACGCTTGGGCAGGTGCAGCCTGCATCCCCCGAGCGGTGGTTGCTCCACCGGAGACCTTGGCACCCGGCATCCACAGCCTCTGCAAAGTGACACGGAGCTGTTAGAAGGCTTCCAAGGCAGTTCTCTTTTGGCTCCCAAAGGAAGCAGACCTGTCTCCCGCTCCAAAAGAAAGCCCCTTCTCCAAACCAGTCTTCCAAATCCTCCTCCAGGAGCGTTAGCCCTTGCTCTGCTCTGGAGAAGCTGCACAGCAAACGCTGAGCCTGCGCAGTAACAGTGCCGGGCTTTTTGCAGGGCGAGGACCCAGAAACTGAGAAGAAACTTTCTTTGCTAATGGAGAAGTCAGCGGGGGCGAGCGTGGGGAAAGGTGTTTGGCCTGCCACGTCCAGGCTGGCCGAGGGCGATTGGGTTGCTCACCCTTCCATAAGCTCCCAAAGAACGGAAGCAGCCCTCAAAACCTGAGCAACTTACCGTGCGAAGCAGCGCAATCCGGCTGGCCTTCCCCTCCAGCCCCGTGACGCAGTCGTAATAAAACCGCATGCACAGGACGTCGTCTTTGCAGGACAGAACGCCAATGTCCTTGAAGGCGAAGGCGAGGCGCCGCCCGTTCTGCAGTTGGAACGAGTACAAGCGTATGGTCTCTCGCACACACTCCGCCACCACGTGCTGCGGGAAGCAGGTGGCTCGCGACAGCCACTTGTAGTTCAGCGGCTTGATCTTGACGTTGCCTGCGAGGAGGAGGAACATCGTCACTGCCGCAGCAGGCCAAATTTCCGTGTAAGATTCGTAACGACATGCCAGGGAAACGGTCGTTTATAAAACAGCTCTCGGGGAGTGGTTTGTTTTGGGGGAGCTCAAGCTGTCCCCTGACCTTTGGAGGCCATTCCCGACATCTCCCAGCCCTTTCCAAAGAGCAGAGAGCACACATCCTCCCCCAGACGTGGAGGGGGAAAGTGGAGGGTGGCCACTGCCTTCTCACCAGGGATAACCACTGTAGGGAACACCAGCTCCTGCAGATGTAACGCATCGATGTCCGGCTGGAAGACTGGTCTTCGAACCGCATATGCCTCTTCGTTGCCCTGCAATTGCTCTCGGACCACAGCGAAGGTCCCAAGTCCTGTGAGCAGGACACCCTGCCCAGGAAAAAAGACAAAAGGCTGATGATGGGTGAAGTGAAAACTTTGGAAAAGGCCCATGTTCTCCATTTGTTTTCTTGCCCTCCTCAAAATACTTGCTGCCATCCCTTGGCCACAGAAAATCCCAGACATTTCCAGCCCAGGGAATACACCTGGGACTGATTCCCAGCCGTTACCCTTGGTATGGACCCAGCATAATCCCCCGTCTCTCTGCTTGGTCTCTCCACTCTGACCACAGGGAAGAGTGAAGCCCCATCGTGCACTGAATTCTTTCTCAGACTAGGTCCGGACTTGATTTTTCTCCTGGCTGACCAAGCAGCAGCTGCGGGTACATGAGGTTGTCTCGGTGTGCGGCCACGATGCTCAGGGAGGGATCGCTCCCCAGCGCCCAGGCTGTCCAGGACAAAGAGAGACCAAGAGGCCAACCCACCTTGTCCAGCTTCATCTGTGCCAGGATGTACGCGGACACAGCGTCCCAGATAGCCACAACCTCTGGAAAGCAAGGGAAAGAGGTGTCAGGCTCCAGGCCAGCCAGCTCAGTGTCTCTCGGCAAGGGGGCTGTGCCCCCATTTCAGACTGCCCGCCTTACTCTGCTCCCGGGGCAGGGCTGGAGCAGAAAAGGGGACGTGGGAAGGGCTCCGGATCAGGGCTGTGGCCACCTAACGCCCAGAAAGGGATGGCACCCCACAGCCCAGGATGTGATCTGCCAGCCTGGCACCACAAGAGGCTCCAGAGGGAAGGAACAGAGGTTCTCCCAAAGGAGACTAGTTCAAAGTCAAGGGCTGATTTACAGCAGAGGCATTTCCAGCTGGCTCACGAGAGCCCTCTGAGAGCTGAAGGACCCCCCAGCCCCTGGGATGCAGGACCCCTTTTCATCCCAGAGCCAGAACCCCAAGAGGTACCAGCCCCCAGGGAAAGCTGGCCCTGGGTGGCCCCCCTCGCCAGGGCACCAAGCCATGCCCATGGGAGCCTGGGGGCTGCGGGCAGCCGGGAGTTCTGGTCGCTACATTGTCCCCTGAGCCCTGTGGGACCCTCGGGCAGGGTTCTCGTGGCAGCCCCCAGCCCTCTCCAGCCACCCCCCGCAGCTTTTGACAGCGGACAGCCCCAGCGCAAATCCTGGGGAAGGAGCTCCCAGACCCCTCACCCTTGGTGGAGAGCCGCAGGAGCGTGGGGAACGAGCTGCTCAGCTCCAAGCTGACGGCCACGGTGCAGCAGCCCTCCATCGCGCTGGCTGCTTGCCCTCAGCTCAGGGAAAGGGATGCTCTTCGCAGCTCCTCTCCCAAAACTCCTCTCTGACGTGCCCCTGCTCTGCCTGTCAGCGAGGGTCCCCCAGCACAGCCCCGCTGCCTCCTGACCCTGCTCCTGGCTGTGGAGCAGCTCCGAAGGGCAGCAGTGGAGAGCCCCTGAGCAGGGCCCAGCAGCTCCCAGGCCTCGCCGGGAAGTGCCAGCACCGACGTGGCGCTGGGGAGACCTCCCTGTGATGTGGGGCATCCCCCTGTGACATCAGCCCGCATCATTTGAAGGTGCATTATGACGTCAGGAGGGAGACAGCACAGCTGGGGAGAGAGGAGAGAGATTTCACCTCTTGTCCAGGGAAACATTCATCCCTTTCTCCCCAGTCCTGTTCCAAAATCCCCGTCTGCCCCCTGCACCAACATGTCTCTGCTGCTGGGAGCCCATCCGGGCAGGTGGGGGTTGGGGGCTGGCTGCAGTCGGGCAGTGACAAGAGATGGGATCAAAGTCCTGTGCAATGCAACAGCCCCTCCAGTGTGCCCAAAATCTCCTCTCTGCTGCGTGCCACTGGTGTGGCAGGAGTAGGATGGGCTTTATTGCACGGGTTGTGGCGGGGATGGAGTTAATTTTCTCCATAGCAGCCCACATGGTGCCGTGCGTTGGATTTGTGACCAAAACAGTCCTGATAACACACCGATGTTTTAGCTGTCGCTGAGCAGTGCTTACACAGCATCAAGGCCTTCTCTGTTCCTCACCCTGCCCCTCCAGCGAGTAGGCTGGGGGTGGGCAAGGAGTTGGGAGGGGACATAGCTGGGACATCTGACCCCAACTGACCAAAGGGATATTCCAGACCACATGACATCATGCTCAGCACAAAAAGCTGTGGGGAAGAAGGAAGAAAGGGGGGATGTTTGGAATCTGGCTTCTGTCTTCCCAAGAAACTGTTACTCCTGATGAAGCCCTGTTTTCCTGCCCAGGGCTAAACCCCTGCCTGCTGCTGGGAAGTGGTGAATGAATTCCTGACTTGGCTTTGCATGTGTGCGCAGCTTTTGCTTTACCTGTGAGACTGCCTTCATCTCACCCCACGAGTTCACTCACTTTTACCCTTTGGATTCTTCTTCCCCATCCCGCTGGGAGGGAGGGAGCGAGCAGCTGTGTAGGGCTGAGCTGCCTACCAGGTTACACCACACCACCAGGACATGTTCTTGGGACAACCTCCCCCACCCATCTGCCAGCTCTTACCCCACAAGTCACTCCCAGACAAAGCTCCTCACCTGGGGCTGAGCTGGATGACTGGGGTCCAGCTGTGACCGCAGAGAGGACAAGGGCTCTCCTGGGTCCTCTGCAGCCTTTGTGATCCCCACAGATCAAGGTAGCATGCAAAGGAGAACCTGGGAACATGCAGACCATGACCATGACCATGAGGGCTCTCCAGAAGAATCCCTCAGTCTAAATATCTCGCCTGCTTTTTTTTGGATTTTGCATTAAGAGGAGAAACTGCCCCAGGAGCCTCCTGCCAGACCCATCTCCTCCTGCCACCTTTCCAGCCCTGGCCATTCACCATGGTCCTTGGGAGGGCTGACCTTTGCCATGTCCTGCTGGGCTCAGTGCCCGTGTCGCTAGGAGAGGCAGTCCTGCCCAGCCTCTGTCCTGGCCCAGAGCCCTGCAAAGTGCAGAGCAGGGCTGACTGGGAACCAGCACCTGGGACGCAGCTCAGACTGGGCAGGGGCAGGGTGCTGGGGGAGGCTGCCAAAGCAGGAGGGCCGCTGGGGGCTGGGGCACTGAGAGCTGCTGTGGGGGATGATGCCAAGGGAGACTTTTCTCCACCACTGAACACCCCCTGCCCCAGGTGATGTGCACAGCAGGGCCGTGGGGCCATGTGTGGGGCTGCATCTGCACAGGGGAGGGAATGCCCACAGCAGACACAATGCTCCAGGGAGCTCCCACACTGCTGGCACCTCAGAATTACCCCCAGCCCCCAGCCAGGCAGGGCTCTCGCCCTTCTTACTGCGATGGTTCCATGGACATGGGCTGGCTCAGGAGAAAGCACTGACCGATATGATTGAACTCTCAAGTTCTCCCTGCTCAGAGCAGACCATGGTGCTAGAGACCTCCATAGGTCCCTTCCCAGCCAAACCTCTGTAGGGGGAGGGGATAAGCAGTGGAGGTGAGGGTGGTGTGTTGAGGCATTGCTGGCATTTTTAATCCCCGGCCAAACCTGTCCTCGGGATTAAGCATTGAATGAGTTCGTTTTCAAAAGGAGGCTCTGCTCCATGGGCACCAGGAGTCACACCAGCACTGGGATATCACCAAAATGGCTTCACTAAGGGCAAATCATGTCTGACAAATTATGTGGCCTTTAACGATGGTGTAAGAGCATTGGTGGATAAGGGAAGAGTGACAGACATCATCTACTTGGACTTGTGCAAAGCATTTGACACAATCCCGCATGACATCCTTGTCTCTAAATGTGAGAGATACGGATTCAATGGAGGGACCACTCAGTAGATAAGGAAATGGCTGGATGGTCGCACTCAAGGCGTTGTGGTCAATGGCTCCATGTCCAAGTGGAGATCAGTGACAAGTGGTGTTCCTTGGGAGTCAGTATTTGGACTGGAACTGTTTAACATCTTTGTTGGCTACATGGACAGTGGGATCGAGTGCACCCTCAGCAAGTTTGCCGATGACACCAAGCTGTGTGGTGTGGTCAACACACTGGAGGTATGGGATGCCGTCCACAGGGACCATGTCAGGCTTGAGAGATGGGCCCCTGTGAACCTCATGAACTTCAGCAAAGCCAAGAGCAAGGTCCTGCACATGAGTCAGGGCAATCGCAAGTACAACTACAGGCTGGGCAGAGAATGGATTGCGAGCAGCCCTGCGCAGAAGGATGTAGGTGTGTTTGTTGATGAAAAGCTCAACATGAGCCAGCAATGCATGCTTGCAGCCCTGAAAATCAACCGTGTTTTCGGCTGCATCAAAAGCAGCGTGACCAGCAGGTCAAGGGAGGAGATTCTCCCATTCTACTCTGGTCTTGTGAGACCCCATCTGCAGTACTGCATCAAGCTCTGCTGGCCCTAGTACAAGACAGACATGGAGCTGTTGGAGCGAGTCCAGAGGAGGCCACAAAGATGATCAGAGGACTGGAGCATGTCTCCTGTGAAGACATACTGAGAGAGTTGGGCTTGTTCAGCCTGGAGAAGAGAAGGCTCCGGGGAGACCTTATAGCAGCCTTCCAATACCTAAGGGAGGCGTACAGGAAGGATTGAGAAGGACTCCTTTGTCAGGGAGTGTAGTGATAGCACAAGGGGTAATGGCTTTAAACTAAGGGAGTGTACATTTAGATTATATATTAGCAAGAAATTCTTCACTATGAGGGTGGTGAGGCCCTGACACAGGTTGCCCAGAGAAGCTGTGGATGCCCCATCCCTGGAAGTGTTCAAGGTCAGGTTGGATGGGGCTTTGGGCAACCTGGTCTAGTGGAGAGTGTCCCTGCCCGCAGCAGGGGGGTTGGAACAAGATGACCTTTAAGGTCCCTTCCAACCCAACCCATTCTATAATACTATGATTCTATGAAAACACTCTCCTGAACTGTATGCCATGGCCAAGCTGCATCTAGTGATGTCCACCTTCCACAAGGTGTAGTCCTACAGGAAATGCTTTAGACAGAGAATGGAAATTCCCATGCTGGCTTGGTGGGAAAACATTGCCATTTCATTAAGAGTACTCAAATGTTTCAGCTGATAAAAATGTGCTGACATCTCTTTGAATGTCTAAAACCATTGTTCACCTTTCCAGGCAGATCTCAGTTGTCTGACCAAAACCACCCACGGCCACTTGTAGGGGCCCCAGAGTAGCTGAGGGGCTTGCCTGGGACTGGCAGCTGTCAGAGAGGAGCTGTGGGAGACCAGAGCCCCTGGGGAGCTGCAGGTGGAGGCTGGGCAAGGGGTCCCAGGGCATCTACACTGGCACCGAGCTTCTGTGTCCCTGAGACTGAAGGCATTAGTGTCTTACAAGTAAACCCATTTCTGGAAAACAAGATCGTTTTCAAAAAGGAAAAGAAACACAAATCCCATGAAAGAACAGAATATTAAAAGAAAACAAAACTATGAGGAATTGTAAAAAATGAGACGTGCTTTGACATATTTTCTTTTCTTTAGATTATTTCCTTGTCTCCTTCATTTCTTTTTTATTTCAAAGGGAGGGAATATATTATTTAGCATATGTAAGGCAAGAGCATTAAAAAATATGAAATTTATGAAAAAATAAAAAAATATGAAAAATTGTGTCATGCCCAATCCCAAAACTTTCCCTGCCCAGGACTGCGTATGTGTTGCAGATCAGTGGAATGCACGTCACTCAAAAGACAGAAGCAGCAATATGTTGTGTTGAGGTAAAACGGTAATTTGACAGAGTTCCATAAGTTGGCTGGAATTTAACAAAGTGCATTCAACTGTGGTTTGACAAGGTTCAGTAGGTTTGGCCCTGTGAGGTGCCCACACCTGAGCTGTCTGTCCTCAGGCACTCCTCATGCACACGGGGTGTTCAGAGACACGAGTCCTTCCCTTGCAGACGCAGAGGCAGTGCATGGCAGCAGTCACAGTGTCTCGCTGGGCTCCTGTTGCCACGTCAGGAGGCTGGGAGGCACCTCAGCCCTGCGCTGTATCGCCCTGCTCTGCACTCGTCTGAGGTGCCCCAAGGCATGAGGAATGGACACGGGCACCTGGGGTCAAGGAAGCCCGTCCCAGTGCTGCATGCAGGTGGTTTCCCAGGGGACGTTACTCTCTAAGTCAAGCGACTTGGGGACACTGTGTGTCCCACACACCTTCATGGTGTCCCCAGGAACAGCTGTGGGCATTTGTGCTCACTCAGGTTCATCCCACCACACGCACACCATGTGCATGCTTACGACTCGTCTGTACGATGCCAACATGGCCTTGTGACCTGGTCACTCGGTGTCCCTCCGTGGAGGCACAAAGAGCCCCTCTGAGCTGGGGTGGGAGGCCAGTGCTGGAGATGGTGGTTGTTCTTGGCTGCTGTGTGACGATGACCCCGGGGCAGCTTTCCCGGGGTGCCCAGCACACATGGGCACAGAGCAGGTCCTGCTCTGCTGGTGCTTCATGTCTCTGCCAGGAGGCCTGGCTGTGCGAGGACACTGCTGTGTGCCCCCACCCTGCACACTCACGCAGCTGAGGTGTACACTGGTGTTTCCCTCTCGCTGGCACTGCCCAGCCCAGACATCCCAGCCCCTTCCCAGCTCTCACCACTCCCCTGCCCTCTCCCCAGAGGAGCAGAGCATCCCAGTCTGTGCTGGTCCCTCAGCAGGAAATGGAGAAGATGGAGGTGAGTGACAGTGTCTCTCTGGCTGGCATGCTGAGGAGATCTCCACTCCAGGCAGCCTGCAGCCCCCCTGCCAGTCCTGCTCCCCAGGACAGCACAGAGTCCTGGCCCTGGGGCTCCTCTGGCAGCTCCCGCTGCCCCAGTGGCAGGGCAGCCTGCCCCAAGCTGGCACCCGCAGCCAAGGGTTTCTCTTTCCATGTCTGCCCTGCACACCCATGGTGCCCTGCTCTTCTCCCAGGACATCCCATCTCCCCACAGAGCCTTTCCTCAAGGTGGGCACATCCGTGCCGGCCTGGCCAGCCATTCCTACACCCCCTGCCCATGCTCTCCACAGCCCTTGAGCTGGTGGAGCTGCTCTGCAGAGCAAGTGGGCTGTGGGGCCTGGGGTCACAGGGGGACTCTGCCAGGGACATGCTGGTCAGGCTGGGAGGCAGACCCAGCTCAGGGACATCACTGCCACTGACTGCCTCCCACAGAGGCTCTTATGTGGCCATGGAGGCTGCTCAGAGGTGACCTGCCTTATTGCCAATGCCATGAGATGTGTCTGGGTGCTGCACCGGATCCAGTCGATGGAAGTCCACTGATGGTAAAACGAACCACTCTCCAGGCTCCTTTCCCTGTGCCTGCTGTGTCCCCTGGGCTTGCAGAACCCTCCCTTGGTGGTTCACACCCACCTTTAGCACTTGATCTCTGGGTCACTTCACCTTGCACAGGCTCGTGCTCAGTGGGCTCCATTCCCTGCTGACCTCCTGGCACGTGCTGTCCCTGCAGATCCCCTGTGCTCTCCTGGCAGCTCCTGATTCCTTCCAGAAAAACACTCATCTGCCATCAGCCCTGTCACAGGCTGTTGAGCCCCAGGCAGCTTAGTTGGAGTCCATTCAGCATCTGTGTGGGTGCTGTCCACCAACAAGGAGCACCTGAGCCATTCCTCAGTCCCTGGAAGACCACACTGGTGTAACCATGGGATAGGGGCTGTGAAACAGAAACTATAGAATCAGGTTGAGATAATTAGTTTGTAACCAAGGTAATAGGTAATGAAGCTCACTGACCATGGCAATGTACAATGCTGCTATGTTCCGTGTACAGTCCCTACCAAACAAAAGGTTTGGAGATATTAATCTTATGAAGTTGTTATGGACAGGTGTACCCACAGCAAGGGTACTGCGCATGTCCGCTAGAAGAGGGTTATCAAGTGGACACGAGTGCGTGACCACTAACGACCACCAGAGACCCCTTGAAGACCACTGACTCAAATCACTGAGCATGCATGACGGGGAGGAAAATATGGAAATTAATTCCAAGAAATTATTATCATAGACTGCCTTTTCTGAGAAAAACGATGACTATGTATGTTTTGATCCTACATAACCTGTGTGTTGGTGATCACCTGGCATGCACGTTGGGTGGAGCTATCCCCCGTGCATCCAGGGCTGCAATAAAGAATGCCTGCCTTTCAACACTACATTGGTGTTACGAGGTTTATTCCCCGGTTTCAGTGACAAACCCTCCTGCATGCTGGGGCTGCTCCCCCAGCTCCAGAGGAGATGTGCAGAGATGGGAGCTGAGAGAATTAACTTCCCACTGCTTTCTATGTAGTTTATCTAAACAGGCAGCCTGGATGGATATGTACAATGAGGTATTCTCGTCATGAATACTATTATCACAAAAAAAACCACCCAAAATACACAAAAAACCCCAAACACAAAAAAAAAATACAGACGCATATAAAGATGTTAGTCCTGGCTCTTTCTGAGATACAGAGGGAACCCTAGTTGGATAAGGGGCGCCTTATTACTCTGAAGTAGATTACATTCAAATAGTTTCCACAGGGCATCTTTGATTTCCTGGTTCCTCATGCTGTAGATGAGGGGGTTCACTGCTGGAGGCACCACCGAGTACAGAACTGCCACCACCAGGTCCAGGGATGGGGAGGAGATGGAGGGGGGCTTCAGGTAGGCAAATACACCAGTGCTGATAAACAGGGAGACCACGGCCAGGTGAGGGAGGCACGTGGAAAAGGCTTTGTGCCGTCCCTGCTCAGAGGGGATCCTCAGCACGGCCCTGAAGATCTGCACATAGGACAGCACAATGAAAACAAAACACCCCAAAAATAGAAAAGAACTTAATATAAGAAGCCAACTTCCCTGAGGTACGTGTCTGAGCAGGAGAGCTTGAGGATCTGGGGGATTTCACAGAAGAACTGGTCCAGGGCATTACCCTGGCAGAGTGGTATAGAAAATGTATTGGCCGTGTGCAGCACAGCATAGAGAAACCCACTGCCCCAGGCAGCTGCTGCCATGTGGACACAAGCTCTGCTGCCCAGCAGGGTCCCGTAGTGCAGGGGTTGGCAGATGGCAACGTAGCGGTCATAGGACATGACTGTGAGGAGAGAAAACTCTGCTGAAATCAGAAAGTAAAAGAAAAAGAGCTGTGCAGCACATCCTGTGTAGGAGATGGCCCTGGTGTCCCAGAGGGAATTGGCCATGGCTTTGGGCACAGTGGTGGAGATGGAGCCCAGGTCGAGGAGGGAGAGGTTGAGGAGGAAGAAGTACATGGGGGTGTGGAGGTGGTGGTGGCAGGCGATGGCAGTGATGATGAGGCCATTGCCCAGGAGAGCAGCCAGGTAGATGCCCAGGAAGAGCCAGAAGTGCAAGAGCTGCAGCTCCCGTGTGTCTGCGAATGCCAGGAGGAGGAACTCAGTGATGGAGCTGCTGTTGGACATTAGCTGGTTCTTGGCATGGGGGACTGGTTCAAAATAGGCAAAGGCGAGAGGAACACGTGAGGTACAGACTCCTCTGAGCAAAGCCACTCCATTTTTCATAGAAAAACCCCCCAACTGAAATGCATTTCCTTTCTCTGGTTTGTGCTGGCTGAGCGAGTTGTGAGGAGCTGAGGAGTCAGCTGTGCTCAGCTGCAGTGGGTACATGGGGCTGGTTTGTGACAGCTCAAATGTTCACAACTGATGTCAGATGTAATCCACATTAATGGAAAAATTAAATCTCTGCACTCATGACTCAGAAGATCGCAGGCTGCCGAAGAGAGGCTTAGCATGTCCTTAGAAGAAGGACATGTCTGTGGTTTTTATTTTCCACATTCACATCTGGGGAGCATTCTTTTGAGGGGTAGAAATACTCCTTTTATGATGGACAATGGGAAGAGGACAGCTATGGGAATGTGACAGGACAGGCAAAAGGACTCAGCTCTTAGTAGCTTAGTGCAGAGTCAGGAGAGCTGCAGTGTCCATTAGACTGTCACCCAGCTGCCCTGCACTTTTGCTTGTGCTGCCTTTAAGATGATGACAAACACAAATTACACTTTAAAAAAACCCCAAAACTAGACTGTGATGAGAGATGGGGAGTCCTGGTTCAAAGAGCAGATCTGCAAACTCTTCTTTTTTTCCCAGCCCAGGGGTGGAGTTGTGATTGAGAGAGAAGGACACAGCCCCTCTCAGAGAGAAGCAAAGGCCTCTGAGAGGAGAGAACTGACCTCCAAGGGAAAGCTCAGCACTCCCTGGGATCCTACAGCACAGCCCTGCTCTTCTGGGGCAGCTCCCAAGCCCAGCAGCACAGGCAAAGCAGACAGTCAGAGGTCCTGAAGATGGGATGTCCTAAAGGCAGAGTCAGCTCATTGCTCAGCAGACAACGCCCAGCAGACATGGAGAGGGAGGGACCAAAAGAGAGCAGGCTGAAGGCAGCCTAGCCCAGGGCTTGTCTGCAGTTTCCTCCCACTCCCTGCCCATGTCTCTGCTGCCTGGAGCTGTCCCTGCCAGGAGCTGTTGCTCTGTCCACACCTCTCCTCCCTGTCCCTGCTCACAGAGCCCATCCCACCCTCTGTGTGCTCAGCTCTGCCCTGCAGACCCCTCCTGGCAGCAGGGCACTGCCCAGGGGCACCTCTGTGTTGGCAGGTCTTAAGGAGAAGAGCAGATCAGCCCTGAAGAGACCACAAAGGTGATGTGAATGCTTTCTCTGGGCTGAGGTGGGTTTATTAGGTCCCTTGAAAAACCTTTTCCTCACTCACTCTGATGCTGTAGGAGTGTCTGTCTCCTCTGCAAAAGTAAAAGCTCCATTACCATTTCCATCTACCATCACAGCTGGAATGTGGAAGCACTGACTCTGGGAAGCACCTTTCTTGCCATGTAGCCATTGCCTTGATGTGCTTCTTGAAAAGTGCCCTGTGAAATGTCCCAGGGGTGATCTGGAGCTGTGAACAGCCCTGACACACTCAGCACCCTCTCAACAGAAGAAGGACCCTGCCCTGCCCTGCCCTATCAGGGGTTTCTTCTTCCACCCACAGCTTCTCCCTGCAATTGCATGGGGAGCTCTCTGAGCAAGCTGAGAGTTGACCCTGGAAGGCAGAATATTCCCCTGGGGTGCAGGGACCCTGCTCTGAAGGACACAACTGGGCACCTCCAGCTACACGCTGTAGCTTCACAGCTATTGAAAATTGCCTAATAATAGCCACCTTCTTACAGATCACATACTCTTTGGCTGTGTCAGCTTGAGGAGATGCCTCCAGGAACTACAGCTCCATTGCCCTGCACCCAGAGACTTACCGTGTCAAGGGCTGCAAAGCTTTCTCGTCTTTAGAGCTCCCAGTCAGCCTCCCAGTCCTGACCACCTTTAAGCTCTTCATCTGCCTTGCTCATCTCCCTGAGATACCCTGGCAGTACCCTTCACCCTGCTGGGCTTTGCAGAGGAGCTGCTCCTGGGCAGAGCTGTCTCTCTGCAGCACAGCCCACTTGCCAGGAGCTCCCTCCATCCCAGGAGCCTGGAGCAGCTCCAGCAGCAGAGGAGCAGCCCAAGGCGGCATGTTAATGACCCCTCTGGTGGGTTTGGGGATGAGTCCATGAAGCTCCGACCCTGAGAGGAAGCTGATGAAATGTCTCAAGAAGTCAAAGTCCGATGCAACCTCCACAGTTTCTTGGAGCATTACTGGGTCCCCCTGAGGGCCATCACTGACAAAGCAACTCTGGGGCTGGTTAGAGCAGGAAAGTGGAGGCAGTGATGACAGGGAGGCAAAGGCAATGGCAAGGCGGCTCTGATGCTGAGGAAACCTGGGTGTGCTTCATCAATTTAAAGGTCCAAGCTGTGACCCCCAGCCCCTGGGAAGGGGAGATCCTGTCCCTCACACGTGTCTCAGGGCTCTTCCTGGGCCACTGTGATGTGGGGATGTGCAATGCCTAGAGCAGGACTACCACACAATCTTTCTCAGGCTCACAGGTTGTGACAAGGTGGTGATGAAGTCCTGGTGCTCTAATGAGAAGATGTCTCCTCACAGGCATCACTGGCAGAGAGAACAGCCACAGCCCAGCAGACCAAGACCTTGGCTGTGTTGGGGGCTTTCAGCCTTGCCACTGCCCCCAGATGTCTCCACCACAGGATGTCCTATGGTGTCCCACACCTGCACCTCTTTCCCTGCAGGCTCTTGACACCCAGCCTGCTTACCAACTTGGGTCTCACCTGAGCGTCTTCCTACCCTTACTGATATCTCTCCATCCTCACAGACTGTTCACTGAAATGCAAAGCTCTGGCTGATCCAGACTCTTGCTGGGTGGCCTCTTGTACCACAGAACTGCACTTGCAGGGACATTTCTTTCTCCTCATGTCCCATCTCAACCTCCCAAGCTGCGCTTGATGCCATCCATCTTTTCTTTCTCATGATGTTTCCCAGTTTTCAGAAAAGCTCCACCATCTCGGAAACCACCTTTCAAGCAGTCTCAGGCTACTCCTAGACTGCCCTCAGCCTCTCCACCACTGGGCAAAGGGGCCAAAGAAGCCCAGGTCTCTCAGCCCCTCCACACAGCCCATCTGCTTCAGGCCCCAAACTCCACCTGGCCACATCTCCTCTGGCCACTCTCCAGCTCCTCCCAGCTCCAGCAAAAGAGGGAGCCCAGAACTGGGACAAAGCCATGCGTGGGGGTCCCTACCAGTGCAGTGTCAAGGGCCATAAGAACTCCCCTGCTCTGGGTGACCATGCTCATCCTAACGCAGCCCCGTATGCAACTGGCCTTCTTCACAGGGAGCAGAAACCCCTGGCTCCTATGGTGTCCCTCGCAGCTGCCAGGGGGCAGCTTCATCCTCAGGGGGAGGACTCATCATTCCCCCTTCTCCTCAGAGTCACTCCTCAGCACAGCAGGTCCCAGCTGGCCCTGATGGACAGCTTGGTTCTTCTCCCTGAGGCCAGACTGGCCAATTCTCCTTGTCAACGTCACGAGGTTTCTTTTGGCCAAACCCCCGAGTTTCTCCAGGTCGCTCTGGACTGAAGTGTGGAGTGTGTCCAAAGAAAGGCAACAAAGCTGGCGAAGGGTCTAGAGATCAAGCCTGATGAGGAGTGGCTGAGGGAACTGGGGTTGTTTAGCCTGGAGAAAAGGAGGCTGAGGGAACACCTTATCGCTCTCTACAACTACCTGAAAGGAGGTTGTAGTCAGGTGGGTGTTGGTCTTTTCTTTCACATAACAAGCGCTAGGACAAGAGGAAATGGCCTTAAGTTTCACCAGGAGAGGTTTAGATTGGATATAAGGAACAATTTCTTCACCAACAGGGTTGTCAAGCAATGGGCCAGGCTGCCCAGGGAAGTGGTTGAGTCACCATCCCTGGAGGTATTCAAAAGATGCCTAGATGTGGTGCTTAGGGACATGGTTTAGTGGTTGGACTTGGCAGTGCTGGGTTAACAGTTGCACCTGATGATCTTAAAGGTCTTTTCCAAGCAAAACAATTCTATGATTCTATCTTTAAGGTTCCTTCCAACCCAAACCAATTTATGATTCTATGACATGACAGGAATCTCATTCCTGACATTTTTCCTGGCTTTGTATCATGAGATTGCATGAGTTCAGATGATTGTCGGGCCTCGGGTTCTTTTCCAAGGTGCATGACCCAGAGTTCACATGACACAGAACCCATATGACCAAGTGCAAAGACAGATCTTGCCAGAAGAGTTTACACACTTTCCAGCAGTGTAGAATATTCCATCTCTTTTGTGACCCAATCGTGCATTGCTCACTCTGCATTGCTTTGCTTGTGCATTGCTTTCCTCCAGTCCTCAGGCACCTCTCCTGTTCTCCATGGCCTTTCAAGATGATGGAGAGTGGCTTCGCAATAGCATTTGCCAGCTCCCTGAGCACTCGTGGGTGCATCCCATCAGGGCCCATGGATTTGTGGGTGTTGAGTTTGCCTAGATGTTCTCTAACCTGATCCTCCTTAGCCAAGGGAAGGTCTTCCTTTCTCTAGACTTCCTCTCCTACCTCCAGGGTCTGGGATTGCTCATTCAGCAGTGGGCCCACATTTTCCCTAGCCCTCCTTTTGCTGCTGATGCACTTGAAGAAGCAGTTCTTGTTGTCCTTGACATCCCTTACCAGGCTTAATTCCAAGTGGGCCTTAGCCTTCCTCGTTGCACCCCTGCATGCTCTGACAACCTTCCTATATTCCTCCCAAGTGGACAGTTCCTCGTTCCACAGTCTGTAAACTTCCTTCTTCCCTCTGAGTTTTTCCAGCAGCTCCTTGCTCATCCCTGCAGGTCTCCTGTCTCCTTTGCTTGATTTCCTACTCTTTGGGATGCACCAATCTTGAGCTCGGAGGAAGTGGTGCTGGAATACTGACCAGCTCTCTTAGGCCCCCTTTCCTTCTAGAGCCCTAACCCATGGGATTCTCCCAAGCAGGTCTTTGCAGAGGCCAAAGTGAGCTCTCCTGAAGTCCATCGTTGAAATCCTACTTACGTAGGGGGGCTCCTTTGGTCCCCTCTGTCCTCCCAGTGACACTCCAGTGCTGCCAGTGAGGATCACAGTGCTGCCCCAGTTCTCCCAGTGCTGCCCCAGTACTCCCAGAGCAGGTCCCTGACTCCCTGCGGTGCTCTCAGTGCTGCACCAGTGCTCCCAGTGCAGCTCCTTGGCTCCTCCTAGTGCTCCCAGTGATGCCAATGCTCCCCCAGTGCAGCCGCCATGGTCCCAGTGCCTGTCCCTAGCTTAGCCAAGTGCTCCCAGTACATCTCCCAGTACCAAACCAATGCTCCCAGTGCAACTCCTTGATTTCTCCCAGTGCTTGCAGTTCAGCCCCAGTGCTCCCAGTGCGGCTTCCTGGCTTCCCCCAGTGCTCCCAGTGCCACACCAGCACTCCCATTTGTGGTGGCTGGACACCAGGCGCCCACCAAAGCCGCCCTATCAGTCCCCTCCTGACCTGCACAGAGGAGAGAAAATACAACAAAAGGCTCATGGGTCGAGAGAAGGAAAAGGAGAGATCATTCACCAAATACTGCCACGGGCAAAACAGACTCAACTCGGGGAACTTCCCGGGCTTATCTAGGGGAATCTCTGCTCTGGTGCCTGGAGCACCTTCTCCCCCTCCTTCTTCACTGACCTGGGTGTCTGTGGAGTTGTTCCTCTCATATCTTCTCACTCCTCTCTCTGACTGATATTGCTTACTGATGTTTTTCCACTTCTTAAATATGATGTCACAGAGGTGCCACCACCATGGCTGATGGCCTTGGCCACAAGTGGGTCTGTCTTGGAGCGAGCTGGCATTGGCTCTATTGCACATGGGTGAAGCTTCTTGCATTTTCTCACAAAAGCCCTGAGGAAGCTGCCCTCCTCACTACCAAAACCTTGCCACACAAACCAAACACAACCGCTGTCCCTGCTTTTGCTGGGTTTGTAACCTCATTTGGTGTTTTGGAGATTTTGTTCATCATAATTCCTACCTTGGTCTCTAGAGTCTGCAACTCCTCATGATGTTATCTTGTGAGAGACACCACCATCAGGGTGAGCCACCTGCACCCAGGTGTTTGGAGCTGACCAAATGGAGCTTCAGTCCAGAGAACCCTGAGAATCTCTGCAATTCTGGCCAACACAAACCTCTTGAGGGTTACAGGGAGAAGTGGCCAGTCCTGCATTAGAAGGAAGAGTAACCTCGGTCATCAGGGCAGGCTTGCACCTGACCGGCTGAGCAGTGACGCTGAGGAGAAGGGCCTGGGCACTACGAGGGACACCATCGAAGCCAGTGATGCATGTTCAGTATGAACAAGGCCACCTGCATACAGGTCTGCATTAGGATGACCATGGCCACCCAGACCATCTTGAGACTGGTTGAAGTGTGGTTTCAGAGATGGTGGAGTTTTTCTCAACATTGGGAAACAACACAAGATAGAAATAATCGCACAAAGGGAAGCTTTGGAAGTTGAGACTGGACATGAGGATTTCATGTCGTGTTGAGCTAAACGAAACATCACTCCAAGTGCAGGGCTGTGGTACAACAGGCCACCCAGGAAGAGTCTGGATTAGCCAAAGCTTTGTATTTCAACACACAGCCCGTGAGGATGGAGAGATATCAGTAAGGGTAGGAAGATGCTCAAGTGAGAGCAAGGTTGGCAAGCACAGTGGATGTCCACAGCCTTCAGGGAAACAGGTGCAGGCATAGGACACCATAGAACAACCCGTGGTAGAGATGGTCAAGGAAGCTGACAAAGTGGGAAGCCCCCAACAGAGCTGAGGTCTTTCTCCCGTTGGCTGTGCCTGTTGTCTGGGTCACCAAGGCCTACCAGGAGACACCTAACCCTTACAGCACGAGGGCCTCATGGCCTCCTTGTCTCCACTCAAGACCCTGGGAGGTGTCGTACCATCGTCCTGCACTTCTCATTGCACGTCCCAATAAAACCCTGCCCCAGGAAGAGCCCTGAGACACGTGTGAGGGACAGGATCTCCCCTTCCCAGGGGCTGGGGGTCACAGATTGGACCTTTAAATTGATGAAGCACACCCAGGTTTCCTCAGCATCAGAGCCACCTTGCCATTGCCTTTGCCTCCCTGTCCTCACTGCCTCCACTTTCCCGCTCTAACCAGCCCCAGAGTTGCTTTGTCAGTGATGGCCCTCAGGGGGACCCAGTAATGCTCCAAGAAACTGTGGAGGTTGCATCTGACTGTGACTTCTTGAGAGGTTTCATCAGCTTCCTCTCAGGGTCTGAGCTTCAGGGACTCATCCCCAAACCCACCAGAGGGGTCATTAACATGCCGCCTTGGGCTGCTCCTCTGCTGCTGAGCTGCTCCAGGCTCCTGGGATGGAGGGAGCTCCTGGCAAGTGGGCTGTGCTGCAGAGAGACATCTCTGCCCAGGAGCAGCTCCTCTGCAGAGCACAGCAGGGTGAAGGGCACTGCCAGGGTATCTCAGGGAGATGAGCAAGGCAGATGAAGAGCTTAAAGGTGTTCAGGACTGGGAGGATGACCGAGAGCTGAAGAGAAATCTTCAGAGCCCTTGACACGGTAAGTCTCTGGGTGCAGGGCAATGCAGCTGTCATTCCTGGAGGCATCTCCTCAAGCTGGCACAGCCCACAGCTCATGGGATCTGTAAGGAGGGGGGTCGTCTTAAGTAATTCTGAGCAGCTGTGAAGCCATGGTGTGCAGCTGGAGGTTCCCAGGGCTGTCTACTGAGGCAGAGACTCTGCCGCCTGCCAGGGTCAGCACTCAGCCTGCCCGGGGAGCTCCCCAGGGCACTGCAGGGAGAAGCTGTGGGTGGAAGGAGCGACCCCCTGGAAGGGCAGGGCAGGGTCCTTCTGCTCTTGGGAGGGTGCTGTGTGGGTCAGGGCTGCTTAGAACTTCATATCACCCCTGGGGTGATATGAAGGGCACAAGGCACTTTTAAAGAAGGTGATCAAGGCAGGGGGTACCTCGGAGTAAATGTTCTTTCAAGGGTCAGTGCTTTCACTTTACAGTTGTGATGGTAGATGGAAATGGTAACAGAGCAGTCAGATTTGCACAAGAGACAGAGACTCCTAAGACTTGCCAGCATGGAGATCCCCCATGGAAGTTTCTTGCTGCCAGGAGGTGTAACACAGATGCAGACAGAGGGTGGGATGGGCTCTGTGAGCAGGGACAGGGAGGAGAGATGTGGACAGAGAAAGAGCTCATGATGAATACAGCTCCAGGCAGCAGAGAGATGGGCAGGGAGTGGGAGGAAACTGCAGACAAGGACTGGGAGAGACTGCATTCAGGCAGCTCTGTTTTGGTCCCTCACTGTATAAATCTGCTGGGTGTTGTCTGCTGAGCAATGAGCTGACTCTCCGTTTAAGACATCCCATCTTCAGGAGACCTGAATCTCTGTTTTGTCTGTCCCACTGGGCTTGCGTGCTGCCCCTCAGAAAGGCACAGCTCTCCTGTAGGATCCCAGGGAGTGCTGAGCCATCCCTCATGGGTTGCCCATCTCCTTTCAGATTCCTTTGCTTCTAAAAGGGGATCGTGTCTTGCCCTCTCCATCACAACTCCACCTTTATGCTAAAAAGAGAAGAGTTTGCACATCTGCTCTTTGAAACAGCACCCTCCTGATTTCAGAGTCCTGTTGCTTCTTTTTTTTTTTTAAAAAAAAGAAAAAAGAGTAATTTGTGTGTACAGGTAGCAGAAGCGAAAGCAAAGGGCAGCTGGGAACAAGACTGTTGGACACTGCAGCTCTCCTGACTCTGACATGAACCACAAAGAGCTGATCCTTTTGCCTGTCTTGTCCTAAGACTCCACACTTTCAGTCATAAAAAGAGAGCATTTCTACCCTTAACCTAGTACTCACCAGATGTGATGGTGAAAAGAAAAAACACAGAGAAAAATCATGGTAAAGACATGCTCAGCCTCTCTTCTGCAGCCCACACAAGCTGGAGTGATGAGTGCAGATATTGAACATTTCCATGCAGGGTGAATTGCATCTGACATCCCTTGTGACCATCGGGGGTGTCAAGAACCAGCTCCCACGTACTCACAGCAGCAGGGCAGAGCTGATGAGTCCTTGGCAACACCGGGGCAGAGGTCCTGCTCCTCAAAGCACACTCAGCCAGCATAAAGCAAAGAAAGGAAAGGCCTTGGAATTGGGGGAGGGGGTGTGATGTCTACGAAAAATGGAGTGGCTTTGCTCAGAGAAGTCTGTCGTAATTTTCCCCTGTCTGTTCCTCCTTAGGACAATGTCCCTTAGTGAAGAACCTGCAAATGACCAACAACAGCAGCTCCATCACTGAGTTCCTCCTCCTGCCATTCACAGACACACGGGAGCTGCAGCTCTTGCACTTCTGGCTCTTCCTGGGCATCTACCTGGCTGCTCTCCTGGGCAATGGCCTCATCATCACTGCCATCGCCTGCCACCACCACCTCCACACCCCCATGTACTTCTTCCTCCTCAACCTCTCCCTCCTCGACCTGGGCTCCATCTCCACCACTGTCCCTAAAGCCATGGCCAATTCCCTCTGGGACACCAGGGCCATCTCTTACACAGGATGTGCTGCACAGGTCTTTTTCTTTTTCTTTCTGATCTCAGCAGAATATTCCCTCCTCACAGTCATGGCCTACGACCGCTACGTTGCCATCTGCCAACCCCTGCACTACGGGACCCTGCTGGGCAGCAGAGCTTGTGTCCACATGGCAGCAGCTGCCTGGGGCAGTGGGTTTCTCTATGCTGTGCTGCACACGGCCAATACATTTTCTATACCACTCTGCCAGGGTAATGCCCTGGACCAGTTCTTCTGTGAAATCCCCCAGATCCTCAAGCTCTCCTGCTCAGACACCTACCTCAGGGAAGTTTGGCTTCTTATATTAAGTTCCTTTCTATTTTTGGGGTGTTTTGTTTTCATTGTGCTGTCCTATGTGCAGATCTTCAGGGCAGTGCTGAGGATCCCCTCTGAGCAGGGACGGCACAAAGCCTTTTCCATGTGCCTCCCTCACCTGGCCGTGGTCTCCCTGTTTATCAGCACGGGCATGTTTGCCTACATGAAGCCCCCCTCCATCTCCTCCCCACCCCTGGACCTGGTGGTGGCAGTTCTGTACTCAGTGGTGCCTCCAGCAATGAACCCCCTCGTCTATAGCATGAGGAACAAGGAGCTCAAGGGTGCAGTTTGGAAACTGATGACTAGATGGTTTTTAGAAGTAATATAGTTCCCAGCTGCTTCTCCAGAGTATTTGTAACATAATTCATAACAGGCTTATGGTATCTTTTATATATTTTGTAGCTGATGTTATTATTGATTTTTTTTTCACTTCCAATAATGTTGTTCACAAAGAATTATCATTATTCATACTAATTCTTATTTATTATAGAATAGAATCATATCATAGAATGGCTTGGATTGAAAGGGACCTCAAACATCTTCTAGTTCCAAACCCCCTGCCATGGCCAGGGACACCCTCCACTAGACCAGGTTGCCCAAAGCCCCATCCAACCTGCCCTTGAACACTTCCAGGGATGGGGCATCCACAGCTTCTCTGGGCAATGTGTTCCAGTGCCTCACCACCCTCACAGGGAAGATTTTTTTCCTTATATCTAATCAAATTCTACCCTCTTTTAGTTTAAGGCCATTACACCCTGTCTTGTCACTACATGCCATTAAAACTGCCCCACTCCAGCTTTCTGGTAGGCCCCTTCAGGTACGGGAAAGCTGGTATAAGGTCTCCCCGGAGCCTTCTCTTCTCCAGGCTGAACCACCCCAACTTTCTCAGCCTGTCTTCATGGCAGACATGTTCTAGCCCTCTGATAATTTCGTGGCCCTCCTCTGGCCTCACTTCAACAGGTCCATGTCCTTCTTATGTTGCGGACCCCAGAGCTGGATGCCATACTGCAGGGGGGTCTCACCAGAGCAGAGTAGAGGGGCAGAATCACCTCCCTCACCCTGCTGGTCACACTTCTTTTGATGCAGCCCAGGACACGGTTGGCTTTCTGAGCTGCAAGCCTGTGTTGATGGCTTGTGTTGAGCTTCTCATTAATCAACACCCCCAAGTACTTCTCCTCAGGAAGGAGGACAATGCTTTCAGTCCATTGTCTACCTCTCTGGTTTGACCAAAGACAATCTAAATGAATTTACACAGCCGCTGTGCATTTAAACATTAAAAAGGACCCTGCAGTGACATTTCTGACTGAGATTTTATCCCCTGAGACCTTCTCTGGAGCTGCAGAGGCAGTTCCTGTGTACAGAGTCCCTGCACAGCAGATCTCTGACAGAGCTGGCCTCTGAAACAGCATTTCCACCAGCAAAGGCAATCTCCTCAGGGCACTGCCCAAAGGCTTACGTCTTTTTCCGGTGTTGCTCTCAAGACCATGCCCACGGAAGAGACTCTGAAGAAAACTGTTGCTTTGCTTGTTTCTCCATGGGCGCAGTGGGATGAGATCAGGGTCCCAGTGGGCTCTTCCAGGGACTGAGGAATGGCTCAGGTGCTCCTTGTTGGTGGACAGCACCCACACAGATGCTGAATGGACTCCAACTAAGCTGCCTGGGGCTCAACAGCCTGTGATAGGGCTGATGGCAGATGAGTGTTTTTCTGGAAGGAATCAGGAGCTGCCAGGAGAGCACAGGGGATCTGCAGGGACAGCACGTGCCAGGAGGTCAGCAGGGAATGGAGCCCACTGAGCACAAGCCTGTGCAAGGTGAAGTGACCCAGAGATCAAGGGCTAAAGGTGGGTGTGAACCACCAAGGGAGGGTTCTGCAAGCCCAGGGGACACAGCAGGCACAGGGAAAGGAGCCTGGAGAGTGGTTCGTTTTGCTATCAGTGGACTTCCATCGACTGGATCCAGTGCAGCACCCAGACACACCTCATGGCATTGGCAATAAGGCAGGTCACCTCTGAGCAGCCTCCATGGCCACATAAGAGCCTCTGTGGGAGGCAGTCAGTGGCAGTGATGTCCCTGAGCTGGGTCTGCCTCCCAGCCTGACCAGCATGTCCCTTGCAGAGTCCCCCTGTGTCCTGGTTCTGGCAAGGATAGAGTTAATTTTACAAGGAGCCAGGACAGGTGACTCAAGCTGACGGGGGCTATTCCATACCATGTGACGTCATGCTCACCATAAAAGGGGGGCTAGTCGGGTAGGGCAGGGGCAGCGCAGTTTTGGCGCGGTTCCGGGACGGGCTGAATGTCTGGTCAGTCAGTCGGTCGTTGGATTGGTAAATTGTTCTCTGTTATCACCCATTGTTAATATTTGTTATCAGCACTGTTGTTTTTTTTCCCTCTCCCTTGTTGTCCCAGTAAACTGCCTTATCCCAACCCTCGAGGCTTTGCCGTTGTTTTTCCGTTCTCCTCTCCGTCCCGCTGGGGAAGGAGTGAGTGAGCGGCCGCGTGGTACTCAGCTGCCAGCTGGGCCTAAACCACATCAGTCGTTTTTGGCGCCCAACGTGGGGCCCGAGGGGTTGTGATAACAACAAGTCTGACCCAAGTGTGTTAAAGAAAAATTGTCATAAGAATTTATGGTGTTATTGAAACAGTCACTGGTCATAATGATGTTCTGTTTGGTCACATGGCTCTGGTTTGTAAACCCCTGTTTATTCTATGCAATCCCTGCGGTGCTGTTTATCACCTCTGGGAGAGGGGTTCGTGTTTTCATGTTGTTGTATTGTGTGATAATGACTTATGATAAGATATCATCGACAGTCATGAGTCTGAGCTGATACTTGTACGTAGCATTTCTGTCAGGCCTGTACCTCAGTCAATATCTTTCAGAATTGATCAATAATTGCACCAAATATATGGGGAAGACAAGGGGGGATACCTTCTCCCACTCTTTTGCCTCCCCTTTTCCCTTTTGGTTGGTCACGACAATTTTTGAGAATTTTGAATACCCTTGGAATGTTCAGGCCAGTATATTCCTATTGCTAGGTCCCCTGCATGCTTTCCAAGTCCTGTTCAGGGTTAGCAAAAATTGTTTCAAGAATATTACCCAGGGATATTCCCCAAGGCTGAATGGTCAGGGCTGGCATGGCATGTGGGAGAGTATGGGCGGGTATCTAGAGACCTTCTCACCCCCAATGGTTTGGAGCTTCACTCCCAAACAACTGCAAGACCCTGAGAAAATAGACAGCACCATCCAGAGGGAGAGAGCAGACCCACAGGCACTGCAGCTACCCAAACCCCTGCAACAGGCACTGCCCCTGCCCAAGCCCCTGCAACAGGCACTGCAGCTACCCAAACCCCTGCAACAGGCACTGTAGCCGAGCCAAAAGATCAACCCATACCAGTATCAGTCGCCCCTATACACAAAAAGAAATACGCAAAGAAATCGGTTCGCTTAGTGAGAGATAATGATGAACCGGGGCCATCACGAGAAGAAGAAGAGCCAGAACCAGAAGTGATCACCCGATCTTCGTCCCTGAGTTGCGAGATATGTGGAAAGACTTCAGCCGCCTTCCAGGGGAGCACATCATTACCTGGCTGCTCCGCTGCTGGGATAATGGGGACAGTAGCCTGGAACTGGAGGGCAGGGAGGCCAAGCAGCTGGGATCCTTGTCTAGGGAAGGGGGCATTGACAAGGCAATTGGGAAGAAGGCACAGGCCCTCAGCCTCTGGAGGCGACTCCTGTCAAGTGTGAGGGAAAGGTATCCTTTCAGCGAAGATGTTGTATGCCAGCCAGACAAGTGGACCACCATGAAGAGAGATATCCAATATCTGAGGGAATTAGCTGTGCAGGAAATGGTTTATTATGATCCGGACAATGCACAGTTGCCCACAGACCCCGATGAAGTCCAGTGTACCCGACCGATATGGCAAAAATCTGTGCGAAGTGCACCACCATCGTATGCCAACTCACTGGCAGTAATTGACCGGAAGAGTGAAGAGGCACCCCCAGTGGATGAAGTGGCTGGCCGACTCCGGCAATATGAAGAGAGCCTTTCTTCCTCCCTCGTCTCGGCTGTGGAGAAACTGTCCCAGGACGTCCGGCAACTCAAAGAGGGTATATCGTACTCCCCACCCCCACAGACCTGTATATCAGCCGTTAGGAGTAAGCGTTTTTCTGCTCCAGAGAGGGGATATGGAGCATACACACCACGAGGTATCCTGTGGTTTTATCTGCGTGACCATGGAGAAGACATGAGGAAATGGGATGGGAAGCCTACCTCAACCCTGCAGGCACGCGTACATGAGCTACAAGGCAAGACAGCTGTACAAAGGAACTCTTCCAGAAAGGCTGCTGCTCCAGTTTCCACCGGGCAGCCCCCCAGATCAAGTGAAAGGCCTGATCGCACTTATGATCCTCTTGAAGGGACTTCTAAGTCCTTTCCGCAAGACATGAGTAGTGACTATGATGAACAGGATTAGAGGGGCCCTGCCTCCAGCCAGGTGGAGGAAAGGGACAATAGCGTTTATTGGACTGTGTGGATCCGATGGCCTGGCACATCGAACCCACAAGAGTACAAGGCCCTAGTGGACACGGGTGCACAGTGTACCCTAATGCCGTCGAACTATGAAGGGGTGGAACCGATCTCTATTTCTGGTGTGACAGGGGGATCCCAACAGTTGACTCTGTTGGAGGCTGAAGTAAGTCTAACGGGGAACGAGTGGCAAAAGCACCCCATTGTGACTGGGCCAGAGGCTCCATGCATCTTGGGCATAGACTACCTCCGGAAAGGGTATTTCAAAGTCCCAAAAGGTTACCGGTGGGCTTTTGGAATAGCTGCCTTGGAATCGGAGGAAACTGAACCATTGTCTAGTTTGCCTGGTCTCTCGGAGGACCCTTCTGTTGTAGGGTTGCTGAGGGTTGAAGAGCAACAGGTGCCAATTGCTACCACAACCGTGCACTGGTGGCAATACCGCACCAACCGAGACTCCCTGGTTCCCATCCACAAGCTAATTTGTCAACTGGAGGGTCAGGGAGTGATCAGCAGAACCCACTCACCCCTTTAACAGTCCCATATGGCCAGTGCGGAAGTCCAATGGAGAGTGGAGGCTGATGGTAGACTATCGTGGCCTGAATGAAGTCACACCGCCCATGAGTGCTGCTGTGCCGGATATGCTGGAACTTCAATCTGAACTGGAGCCAAAGGCAGCCAAATGGTATGCCACAATTGATATCGCTAATGCATTTTTCTCGTTCCCTTTGGCAGCAGAGTGCAGAGTTTGCCTTCAGTTGGAGGGGCGTCCAGTACACCTGGAATCGACTGCCCCAGGGGTGGAAACACAGCCCCACCATTTGCCATGGACTGATCCAGACTGCACTGGAAAAGGGTGAAGCCCCAGAGCACCTGCAAGACATTGATGACATCATTGTATGGGGCAACTCAGCAGAGGAAGTTTCTGAGAAAGGGAAGAAAATAATCCCAATCCTGCTGCAGGCTGGCTTTGCCATAAATCGAAGTAAGGTGAAGGGGCCTGCGCAGGAAATCCAATTTTTAGGAATAAGGTGGCATGATGGGCAGCGTCAAATCCCTATGGATATGATCAACAAAATAGCAGGCATGTCCCCACCAACCAACAAAAAGGAGACACAGGCCTTCTTAGGCGTTGTGGGTTTCTGGCGAATGCACATTCCGAATTACAGTTTGATAGTAAGCCCTCTCTACCATGTAACCCGGAAGAAGAATGATTTCAAATGGGGCCCTGAGCAACGACAAGCTTTCGAACAAATTAAACAAGAAATAGTTCATGCTGTAGCTCTTGGGCCAGTCCGGGCAGGACCAGATGTCAAAAATGTGCTGTACACCGCAGCCGGGGAGAATGGCCCTACCTGGAGTCTCTGGCAGAAAGCACCAGGGGAGACTCGAGGTCGACCCCTGGGGTTTTGGAGCCGGGGATATAGAGGATCCGAGGCCCGCTACACTCCAACAGAAAAGGAGATATTGGCAGCTTATGAAGGGGTTCGAGCTGCTTCAGAGGTGATTGGCACTGAAGCACAGCTCCTCTTGGCACCCCAACTGCCAGTGCTGGGTTGGATGTTCAAAGAGAGGGCTCCTTCTACACATCACGCAACCGATGCTACGTGGAGTAAGTGGGTTGCACTGATCACACAACGGGCTAGAATAGGAAGCCCCAATCGTCCAGGAATTCTGGAAGTGATCACAGACTGGCCAGAAGGGAAAGGTTTCGGGATGTCGCCAGAGGAGGAGGTGACACGTGCTGAAGAAGCCCCACCGTATAATAAACTAACAGAAGATGAGAAACCATATGCCCTCTTCACTGATGGGTCCTGTCACATCGTGGGAAAGCATCGAAGGTGGAAGGCCGCTGTATGGAGTCCTACACGGCGAGTTGCGGAAGCTGCTGAAGGAGAAGGTGAATCGAGCCAGTTTGCAGAGGTGAAAGCCATCCAGCTGGCCTTAGATATTGCTGAAAGAGAAAAGTGGCCAACGCTGTACCTCTACACTGACTCATGGATGGTGGCCAATGCCCTGTGGGGGGTGGTTACAGCAGTGGAAGCGGAGCAACTGGCAGCGTAGAGGCAAACCCATCTGGGCTGCCCCATTGTGGCAAGATATTGCTGGCCGGCTAGAGAAGCTAATTGTAAAGGTACGTCACGTAGATGCCCACGTACCCAAGAGTCGGGCCACTGAGGAACATCAGAACAACCAGCAGGTGGATCAGGCTGCCAAGATTGAAGTGGCTCAGGTGGATTTGGACTGGCAGCGTAAGGGTGAATTATTTCTAGCTCGGTGGGCCCATGACACCTCAGGTCATCAAGATGCGACATATAGATGGGCCCGTGATCGAGGGGTGGACTTGAGCATGGACGCCATCTCACAGGCCATCCATCAATGTGAAACATGCGCTGCAATCAAGCAAGCCAAGCGGGTAAAGCCTCTGTGGTATGGAGGCTGATGGTTGAAATATAAATATGAGGAATCATGGCAAATCGACCACATCACACTCCCACAAACCCGCCAAGGCAAGCGTTATGTTCTTACAATGGTGGAAGCAACCACTGGGTGGCTGGAAACATATCCTGTGCCCCATGCCACTGCCCGGAACACTATTCTGGGTCTTGAAAAGCAAGTCCTGTGGCGACATGGCACCCCAGAGAGAATTGAGTCAGACAACGGGACTCATTTTCGGAACAACCTCATAGACACCTGGGCCAAAGAGCATGGTATTGAGTGGGTGTATCACATCCCCTACTATGCACCAGCCTCTGGGAAAGTTGAAAGGTGCAATGGACTGCTAAAAACTACCCTGAGAGCAATGGGTGGTGGGACCCTCAAACACTGGGACACACATTTAGCAAAGGCCACCTGGTTAGTTAACACTAGGGGATCTGCCAATCGAGCTGGCCCTGCCCAATCAAAATTCCCACGCCCAGTAGAAGGGGATAAAGTTCCTGTAGTGCACATGAAGAATATGTTGGGTAAAACAGTTTGGGTTATCCCTGCTTGAGGCAAAGGCAAGCCCATCTGCGGGATTGCTTTTGCTCAGGGACCAGGGTGCACTTGGTGGGTGATGAGAAAAGATGGGGAAGTCCGGTGTGTACCCCAAGGGGATCTGATTTTGGGTGAAAAGAGCCAATAAATTAAATTGTACGATGTTAATAGCGATATACTGTATCAATGGTATGACCATAAGAATCACCCAAAACTAATGAAGGATGGACTTTGAAACTGAGCAAAGTGCCACGATGATGGAACTAGAACTGACTTCAACTGGTGCCCAGAAAACTTTATCAAAAAATCACATCTTTGACATCCAGACTGTGAGCATGGACCATACCAGATACGCCAGCCGTGAAAAAAACTCCTGATGCAGCCAGCGTGCAACAATCCAGCAGCACGCACCATTGTTCCTGCCCTGAGAGACTGTGATGGCAGATGGAACCCGAATCCATGGACTAAATGAACTCGACGGACATTTTAGAGCTATGGCCCGTAGAGTAAAGGAATGATAGCTGTGAAATAATCTGGGCATCACGTAGATGGTATGGAATAAGGGGTGGATAATGTCCTGGTTCTGGCAAGGATAGAGTTAATTTCACAAGGAGCCAGGACAGGTGAGCCAAGCTGGCCGGGGGCTATTCCATACCATGTGACATCATACTCACCATAAAACATAAAAGGGGGCTAGTCGGGCAGGGGTGGGGGGGGCGGCGTGGCTCAGGGACAGCCTGAGCATCCAGTCAGTCTTTGGATCGGTAAATTGTTCTCTGTTATCACCCATTGTGAATATCTGTTATCAGCAACTGTTGTTGATTGTTTCCCTCTCCCTCGCTGTTCCAGTAAACTGCCCTTATCCCAACCCTCGAGGCTTTGCCATTGTTTTTCCATTCTCCTCCCCATCCCACTGGCTGAGAGGTGAGTGAGCGGCGCGTGGTGCTCAGCTGCCGGCTGCGGCTAAACCACATCACCGTGGCTGAGTCCAAATTCCACCCCTTGGTCTCTAACAGCTACCAAAGTGACAGTGAGCTTTTCTCTCCAAAAAGCAAGGAGAAACAGGCCCTTTTAAGGTGAAATTCCTTGGGTCTGGTGTTGACATCAGCTTTGGAAGAACAGCTCAGTTGTGAGGAACTGCATTGAGGAGATGCCACTTTACTACAGAGGTGCAATGAGAGAGTCTCCTCTGACCAGGGTTAGACACCTCTTTGATACCAGTGAGATGGAGCAAGTTCATTCCTCAGTAGAAGTCAGATGAATCTAAATATTTATTTAGGAACATAATATACACAAATAGAAAAAACAGGTAAAAATTACAATAATGATAAACCATCAGAAAAAATGCCTGCTATAGGGTAGCCTGGGAATCACTTCTGAACAGAGATGGGGGGTTTATCACGAATGAGAAACATCCATGAAATCACTTTCCTACTGGCCTGTCATGAATTCTGTTACAAGTGATATGTAGGAGGACATGGGCAGCATATTGCTTCTGAAAAACATCTAGTCATCAGTTTCCGAACTGCACCCTTGAGCTCCTGGTTCCTCATGCTGTAGATGAGGGGGTTCACTGCTGGAGGCACCACCGAGTACAGAACTGAGACCACCAGATCCAGGGATGGGGAGGACATGGAGAGGGGCTTGAAGTAGGAAAGCATGCCAGTGCTGATAAACAAGGACACCACAGCCAGGTGGGGGAGGCACGTGGAAAAGGCTTTGTGCCGTCCCTGCTCAGAGGGAATCCTCAGCACGGCCCTGAAGATCTGCACATAGGACACCACAATGAAAATGAAACAGCCAAATGCTAGACAGACACTAACCACGAGAAGCCCAGCCTCCCTGAGGTAGGCATCTGAGCAGGAGAGCCTGAGGATGTGGGGGATTTCACAGAAGAATTGGTCCAGGTCATTACCCTGGCAGAGTGGTATAGAAAATGTCTTGGCCGTGTGCAGCACAGCATAGAGAAACCCACTGCCCCAGGCAGCTGCTGCCATGTGGACACAAGCTCTGCTGCCCAGCAGGGTCCCGTAGTGCAGGGGTTGGCAGATGGCAACGTAGCGGTCATAGGCCATGACAGTGAGGAGAGAATACTCTGCTGACATCAGAAAGTAAAAGAGTAAGACCTGTGCAGCACATCCTGTGTAGCAGATGGCCCTGGTGCCCCAGAGGGAGTTGGCCATGGCTTTGGGCACAGTGGTGGAGATGGAGCCCAGGTCAAGGAGGGAGAGGTTGAGGAGGAAGAAGTACATGGGGGTGTGGAGGTGGTGGTGGCAGGCGATGGCAGTGATGATGAGGCCATTGCCCAGGAGAGCAGCCAGGTAGATGCCCAGGAAGAGCCAGAAGTGCAAGAGCTGCAGCTCCCGTGTGTCTGCGAATGCCAGGAGGAGGAACTCAGTGATGGAGCTGCTGTTGGACATTTGCTGGGTTTTGACATGGGGACATTGTCCTAAGGAGGAAAAGACAGGGGAAAATTAAGATAGACTTCTCTGAGCAAAGCCACCCTATTTTTCATAGAAATACCCCTGCCCCACAATATTCCAAGGCCTTTCCTTTCTTTGCTTTGTGCTGGCTGAGTGTGCTTTGAGGAGCAGGACCTCTGCCCCTGTGCTGCCAAGGACTCAGCTCTGCCCTGCTGCAGTGAGTATGTGGGAGCTGGTTCTTGATACCCCCGATGATCACAAGGGATGTCAGATGTAATTCACCTTTCATGGGAATGTTCAGTGTCTGCACTCACCACTCCAGGAGTGTGGGCTGCAGAGGAGAGGCTGAGCATGTCTTTATGGTGATTTTTGCTGTTGCTTTTTTTGTTTGCACCATCCCATGTGGTGAGTACTATTTTTACAGGAATAAATCACATATTTTATGACTGAAAGTGTGGACTCATGACAAGGCTGGCAAAAGGACTCAGGTCTCTGTCTCACAGCAGAGACAGGAGAGCTGCATTGCCCATCAGTCTTGTTCCCACATGCCCTGTGCTTAACTTCTGGTACCTCAAGCATGACTGTGCATTAAATTACCATTAAAAAAAAAAATAGCAACTACACTCTGATGAAATCAGGGCAGATCTGCAAATTCTTCTCTTTGCAGCACAGAGGTGAAGCTGTGATGGAGAGGGAAGGACATGGCCTCTCTCAGAAAGAAGCAAAGCAATCTGAGAGGAGACAGGCAATCCACGAAGGATGGCTCAGCACTCCCTGGGATCCTACAGCACAGCCCTGCTCTTCTGGGGCAGCTCCCAAGCCCAGCAGCACAGGCAAAGCAGACAGTCCGATGTCCTGAAGATGGGATGTCCTAAAGGCAGAGTCACCTCCTTGCTCAGCAGACAACGCCCAGCAGACCTGGAGAGGGAGGGACCAAAAGAGAGCAGGCTGAAGGCAGCCTAGCCCAGGGCTTGTCTGCAGTTTCCTCCCACTCCCTGCCCATGTCTCTGCTGCCTGGAGCTGTCCCTGCCAGGAGCTGTTGCTCTGTCCACACCTCTCCTCCCTGTCCCTGCTCACAGAGCCCATCCCACCCTCTGTGTGCTCAGCTCTGCCCTGCAGACCCCTCCTGGCAGCAGGGCACTGCCCAGGGGCACCTCTGTGTTGGCAGGTCTTAAGGAGAAGGGCAGATCAGCCCTGAAGAGACCACAAAGGTGATGTGAATGCTTTCTTTAGGCAGAGGAAAGGGTGAAGTGACTTTATCAGGTGCCTTGAAAACCTGTTCATCCTTCACTGTAATGCTGTAGTAGTCTCAGTCTCCTGGACAAACCTGGCAGCTCCATTACCGTTTCCTCTGACCATCACAGCAGAGAATTGAAAGCACCAACACTGGGAAGCACCTTTACTCCCAGAACATGTATACACCAGTGATGGCACACCTAATAATCCAATAATCCCCTTTGATCTTTAATGGCGTGAGTGATAACAGCCCTATTTTGCAGTTGGAGTAGATTGTCCCTTCCAGCTTGAACTGCTCCTGTTCTGTTCTGTTCTGTTCTATTCTATTCTATTCTATAATATTCTGGTCCAGTCTAGTCTGGTCTATCCTATTCTATTCTATTATGCTATTTCCTCCCTGTTTCAAATCTTTCACTTTTTCATAATCTTCTGAGATTCTTTCTGTTATTTGCACTCTGTGTGCACCCTCTCACCAGACAGAACAGGAATGACAATAAAAATTCTCCAACAGCTCTACCTGCCAAGGAACTAACTGTGACCGTAACATGGAATTTACCCCTCTCTGTTGTGCATCACTGGAGTACAAAAACTTACCTGGGACAGATGGCATCACTTCTCTCCACAGCACTTAAAGCTATGCTCATCTGTTGTTTAACTCTAAACTGGTGTTGGGGGGTTTTTGTTGTTTTTGTTTGTTTGTTTCTTTCTTTTTCCTTCATAAAAGAGATTTTGATCAACTTTCTGAATATCTCCTTCTGTTACAATCATCATAGAATGGCTTGGGTTGGAAGGGACCTCAAACATCTTCTAGTTCCAGCCCCTCTGCCATAGGCAGGGACACCTTCCAGTAGACCAGGCTGCCAAAAGCTCCATCCAACCTGGCCTTCATACCACCCAGGGATGGGGCATCCACAGCTTCTCTGGGCAACCCGTTCCAGTGCCTCACCGCCCTCACAATGAAGAATTTCTTCCAAACATCTAGTGTCAATCTACCCTGTTGTAGTTTAAACCCAATTCCCCTTTGTCCTGTCACGACACTCCCTGATAAACAGTCCCTCTCCAGCTTTCCTGTAGGCCCCCTTCAGGTACTGGAAGACCTAGAAGGAATTAGATCTCCCCAGAACCTTCTCTTCTCCATGCTAAACAACCCCAACTGTCTCAGTATGTCTTCATAGGAGAGGTGCTCCAGCCCTCTGATCATCTTCCTGGCCCTCCTCTGGCCTCACACCAACAGCTCCATGTCTTTCTTGTACTGGGGACCCCAGAGCTGGATGCAGTACTCCAGGTAGGGTCTCAGAAGAGCAGAGAAGAGTGGCAGAGTCCGTTCCCTCGACCTGCTGGTCACGCTGCTTTTGATGCAGCCCAGGACACGGTTGGCTTTCAGGGCTGCAGGTGCTCATTGCCGGCTCATGTTGAGCTTTTCATCAATCAACACCCCCAAGTCCTTCTCCTCAGGGCTGCTCTCAATCCAAAGACTATGTGATCTGTAAGAAGGTGGCTATTATTAGGCAATTTTCAATAGCTGTGAAGCTACAGCGTGTAGCTGGAGGTGCCCAGTTGTGTCCTTCAGAGCAGGGTCCCTGCACCCCAGGGGAATATTCTGCCTTCCAGGGTCAACTCTCAGCTTGCTCAGAGAGCTCCCCATGCAATTGCAGGGAGAAGCTGTGGGTGGAAGAAGAAACCCCTGATAGGGCAGGGCAGGGCAGGGTCCTTCTTCTGTTGAGAGGGTGCTGAGTGTGTCAGGGCTGTTCACAGCTCCAGATCACCCCTGGGACATTTCACAGGGCACTTTTCAAGAAGCACATCAAGGCAATGGCTACATGGCAAGAAAGGTGCTTCCCAGAGTCAGAGCTTCCACATTCCAGCTGTGATGGTAGATGGAAATGGTAATGGAGCTTTTACTTTTGCAGAAGAGACAGACACTCCTACAGCATCAGAGTGAGTGAGGAAGAGGTTTTTCAAGGGACCTAATAAACCCACCTCAGCCCAGAGAAAGCATTCACATCACCTTTGTGGTCTCTTCAGGGCTGATCTGCTCTTCTCCTTAAGACCTGCCAACACAGAGGTGCCCCTGGGCAGTGCCCTGCTGCCCGGAGGGGTCTGCAGGGCAGAGCTGAGCACACAGAGGGTGGGATGGGCTCTGTGAGCAGGGACAGGGAGGAGAGGTGTGGACAGAGCAACAGCTCCTGGCAGGGACAGCTCCAGGCAGCAGAGACATGGGCAGGGAGTGGGAGGAAACTGCAGACAAGCCCTGGGCTAGGCTGCCTTCAGCCTGCTCTCTTTTGGTCCCTCCCTCTCCAGGTCTGCTGAGCAATGAGCTGACTCTGCCTTTAGGACATCCCATCTTCAGGACATCGGACTGTCTGCTTTGCCTGTGCTGCTGGGCTTGGGAGCTGCCCCAGAAGAGCAGGGCTGTGCTGTAGGATCCCAGGGAGTGCTGAGCTTTCCCTTGGAGGTCAGTTCTCTCCTCTCAGAGGCCTTTGCTTCTCTCTGAGAGGGGCTGTGTCCTTCTCTCTCAATCACAACTCCACCTCTGGGCTGGGAAAAAAAGAAGAGTTTGCAGATCTGCTCTTTGAACCAGGACTCCCCATCTCTCATCACAGTCTAGGTTTGCGGTTTTTTTAAAAGTGTAATTTGTGTTTGTCATCATCTTAAAGGCAGCACAAGCAAAAGTGCAGGGCAGCTGGGTGACAGTCTAATGGACCATGCAGCTCTCCTGACTCTGCACTAAGCTACTAAGAGCTGAGTCCTTTTGCCTGTCCTGTCACATTCCCATAGCTGTCCTCTTCCCTTTGTCCATCATAAAAGGAGTATTTCTACCCCTCAAAAGAATGCTCCCCAGATGTGAATGTGGAAAATAAAAACCACAGACAACATTCTTCTAAGGACATGCTAAGCCTCTCTTCAGCGGCCTGCGCTCTTCTGAGTTATGAGTGCAGAGATTTAATATCACCATTAATGGTGGATTACATCTGACATCAGTTGTGAACATTTGAGCTGTCACAAACCAGCCCCATGTACCCACTGCAGCTGAGCACAGCTGACTCCTCAGCTCCTCACAACTCGCTCAGCCAGCACAAACCAGAGAAAGGAAATGCATTTCAGTTGGGGGGTTTTTCTATGAAAAATGGAGTGGCTTTGCTCAGAGGAGTCTGACCTCACTTTTCTCTCGCCTTTGCTTTTTTGAACCAGTCCCCCATGCCAAGAACCAACAAATGTCCAACGGCAGCTCCATCACTGAGTTCCTCCTCCTGGCATTCGCAGACACACGGGAGCTGCAGCTCTTGCACTTCTGGCTCTTCCTGGGCATCTACCTGGCTGCTCTCCTGGGCAATGGCCTCATCATCACTGCCATAGCCTGCCACCACCACCTCCACACCCCCATGTACTTCTTCCTCCTCAACCTCTCCCTCCTTGACCTGGGCTCCATCTCCACCACTGTGCCCAAAGCCATGGCCAATTCCCTCTGGGACACCAGGGCCATCTCCTACACAGGATGTGCTGCTCAAGTCTTTTTGCTCGTCTTCCTGCTTGGAGCTGAGTACGCCCTCCTCACAGTCATGTCCTATGACCGCTACGTTGCCATCTGCCAACCCCTGCACTATGGGACCCTGCTGGGCAGCAGAGCTTGTGTCCACATGGCAGCAGCTGCCTGGGGCAGTGGGTTTCTCTGCTGTGCTGCACACGGCCAATACATTTTCTATACCACTCTGCCAGGGTAATGACCTGGACCAGTTCTTCTGTGAAATCCCCCAGATCCTCAAGCTCTCCTGCTCAGACACCTACCTCAGGGAAGTTGGGCTTCTTATATTAAGTTCTTTTCTATTTTTGGGGTGTTTTGTTTTCATTGTGCTGTCCTATGTGCAGATCTTCAGGGCCGTGCTGAGGATCCCCTCTGAGCAGGGACGGCACAAAGCCTTTTCCACGTGCCTCCCTCACCTGGCCGTGGTCTCCCTGTTTATCAGCATGGGCATATTTGCCTACCTGAAGCCCCCCCTTCATCTCCTCCCCATCCCTGGACCTGGTGGTGGCAGTTCTGTACTCGGTGGTGCCTCCAGCAGTGAACCCCCTCATCTACAGCATGAGGAACCAGGAAATCAAAGATGCCCTGTGGAAACTATTTGAATGTAATCTACTTCAGAGTAATAAGGCACCCCTTATCCAACTAGGGTTCCCTCTGTATCTCAGAAAGAGCCAGGACTAACATCTTTACATGTGTCTGTATTTTTGTTTTGTGTTTGGGGGTTTTTGTATACTTTGGGTGGTTTTTTTTTTATATTAGTATTCATGACGAGAATACCTCATTGTACATATCCATCCAGGCTGCCTGTTTAGATAAACTACATAGAAAGCAGTGGGAAGTTAATTCTCTCAGCTCCCATCTCTGCACATCTCCTCTGGAGCTGGGGGAGCAGCCCCAGCATGCAGGAGGGTTTGTCACTGAAACCGGGGAATAAACCTCGTAACACCAATGTAGTGTTAAAAGGCAGGCATTCTTTATTGCAGCCCTGGATGCACGGGGGATAGCTCCACCCAACGTGCATGCCAGGTGATCATCAACACACAGGTTATGTAGGATCAAAACATACATATTCATTGTTTTTCTCAGAAAAGGCAGTCTGTGATAATAATTTCTTGGAATTAATTTCCATATTTTCCTCCCCGTCATGCATGCTCAGTGATTTGAGTCGGTGGTCTTCAAGGGGTCTCTGGTGGTCGTTAGTGGTCACGCACTCGTGTCCACTTGATAATCCTCTTCTACTGGACATGCGCAGTATTCCTGCTGTGGGTGCACCTGTCCATAACAACTTACTTCATAAGATTAATATCTCCAAACCTTCTGTTTGGTTTGGTAGGGACTGTACACAGAACATAGCAGCATTGTACATTGCCATTGTCAGTGAGCTTCATTACCTATTACCTTGGTTACAAACTATTTATCTCAACCTGATTCTATAGTTTCTGTTTCACAGCCCCTATCCCACGGTTACACCAGTGTGGTCTTCCAGGGACTGAGGAATGGCTCAGGTGCTCCTTGGTGGTGGACAGCACCCACACAGATGCTGAATGGACTCCAACTAAGCTGCCTGGGGCTCAACAGCCTGTGATAGGGCTGATGGCAGATGAGTGTTTTTCTGGAAGGAATCAGGAGCTGCCAGGAGAGCACAGGGGATCTGCAGGGACAGCACGTGCCAGGAGGTCAGCAGGGAATGGAGCCCACTGAGCATGAGCCTGTCCAAGGTGAAGTGATCAAGTGCTAAAGGTGGGTGTGAACCACCAAGGGAGGGTTCTGCAAGCCCAGGGGACACAGCAGGCACAGGGAAAGGAGCCTGGAGAGTGGTTCGTTTTACCATCAGTGGACTTCCATCGACTGGATCCAGTGCAGCACCCAAACGCATCTCATGGCATTGGCAATAAGGCAGGTCACCTCTGAGCAGCCTCCATGGCCACACAAGAGCCTCCGCGGGAGGCAGTCAGTGGCAGTGATGTCCCTGAGCTGGGTCTGCCTCCCAGCCTGACCAGCATGTCCCTGGCAGAGTCCCCCTGTGACCCCAGGCCCCACAGCCCACTTGCTCTGCAGAGCAGCTCCACCAGCTCAAGGGCTGTGGAGAGCATGGGCAGGGGGTGTAGGCTGGGATGTCTGGGCTGGGAAGTGCCAGCGAGAGGGAAACACCAGTGTACACCTCAGCTGCGTGAGTGTGCAGGAAGGGGGCACACAGCAGTGTCCTCGCACAGCCAGGCCTCCTGGCAGAGACATGAAGCCCCAGCAGAGCAGGACGTGCTCTGTGCCCATGTGTGCTGGGCACCCCGGGAAAGCTGCCCCGGGGTCATTGTCACACAGCAGCCAAGAACAACCACCATCTCCAGCACTGGCCTCCCACCCCAGCTCAGAGGGGTTGTTTGTGCCTCCACAGAGGGACACTGAGTGACCAGGTCACAAGGCCATGTTGGCATCGTACAGATGAGTCGTAAGCATGCACATGGTGTGCGTGTGGTGGGATGCACCTGAGTGAGCACAAATGCCCACAGCTGTTCCTGGGGACACCATGAAGGTGTGTGGGACACACAGTGTCCCCAAGTCGCTTGATGTAGAGAGTAACGTCCCCTGGGAAACCACCTGCATGCAGCACTGGGATGGGCTTCCTTGACCCCAGGTGCCCGTGTCCATTCCTCATGCCTTGGGGCACCTCAGACGAGTGCAGAGCAGGGCGATACAGCGCAGGGCTGAGGTGCCTCCCAGCCTCCTGACGTGGCAACAGGAGCCCAGCGAGACACTGTGACTGCTGCCATGCACTGCCTCTGCGTCTGCAAGGGAAGGACTCGTGTCTCTGAACACCCCCGTGTGCATGAGGAGTGCCTGAGGCCAGACAGCTCAGGTGTGGGCACCTCACAGGGCCAAACCTGCTGAACCTTGTCAAACCACAGTTGAATGCAGTTTGTTAAATTCCAGCCAACTTAGGGAACTCTGTCAAATTACCGTTTTACCTCAACGCAACCTATTGCTGCTTCTGTCTTTTGAGTGACGTGCATTCCACTGATCTGCAACACATACGCAGTCCTGGGCAGGGAAAGTTTTGGGATTGGGCATGACACAATTTTTCATATTTTTTTATTTTTTCATAAATTTCATATTTTTTAATGCTCTTGCCTTACATATGCTAAAAAATATATTCCCTCCCTTTGAAATAAAATAGAAATGAAGACGACAAGGAAATAATCTAAAGAAAAGAAAATATGTCAAAGCACGTCTCATTTTTTACAATTCCTCATAGTTTTGTTTTCTTTTAATATTCTGGTCTTTCATGGGATTTGTGTTTCTTTTCCTTTTTGAAAACAATCTTGTTTTCCAGAACTGGGTTTACTTGTAAGACACTAATGCCTTCAGTCTCAGGGACACAGAAGCTCGGTGCCAGTGTAGATGCCCTGGGACCCCTTGCCCAGCCTCCACTTGCAGCTCCCCAGGGACTCTGGTCTCCCACAGCTCCTCTCTGACAGCTGCCAGTCCCAGGCAAGCCCCTCAGCTACTCTGGGGCCCCTACAAGTGGCTGTGGGTGGTTTTGGTCACACAACTGAGATCTGCCTGCAAAGGTGAACAATGGTTTTAGATGTTCAAAGAGATGTCAGCACATTTTTATCAGCGGAAACATTTGAGTACTCTTAACGAAATGGCAATGTTTTCCCACCAAGCCAGCATGGGGATTTCCATTCTCTGTCTAAAGCATTTCTTGTAGGACTACACCTTGTGGAAGGTGCACATCACTAGATGCAGCTTGGCCATGGCATACAGTCCAGGAGAGTGTTTTCATAGAATCATAGTACTATAGAATGGGTTGGGTTGGAAGGGACCTTAAAGGTCATCTTGTTCCAACCCCCCTGCTGCGGGCAGGGACACTCTCCACTAGACCAGGTTGCCCAAAGCCCCATCCAGCCTGACCTTGAACACTTCCAGGGATGGGGCATCCACAGCTTCTCTGGGCAACCTCTGCAAGGGCCTCACCACCCTCATAGTGAAGAATTTCTTGCTAATATATAATCTAAATGTACACTCCCTTAGTTTAAAGCCATTACCCCTTGTGCAGTCGCTACACTCCCTGACAAAGGAGTCCTTCTCAATCCTTCCTGTACACCTCCCTTAGGTATTGGAAGGCTGCTATAAGGTCTCCCCGGAGCCTTCTCTTCTCCAGGCTGAACAAGCCCAACTCTCTCAGTATGTCTTCACAGGAGACATGCTCCAGCCCTCTGATCATCTTTGTGGCCTCCTCTGGACTCGCTCCAACAGCTCCATGTCTTTCTTGTACTGGGGCCAGCAGAGCTTGATGCAGTACTGCAGATGGGGTCTCACAAGAGCAGAGTAGAATGGGAGAATCTCCTCCCTCGACCTGCTGGTCACGCTGCTTTTGATGCAGCCGAAAACACGGTTGGTTTTCAGGGCTGCAAGCATGCATTGCTGGCTCATGTTGAGATTTTCATCAACAAACACACCTACATCCTTCTGCGCAGGGCTGCTCTCAATCCATTCTCTGCCCAGCCTGTAGTTGTACTTGCGATTGCCCTGACTCATGTGCAGGACCTTGCTCTTGGCTTTGCTGAAGTTCATGAGGTTCACAGGGGCCCATCTCTCAAGCCTGACATGGTCCCTGTGGACGGCATCCCATACCTCCAGTGTGTTGACCACACCACACAGCTTGGTGTCATCGGCAAACTTGCTGTGGGTGCACTCGATCCCACTGTCCATGTAGCCAACAAAGATGTTAAACAGTTCCAGTCCAAATACTGACTCCCAAGGAACACCACTTGTCACTGATCTCCACTTGGACATGGAGCCATTGACCACAACGCCTTGAGTGCGACCATCCAGCCATTTCCTTATCTACTGAGTGGTCCCTCCATTGAATCCGTATCTCTCACATTTAGAGACAAGGATGCCATGCGGGATTGTGTCAAATGCTTTGCACAAGTCCAAGTAGATGATGTCTGTCACTCTTCCCTTATCCACCAATGCTCTTACACCATCGTTAAAAGCCACATAATTTGTCAGACATGATTTGCCCTTAGTGAAGCCATTTTGGTGATATCCCAGTGCTGGTGTGACTCCTGGTGCCCATGGAGCAGAGCCTCCTTTTGAAAATGAACTCATTCAATGCTTAATCCCAAGGACAGGTTTGGCTGGGGATTAAAAATGCCAGCAATGCCTCAACACACCACCCTCACCTCCACTGCTTATCCCCTCCCCCTACAGAGGTTTGGCTGGGAAGGGACCTATGGAGGTCTCTAGCACCGTGGTCTGCTCTGAGCAGGGAGAACTTGAGAGTTCAATCAGATTGGTCAGTGCTTTCTCCTGAGCCAGCCCATGTCCATGGAACCATCGCAGTAAGAAGGGCGAGAGCCCTGCCTGGCTGGGGGCTGGGGGTAATTCTGAGGTGCCAGCAGTGTGGGAGCTCCCTGGAGCATTGTGTCTGCTGTGGGCATTCCCTCCCCTGTGCAGATGCAGCCCCACACATGGCCCCCCGGCCCTGCTGTGCACATCACCTGGGTCAGGGGGTGTTCAGTGGTGGAGAAAAGTCTCCCTTGGCATCATCCCCCACAGCAGCTCTCAGTGCCCCAGCCCCCAGCGGCCCTCCTGCTTTGGCAGCCTCCCCCAGCACCCTGCCCCTGCCCAGTCTGAGCTGCATCCCAGGTGCTGGTTCCCAGTCAGCCCTGCTCTGCACTTTGCAGGGCTCTGGGCCAGGACAGAGGCTGGGCAGGACTGCCTCTCCTAGTGACACGGGCACTGAGTCCCGCAGGACATGGCAAAGGTCAGCCCTCCCAAGGACCATGGTGAATGGCCAGGGCTGGAAAGGTGGCAGGAGGAGATGGGTCTGGCAGGAGGCTCCTGGGGCAGTTTCTCCTCTCAATGCAAAATCCAAAAAAAAGCAGGCGAGATATTTAGACTGAGGGACTCTTCTGGAGAGCCCTCATGGTCATGGTCTGCATGTTCCCAGGTTCTCCTTTGCATGCTACCTTGATCTGTGGGGATCACAAAGGCTGCAGAGGACCCAGGAGAGCCCTTGTCCTCTCTCTGGTCACAGCTGGACCCCAGTCATCCAGCTCAGCCCCAGGTGAGGAGCTTTGTCTGGGAGTGACTTGTGGGGTAAAGAGCTGGCAGATGGGTGGGGGAGGTTGTCCCAAGAACATGTCCTGGTGGTGTGGTGTAACCCGCTATGCAGCTCAGCCCCACACAGCTGCTCGCTCACTCCATCCCAGCAGGATGGGGAAGAAGAATATAAAGGGTAAAAGTGAGTGAACTCGTGGGGTGAGATGAAGGCAGTCTCACAGGTAAAGCAAAAGCTGCGCACACATGCAAAGCCAAGTCAGGAATTCATTCACCACTTCCCAGCAGCAGGCAGGGGTTTAGCCCTGGGCAGGAAAACAGGGCTTCATCAGGAGTAACATTTGCTTGGGAAGACAGATTCCAAATGTCCCCCCTTGTCCTCCTTCTTCCCCACAGTTTTTTTTTTGCTGATCACGACGTCACGTGGTCTGGAATATCCCTTTGGTCAGTTGGGGTCAGATGTCCCAGCTGTGTCCCCTCCCAACTTCTTGCCCACCCCCAACCTACTCACTGGTGGGGCAGGGTGAGAAACAGAGAAGGCCTTGACGCTGTGTAAGCACTGCTCAGCGACAGCTAAAACATCGGTGTGTTATCAGGACTGTTTTGGTCACAGATCCAAAACACAGCACCATGCAAGCTACTGTGAAGAAAATCATGGTCTGTTACTGGTCATCTCTGTCCATCTTGGTTTTCTTGCAGATACCAGGATTCTTTGGGTGAATCCAGCTTGGGCAATCGCTCACCTTGGGGTGGGTCCAGTCACTGCACACCACAGAGATCTGCAGACAGCTGCAGATTCCCCTCCGGGGGGATGTCCTCTGCACTGTCACGTGTGGGATAGCCCTGGCCATGACCCTCTGTGACCACTCACCATCTCCACTCTCACCACACACCAATGGTTGAGTCCAAATCCCACCCCTCAGTCTCTAACAGCTACCAAAGTGACAGTGAGCTTTTCTCTCCAAAACGCAAGGAGAAACAGGCCCTTTTGGGGTGAAATTCCTTGGGCCTGTTGGTGACATCAGCTTTGGAAGAGCAGCTCAATCATGAGGAACTGAACTGAGGAGATGCCACTTTATTACAGAGGTGCGATGAGAAAGTCTCCTCTGACCCAGGGTTAGACATCCCTTTTATACAGGTGAGACAGAGAAAGTTCATTCCTCAGTAGAAGTCAGACGACTCCAAACATTTCATTAGGAACACAATAGACACAAATGAAAAAAACAGAAAACTCTGAGGATAATGATAAACAAAGAAACAAAATAAAGGCCTGATATTGGTTACCCTGGCAGTCACTTGTGAAAGAGAGAGGGGAAGTATATCATAACTGAGATAAATTTTTCATGAGAAACATTCATGAGATCACTTTCCTAATGGCCTCCTTGAGCTCCTGGTTCCTCATGCTGTAGATGAGGGGGTTAGCTGATGGAGGCACCAGCGAGTACAGAACTGCCACCACCAGGTCCAGGGATGGGGAGGACATGGAGGGGGGGCTTCAAGTAGGCAAACATGCCCGTACTGATAAACAGGGAGACCACGGCCAGGTGAGGGAGGCAGGTGGAAAAGGCTTTGTGCCATCCCTGCTCAGAGGGGATCCTCAGCACTGCCCTGAAGATCTGCACATAGGACACCACAATGAAAACGAAACAGCCAAGACCTAAAAAACCACTTAATGTAAGAAGCCCAACTTCCCTGAGGTAGGCATCTGAGCAGGAGAGCTTGAGGATCTCGGGGATTTCACAGAAGAACTGGTCCAGGGCATTGCCCTGGCAGAGTGGTATAGAAAATGTATTGGCCGTGTGCAGCACAGCATAGAGAAACCCACTGCCCCAGGCAGCTGCTGCCATGTGGACACAAGCTCTGCTGCCCAGGAGGGTCCCGTAGTGCAGGGGTTTGCAGATGGCAACGTAGCGGTCATAGGCCATGACAGTGAGGAGAGAAAACTCTGGTGACATCAGAAAGTAAAAGAAAAAGACCTGAGAAGCACAACCCACATAGGAGATGGTCTTGTTGTCCCAGATTAAGTTGGCCATGGCTTTAGGGACAGTGGTGGAGATGCAGCCCAGGTCAAGGAGGGAGAGGTTGAGGAGGAAGAAGTACATGGGGGTGTGGTGGTGGTGGCAGGCGATGGCAGTGATGATGAGGCCATTGCCCAGGAGAGCAGCCAGGTAGATGCCCAGGAAGAGCCAGAAGTGCAAGAGCTGCAGCTCCCGTGTGTCTGCGAATGGCAGGAGGAGGAACTCAGTGATGGAGCTGCCGTTGGACATCTGCTGGTTCTTGGCATTGAGGCTGGTTGGAAAAACGAAGGACAAGGAAAATTAGGACAGGTTTCTCTGAGCAATGCCACTCCGTTTTTCATAGTAAAAGCCCCATGCTGAAATGCATTTCCTTTCTCTGGTTTGTGCTTGGTTGAGTGTGTAGTGATGAGCTGAGGAGTCAGCTGTGCTCAGCTGTAGTGGGTACATGGGGCTGGTTTGTGACAGCTCAGATGTTAAAAATCAATGTCAGATGTAATCCACTTCGAATGGAAAAATTCAATCCCTGCTGTCAGGACTCAGAAGTTCCCAGGATACACAAGAGCAGCTTAGTATGTCCCTGTAAGAATTTTGCCTGTGCTTTTTATTTTCCGGTGTCAAATCTGAGGAGTGTTCTTTTAAGGGCTAGAAATACTCGTTTTATGATGGAAAATAGGAAAAGTCTTGAGGAAGGACAGGCCAAAGGACTCAGCTCTTTGTAACTTAGTGCAGAGTCACGAGAGCTGAAGTGTCCATTAGATTGTTACCCACCTGCCCTGCACTTTTGCTTGACCTGCCTTGACGATGACATCACACACATTACCCTTTAAATAATTTCTTTCCCAGCCCAGAGGTGTGGTTGTGATTGAGAGAGAAGGACACAGCCCCTCTCAGAGAGAAGCAAAGGCCTCTGAGAGGAGAGAACTGACCTCCAAGGGAAAGCTCAGCACTCCCTGGGATCCTACAGCACAGCCCTGCTCTTCTGGGGCAGCTCCCAAGCCCAGCAGCACAGGCAAAGCAGACAGTCCGATGTCCTGAAGATGGGATGTCCTAAAGGCAGAGTCACCTCCTTGCTCAGCAGACAACGCCCAGCAGACCTGGAGAGGGAGGGACCAAAAGAGAGCAGGCTGAAGGCAGCCTAGCCCAGGGCTTGTCTGCAGTTTCCTCCCACTCCCTGCCCATGTCTCTGCTGCCTGGAGCTGTCCCTGCCAGGAGCTGTTGCTCTGTCCACACCTCTCCTCCCTGTCCCTGCTCACAGAGCCCATCCCACCCTCTGTGTGCTCAGCTCTGCCCTGCAGACCCCTCCTGGCAGCAGGGCACTGCCCAGGGGCACCTCTGTGTTGGCAGGTCTTAAGGAGAAGGGCAGATCAGCCCTGAAGGGACAACGAAGTTGCATGTTGATGCTTTGTGTAGGCAGAGAAAAGGGTGAAGTGACTTTATCGGGTGCCTTGAAAACCCTGTTCATCACTCAATGTAACGCTGTAGGAGTCTCAGTCTCCTGGACAAACGTGACAGCTCCATTACCGTTTGCTCTGACCATCACAGCAGAGAATTGAAAGCACCAATCCTGGGAAGCACCTTTACTCCCAGGAAGACTCTTCCTTGATGTTCTTATTAAAAAGTGCCCCGGCAAATGTCCCAGGGGTGATCTGGAGCTGTGAACAGCCCTGACTCAGGCAGCACTTTCTCAAGAGCAGAAGGACACTGCCCTGCCCTTCCAGGGGGTCACTCCTTCCACCCACAGCTTCTCCCTGCAGTGCCCTGGGGAGCTCCCCGGGCAGGCTGAGTGCTGACCCTGGCAGGCAGAAGATTCCCCTGGTGTGCAGGGACCGTCCTCTGAAGTACAGCCCTGGGCACCTCCAGCTGAAAACTGTGGCTGCACAGCTATTCAAAGTTGTCTAAAAAAGCCCCCTCTTTACAGATCCCATGAGCTGTGGGCTGTGCCAGCTTGAGGAGATGCCTCCAGGAATGACAGCTGCATTGCCCTGCACCCAGAGACTTACCGTGTCAAGGGCTCTGAAGACTTCTCTTCAGCTCTCAGTCATCCTCCCAGTCCTGACCACCTTTAAGCTCTTCATCTGCCTTGCTCATCTCCCTGAGATACCCTGGCAGTGCCCTTCACCCTGCTGGGCTTTGCAGAGGAGCTGCTCCTGGGCAGAGCTGTCTCTCTGCAGCACAGCCCACTTGCCAGGAGCTCCCTTCATCCCAGGAGCCTGGAGCAGCTCAGCAGCAGAGGGGCAGCCCAAGGTGGCATGTTAATGACCCCTCTGGTGGGTTTGGGGATGAGTCCCTGAAGCTCAGACCCTGAGAGGAGGCTGATGAAGCCTCTCAAGAAGTCACAGTCCGATGCAACCTCCACAGTTTCTTGGAGCATTACTGGGTCCCCCTGAGGGCCATGACTGACAAAGCAACTCTGGGGCTGGTTAGAGCAGGAAAGTGGAGGCAGTGAGGACAGGGAGGCAAAGGCAATGGCAAGGTGGCTCTGATGCTGAGGAAACCTGGGTGTGTTTGATCAAGCCAAAGGGCCAAGCCCTGGCCCCCAGCCCCTGGGAAGGGGGGTCCTACCCCTCACAGAGGGCTCAGGGCTCTTCCTGGGGCAGGGTTTTATTGGGACATGCAATGAGAAGTGCAGGACGATGGTACGACACCTCCCAGGGTCTTGAGTGGAGACAAGGAGGCCATGAGGCCCTCGTGCTGTAAGGGTTAGGTGTCTCCTGGTAGGCCTTGGTGACCCAGACGACAGCCACGGCCAATGGGAGAAAGACCTCAGCTCTGTTGGGGGCTTCCCACTTTGTCAGCTTCCTTGACCATCTCTACCACGGGTTGTCCTATGGTGTCCTATGCCTGCACCTGTTTCCCTGAATGCTGTGGACATCCACTGTGCTTGCCAACCTTGCTCTCACTTGAGCATCTTCCTACCCTTACTGATATCTCTCCATCCTCATGGGCTGTGTGTTGAAATACAAAGCTTTGGCTAATCCAGACTCTTCCTGGGTGGCCTGTTGTACCACAGAACTGCACTTGGAGTGATGTTTTGTTTAGCTCAACGTGACATGAACTCCTCATGTCCAGTCTCAACTTCCAAAGCTTCCCTTTGTGCTGTTATTTCTATCTTGTGTTGTTTCCCAATGTTGAGGAAAACTCCACCATCTCTGAAACCACACTTCAACCAGTCTCAAGGTGGTCTGGGTGGCCATGGTCATCCTAATGCAGACCTGTATGCAGGTGGCCTTGTTCATTGTGAGCATGCATCACTGGCTTCGATGGTGTCCCTCGTAGTGCCCAAGCCCTTCTCCTCAGCGTCACTGCTCAGCCGGTCAGGTACAAGCCTGCCCTGATGACCAAGGTTATTGTTCCTTCTAATGCAGGACTGGCCACTTCTCCTTGTAACCCTCAAGAGGTTTGTGTTGGCCAGAATCGCAGAGATTCTCAGGGTTCTCTGGACTGAAGCTCCATTTGGTCAGCTCCAAACACCTGGGTGCAGGTGGCTCACCCTGATGGTGGTGTCTCTCACAAGATAACATCATGAGGAGTTGCAGACTCTAGAGACCAAGGTAGGAATTATGATGAACAAAATCTCCAAAACACCAAATGAGGTTACAAACCCAGCAAAAGCAGGGACAGCGGTTGTGTTTGGTTTGTGTGGCAAGGTTTTGGTAGTGAGGAGGGCAGCTTCCTCAGGGCTTTTGTGAGAAAATGCAAGAAGCTTCACCCATGTGCAATAGAGCCAATGCCAGCTCGCTCCATACAGACCCACTTGTGGCCAAGGCCGAGCCCATCAGCCATGGTGGTGGCACCTCCGTGACATCATATTTAATAAGTGGAAAAAGAAAAACATCAGTAAGCAATATCAGTCAGAGAGAGGAGTGAGAAGATATGAGAGGAACAACTCCACAGACACCCAGGTCAGTGAAGAAGGAGGCGGAGAAGGTGCTCCAGGCACCAGAGCAGAGATTCCCCTAGATAAGCCCGGGAAGTTCTCCGAGTTGAGTCTGTTTTGCCCGTGGCAGTATTTGGTGAATGATCTCTCCTTTTCCTTCTCTCGACCCACGAGCCTTTTGTTGTATTTTCTCTCCTCTGTGCAGGTCAGGAGGGGACTGATAGGGCGGCTTTGGTGGGCGCCTGGTGTCCAGCCACCACAAATGGGAGTGCTGGTGTGGCACTGGGAGCACTGGAGGGAGAATGTGAGTGGCGCTAGGAGAAATGGAGCGACTAGGAGTGCTGCGGGCAGCCTGGAAGTGGCTCTGGGAGCACTGAGGAGAGCCAGGGAGCCACCATGAGGGCAGTGGGTCGGCACTGGGAACACTGGGGCGAGCCAGGGAGCCATAGTGGGAGAACTGGGGTGGCATTGAGACCAGTGGGAGGAGACAGGAGGCCACACTGGGAGCACTGGTCCAGCACTGGGAGAACTGAGGCGGTGCTGTGAGCCTCACTGGGAGCAGTGAAGTTGCCCTGGGAGGACTGGGAGAGAAGCCAAGGAGCACTGGGGCAGCACTGTCTGCTGTACTGGTAGCACTGCGGTGGAACTGGGAGGACTGAGGGGAGTCAAGAAGCCCTACTGGGAGATATGGGGCAGCACTGGGAGACCTGGGGGAGCCAAGGAGTGGCACTGGCTGCACTGAGGTGGCACTGGGAGCACTGGGCTAAGCCAGGGAGCCGAACTGGCAGCACTAGGGCAGAACCAGGAAGACTAGGGGGAGGCAGGGAGCCACACTGGTAGTACTGGGGTGGCACTAGGAGCACTGGGGTGGCACTGGGAGCTGTACTGGGTTCACTGGGGGGTGAGGCTAGGACCACGAGGGGGGAGCTAGGTGGCTGCATAGGGAGTGGACTGGGTGCACTGGGGCCACACTGAGAGCACTGGAGGGAGCCAGGGAGCTGCATTGGGAGCACTGGGGCAGTACTGGGAGGACTAGGGACACCGAGGGAATTGCACTGGAACCACTGGGGCAGCACTGTGATCTGCACTGGGAGCACTGGGGCAGAACTGAGAGCACTGGTGTGAGACAGGGAGCCACACTGGGAGCACTGGGGCAGATCAAGAAGTGGTAGGACCAGGGAGCCACACTGGGAGCACTGGAGAAACACTGGGAGCACTATGGCTGCACTGGGAGCTCTGGGGTGGCACTGGGAGCTGTACTGGGAGTACTGGGGAGATATTGGGAGCACTGGGGGGAGCCAGTAATTGGCAAAGAGAGCACTGGGAGGAATGGTGTGGCACTGGGAGCACTGGAAGAAGCCAGGAAGCCTCACTGGGGCTGAACTGCAAACACTGGGAGAAGTCCAGGAGTTGCACTGGGAGCATTGGTTTGGTACTGGGAGATGTACTGGGAGCACTTGGCTAAGCTAGGGATGGGCACTGGGACCATGGCGGCTGCACTGGGGGAGCATTGGCATCACTGGGAGCACTAGGAGGAGCCAAGGAGCTGCACTGGGAGCACTGGTGCAGCACTGAGAGCACCGCAGGGAGTCAGGGACCTGCTCTGGGAGTACTGGGGCAGCACTGGGAGAACTGGGGCAGCACTGTGATCCTCACTGGCAGCACTGGAGTGTCACTGGGAGGACAGAGGGGACCAAAGGAGCCCCCCTACGTAAGTAGGATTACAACGATGGACTTCAGGAGAGCTCACTTTGGCCTCTGCAAAGACCTGCTTGGGAGAATCCCATGGGTTAGGGCTCTAGAAGGAAAGGGGGCCTAAGAGAGCTGGTCAGTATTCCAGCACCACTTCCTCCGAGCTCAAGATTGGTGCATCCTAAAGAGTAGGAAATCAAGCAAAGGAGACAGGAGACCTGCAGGGATGAGCAAGGAGCTGCTGGAAAAACTCAGAGGGAAGAAGGAAGTTTACAGACTGTGGAACGAGGAACTGTCCACTTGGGAGGAATATAGGAAGGTTGTCAGAGCATGCAGGGGTGCAACGAGGAAGGCTAAGGCCCACTTGGAATTAAGTCTGGCAAGGGATGTCAAGGACAACAAGAACTGCTTCTTCAAGTGCATCAGCAGCAAAAGGAGGGCTAGGGAAAATGTGGGCCCACTGCTGAATGAGGAATCCCAGACCCTGGAGGTAGGAGAGGAAGTCTAGAGAAAGGAAGACCTTCCCTTGGCTAAGGAGGATCAGGTTAGAGAACATCTAGGCAAACTCAACACCCACAAATCCATGGGCCCTGATGGGATGCACCCACGAGTGCTCAGGGAGCTGGCAAATGCTATTGCGAAGCCACTCTCCATCATCTTGAAAGGCCATGGAGAACAGGAGAGGTGCCTGAGGACTGGAGGAAAGCAATGCACAAGCAAAGCAATGCAGAGTGAGCAATGCACGATTGGGTCACAAAAGAGATGGAATATTCTACACTGCTGGAAAGTGTGTAAACTCTTCTGGCAAGATCTGTCTTTGCACTTGGTCATATGGGTTCTGTGTCATGTGAACTCTGGGTCATGCACCTTGGAAAAGAACCCGAGGCCCGACAATCATCTGAACTCATGCAATCTCATGATACAAAGCCAGGAAAAATGTCAGGAATGAGATTCCTGTCATGTCATAGAATCATAAATTGGTTTGGGTTGGAAGGAACCTTAAAGATAGAATCATAGAATTGTTTTGCTTGGAAAAGACCTTTAAGATCATCAGGTGCAACTGTTAACCCAGCACTGCCAAGTCCAACCACTAAACCATGTCCCTAAGCACCACATCTAGGCATCTTTTGAATACCTCCAGGGATGGTGACTCAACCACTTCCCTGGGCAGCCTGGCCCATTGCTTGACAACCCTGTTGGTGAAGAAATTGTTCCTTATATCCAATCTAAACCTCTCCTGGTGAAACTTAAGGCCATTTCCTCTTGTCCTAGCGCTTGTTATGTGAAAGAAAAGACCAACACCCACCTGACTACAACCTCCTTTCAGGTAGTTGTAGAGAGCGATAAGGTGTTCCCTCAGCCTCCTTTTCTCCAGGCTAAACAACCCCAGTTCCCTCAGCCACTCCTCATCAGGCTTGATCTCTAGACCCTTCGCCAGCTTTGTTGCCTTTCTTTGGACACACTCCAGCACCTCAATGTGCTTCTTGTAGTGAGAGGCCCAAAACTGACCACAGTGTTCGAGGTGGGGCCTCACCAGAGCCGAGTACAGGGGCACAATCCCTTCCCTGCTCCTGCTGGCCACACTATTTCTGACACAAGCCAGGATGCTCTTGGCCTTCTTGCCCACCTGGGCACACTGCTGGCTCATATTCAGCCAGATGTCCACCAACACCGCCAAGTCCTTTTCTGTCGAGCAGCTTTCCAGCCACTCTTCCCCAAGCCTCTAGTGTTGCCTGGGGTTGTTGTGACCAAAGTGCAGGACCCAGCACTGAGCCTTGTTAAACCTCATACAGTTGGCCTCAACCCATTGATCCAGGTCCCTCTGTAGAGCCTTCCTGCCCTCAAGCAGATCAACACCCCTGCACAGCTTGGTGTCATCTGCAAATGTACTGAGGGCACAACCAATCCCCTCATCTAGATCATTGATAAAGATATTAAAGAGAGCTGGCCCCAGTACTGAGCCCTGGGGAACACCACTTGTGACAGGCCACCACCTAGAATTAACTCCATTCACCACAACTCTTTGGGGCTGGCCACCCAGCCGGTTTTTAATCCAGCGAAGCACATGTCCATTGAAGCCATGAGCAGCCAGTTTCTCCAGGACAATGCTCTGGGAAACGGTGTCAAAGGCTTTTCTAAAGTCTAGGTAGACAACATCCACAGTCTTTCCCTCATCCACTAAGTGGGTCACCTTGTCATACAAGGAGATGAGATTACTCAAGAAGGACCTGTATGTGCTATGGGAGGGCCCTCAAGATGATTTCATCCATAAATATAACAGGGATAAAAGGAGCCTTCGCATATAAGCCTTTGTCTGGTCAATATGCTGGTCTGGACATGCCCCGCACCTGAACTCAGCCGTCTGATGTGTCTCCTCGTTCAGCTCCATTTCTAACTCTGTTCCTGGCTGGGAGTGCTCTCTATGCTGTGTGTGTGCATGTGCAAGGAGCAGCTCTATGTGCCAGTGAGGGGAGTCAGACCAGCTGTCACAGAGGCCCACGTGTCTGTGCTGCCGGCTGTGGAGCGAGTGAGGTTACACGTGTCAGTGTGCAATTGGTGGTGAAGATCAAGCTGGAGTCGCTGGTAAAGGTGATGTGACCTGGGACCCAAGGTTGTGTGAGCAACTCCGATGGTGGGACCATGGAGAGGCTGGTTCTGGAGGAGCAGGGGAGTTCAGTGCCAGCTGCTGTAGAGTCTGTGAGTTGACTGAGAGACTTCATTCTGAATGTGTGTGGGGTGTGTGCACATGCACATGTGCTTGTATTTGGGGGGGTGGGGGAGCATGGAGGTGCAGGAGTCTCACCTCTGTCAGGCTGCTGGATTTGGCTTCTGGAGGGATCCATGTTGTCTGTGTGTCTACATAGCTATACATATTCCACTAATATCACCATGCGTCAAACAGCCCCACCCTCATTTCTCCTTTCTCCACTGACCCTGGTTTGGCTTGCTTTGTACCCTCCTTTGGTGTTTTGCAGACTCTGCTCATGGCAATTCCTACCTGGGTCTGCAGAGATCTGCAACTCCTCATGCTGTTCTCTCATGAGACTACACCACCATCAGGGTGAGCCACCCGCACACGAACATTAACCGCTGACCAAACGGAGCTTCACTCCAGAGGGACCTGGAGAAACTCGGGGATTTGGCCAAAAGAAACCTCGTGACGTTGACAAGGAGAATTGGCCTGTCTGGCCTCAGGGAGAAGAACCAAGCTGTCCATCAGGGCCAGCTGGGACCTGCTGTGCTGAGGAGTGACTCTGAGGAGAAGGGGGAATGATGAGTCCTCCCCCTGAGGATGAAGCTGCCCCCTGGCAGCTGCGAGGGACACCATAGGAGCCAGGGGTTTCTGCTCCCTGTGAAGAAGGCCAGTTGCATACGGGGCTGCGTTAGGATGAGCATGGTCACCCAGAGCAGGGGAGTTCTTATGGCCCTTGACACCGCACTGGTAGGGACCCCCACGCATGGCTTTGTCCCAGTTCTGGGCTCCCTCTTTTGCTGGAGCTGGGAGGAGCTGGAGAGTGGCCAGAGGAGACATGGCCAGGTGGAGTTTGGGGCCTGAAGCAGATGGGCTGTGTGGAGGGGCTGGGAGACCTGGGCTTCTTTGGCCCCTTTGCCCAGTGGTGGAGAGGCTGAGGGCAGTCTAGGAGTAGCCTGAGACTGCTTGAAAGGTGTTTTCCGAGATGGTGGAGCTTTTCTGAAAACTGGGAAACATCATGAGAAAGAAAAGATGGCACCAGGTACGGGTTGGGAGGTTGAGATGGGACACAAGGAGAAAGAAATGTCCCTGCAAGTGCAGTTCTGTGGTACAAGAGGCCACCCAGCAAGAGTCTGGATTAGCCAGAGCTTTGCATTTCAATGAAGAGTCTGTGAGGATGGAGAGATATCAGTAAGGGTAGGAAGACGCTCAGGTGAGACCCAAGATGGTAAGCAGGCTGGGTGTCAAGAGCCTGCAGGGAAAGAGGTGGAGGTGTGGGACACCATAGGACATCCTGTGGTGGAGGCATCTGGGGGCAGTGGCAAGGCTGAAAGCCCCCAACACAGCCAAGGTCTTGGTCTGCTGGGCTGTGGCTGGTCTCTCTGCAGGTGATGCCTGTGAGGAGACATCTTCTCATTAGAGCACCAGGACTTCATCACCACCTTGTCACAACCTGTGAGCCTGAGAAAGATTGTGTGGTAGTCCTGCTCTAGGCATTGCACATCCCCACATCACAGTGGCCCAGGAAGAGCCCTGAGACACGTGTGACGGACAGGGTCTCCCCTTCACAGGGGTTGGGGGTCAGGGCTTGACCCTTTCACTTAATAAAACACACCCAGGTTTCCTCATCATCAGAGCCACCTTGCCATTGCCTTTGCCTCCCTGTCCTCACTGCCTCCATTTTCCTGCTCTAACCAGCCCCAGAGTTGCTTTGTCAGCGATGGCCCTCAGGGGGACCCAGTAATGCTCCAAGAAACTGTGGAGGTTGCATCGGACTGTGACTTCTTGAGAGGTTTCATCAGCTTCCTCTCAGGGTCGGAGCTTCATGGACTCATCCCCAAACCCACCAGAGGGGTCATTAACATGCCGCCTTGGGCTGGGCCTCTGCTGTTGAGCTGCTCCAGGCTCCTGGGATGGAGGGAGCTCATTGCAAGTGGGCTGTGCTGCAGAGAGACATCTCTGCCCAGGAGCAGCTCCTCTGCAGAGCCCAGCAGGGCTGAGGGCTCTGCCTGCAGGCACCGAGGGGAGAACAGCGAGGCAGAGAGAGCTGAAAGGCAGTTGGAAATGGCAGGATGGCTGAGAGCTCACGGAAGGAGAAATCTTCAGAGCCCTTGACACGGTGAGTCTCTGGGTGCAGGGCAATGCCGATGGGGTTCCTGGAGGCATCTCCTCAAGCTGGCAGAGCCCACAGCTGATGGGATCTGCCAGGTGGACGCCCTGTGCAGAGTCAAGTTTGACTGGCTGTGAATGCAGGTGTGCAGCCAGGGGTGCCCAGTTGTGTCCTTCAGAGCAGGGTCCCTGCAGCCCAGGGGCTGTGTGCCGGGGCAGGGACTCTGCCACCTGCCAGGGTCAGCACTCAGCCTGCCCGGGGAGCTCCCCAGGGCACTGCAGGGAGAAGCTGTGGGTGGGAGGAGCGACCCCCTGGAAGGGCAGGGCAGGGTCCTTCTGCTCTTGAGAGGGTGCTGTGTGGGTCAGGGCTGTTCACAGCTCCAGATCACCCCTGGGACATTTCCCAGGGCACTTCTCAAGGAGCATTGAGATCCCCCTGGGCAGTGCCCTGCTGCCAGGAGGGGTCTGCAGGGCAGAGCTGAGCACACAGAGGGTGGGATGGGCTCTGTGAGCAGGGACAGGGAGGAGAGGAGTGGACAGAGCAACAGCTCCTGGCAGGGACAGCTCCAGGCAGCAGAGACATGGGCAGGGAGTGGGAGGAAACTGCAGACAAGCCCTGGGCTAGGCTGCCTTCAGCCTGCTCTCTTTTGGTCCCTCCCTCTCCATGTCTGCTGGGCGTTGTCTGCTGAGCAAGGAGGTGACTCTGCCTTTAGGACATCCCATCTTCAGGACATCGGACTGTCTGCTTTGCCTGTGCTGCTGGGCTTGGGAGCTGCCCCAGAAGAGCAGGGCTGTGCTGTAGGATTCCAGGGAGTGCTGAGCTTTCCCTTGGAGGTCAGTTCTCTCCTCTCAGAGGCCTTTGCTTCTCTCTGAGAGGGGCTGTGTCCTTCTCTCTCAATCACAACCACACCTCTGGGCTGGGAAAGTGAGCAGTTTGCAGATTTGCCCTTTGAAACAGGACTCCTCTGCTCTCCTTAGAGTCTTTTTTTGTTCTATTTTTTAGAGAGTAATTTATGTTTGTCGTCACCTTCAAGGCAACAGAATCAAAAGTGCAGGGTATTTCACTAGGGGTCTAATGGACAGTGCAGCTCTCGTGACTCTGCACTAAGCTACAAAGAGCTGAGTCTTTTTGCCTGTCCAGTTTCAAGTTTCTTCCTGTTTTCCATCATAAAATGAGTATTTCTATTCCTCAAAAGAAAACTCACCAGATATGATGGTGGAAAATAAAAACCACAGAAAAACTTCTTCTAAGGACATGCAAACCTTCTCTTCTGTAGCCCGTACTCTTCTGAGTCATGACTTCAGAGATTAACTTTTCCTTTAAAGGTAGATTACATCTGACATCAGTTATCAACATTGGAGGTGTCACAAACCAGCTCCATGTACCCACGGCAGCTGAGCACAGCTGACGCCTCCTCCTCAAAACACACTCAGCCAGCACAAACCAGAGAAGGAAATGCATTTCGAATAGGAATTATTTCTCTGAAAAATGGAGTGGCTTTGCTCAGAGGAGTGTGTCCTAATTGTTCCCTCTCCTTTCCTTTTTTCAACCAGACCCCTTGCCCAAAAAGAGCCAATGTCCAACAGCAGCTCCATCACTGAGTTCCTCCTCCTGGCATTCGCAGACACACGGGAGCTGCAGCTCTTGCACTTCTGGCTCTTCCTGGGCATCTACCTGGCTGCTCTCCTGGGCAATGGCCTCATCATCACTGCCATCGCCTGCCACCACCACCTCCACACCCCCATGTACTTCTTCCTCCTCAACCTCTCCCTCCTTGTCCTGGGCTGCATCTCCACCACTGTGCCCAAAGCCATGGCCAATTCCCTCTGGGACACCAGGGCCATCTCCAATGCAGGATGTGCTGCACAGGTCTATTTTTTTTTCTTCTTTATATCAGCAGAGTTTTCCTCCTCACTGTCATGGCCTATGACCGCTACATTGCCATCTGCCAACCCCTGCACTACGGGACCCTGCTGGGCAGCAGAGCTTGTGTCCACATGGCAGCAGCTGCCTGGGGCAGTGGGTTTCTCAATGCTGTGCTGCACACGGCCAAGACATTTTCTATACCACTCTGCCAGGGTAATGACCTGGACCAGTTCTTCTGTGAAATCCCCCACATCCTCAGGCTCTCCTGCTCAGATGCCTACCTCAGGGAAGTTGGGCTTCTTATACTAAGTTGTTTTGTAATTTTGGGCTGTTTTGTTTTCATTGTGCTGTCCTATGTGCAGATCTTCATGGCCGTGCTGAGGATCCCCTCTGAGCAGGGACGGCACAAAGCCTTTTCCACATGCCTCCCTCACCTGGCTGTGGTCTCCCTGCTTGTCAGCACTGCCATATTTTCCTACCTGAAGCCCCCCTGCATCTCCTCCCCATCCCTGGATCTGGTGGTGGCAGTTCTGTACTCGGTGGTGCCTCCAGCAGTGAACCCCCTCATCTACAGCGTGAGGAACCAGGAGATCAAGGTTGCAGTTTGGAAATTGATGACTAGATGTTTTTTAGAAGTATTATACTGCCCATCTTTTTCTGTATATCACTTGTAACACAACTCATTACCAGCCTAGCCTGTCTTTTATATGTTTTGCCATTTTCGTTATTGCTGATTTTGTTTTATTTTTTTTTACTTATGGTAATGTTGTCCACAAAGAATTTTCATTATTCATACCAATTCTAATTCATTATCGACCTGTTTAGTTAGAGCCAAAGACAGTGTAAATTAATTTCCACATCCCCTGTGTATTAAAACATTAAAAAAGACCCTGCAGTGACATTTCTGACTGAGATTTTTCCTCCGAGATCTTCTCTGGAGCTGCAGAGGCAGTTCCTGTGTACAGAGTCCCTGCACAGCAGATCTCTGACAGAGCTGGTCTCTGTAACAGCATTTCCAGCAGCAAAGGCAATCTCCTCAGGGCACTGCCCAAAGGCTTACGTCTTTTTCCAGTGTTGCTCTCAAGACCATGCCCACGGAAGAGACTCTGAAGAAAACTGTTGCTTTGCTTGTTTCTCCATGGGCGCAGTGGGATGAGATCAGGGTCCCAGTGGGCTCTTCCAGGGACTGAGGAATGGCTCAGGTGCTCCTTGTTGGTGGACAGCACCCACACAGATGCTGAATGGACTCCAACTAAGCTGCCTGGGGCTCAACAGCCTGTGATAGGGCTGATGGCAGATGAGTGTTTTTCTGGAAGGAATCAGGAGCTGCCAGGAGAGCACAGGGGATCTGCAGGGACAGCACGTGCCAGGAGGTCAGCAGGGAATGGAGCCCACTGAGCACGAGCCTGTGCAAGGTGAAGTGACCCAGAGATCAAGGGCTAAAGGTGGGTGTGAACCACCAAGGGAGGGTTCTGCAAGCCCAGGGGACACAGCAGGCACAGGGAAAGGAGCCTGGAGAGTGGTTCGTTTTGCTATCAGTGGACTTCCATCGACTGGATCCGGTGCAGCACCCAGACACACCTCATGGCATTGGCAATAAGGCAGGTCACCTCTGAGCAGCCTCCATGGCCACATAAGAGCCTCTGTGGGAGGCAGTCAGTGTCAGTGATGTCCCTGGGCTGGGTCTGCCTCCCAGCCTGACCAGCATGTCCCTGGCAGAGTCCCCCTGTGACCCCAGGCCCCACAGCCCACTTGCTCTGCAGAGCAGCTCCCCCAGCTCAAGGGCTGTGGAGAGCATGGGCAGGGGGTGTAGGAATGGCTGGCCAGGCCAGCACAGATGTGCCCACCTTGAGGAAAGGCTCTGTACGGACATGGGATGTCCTGGTGTTGTCCCAAAAGTGGGACTGTTTACCCGATGTGCAGTACACCAATACACACACAGAGCAGAGGTATTTTATTTATTTCACGTCTGCGCAGAGATGGTTGCAGGGTGGTAATGCCAGAAAGCTAGCACACTGCACACAGAAACTACAACGTATTTATCTTGTTAGAGGATTAATAAAAACCTGCCTAAATTTATGCTAATTGGTTTGCAATTACTGCATCATCTACTATTGGGTAAGGATATTTAAAATAACACACATGCTCCTTGAGTGTGTGGGGGGGTAATTTACATAGCCTTGCTGGAAAAGGATCAGATCAGGGAATACTCAGGCAAACTGGACATACATAAGGCCCTGGGCCTTGACGACTCCTGATGACTTCCTTAACGTTCCTGTGCCTGGAAAGGGTTTCCAGCATTAGCTGCTCCATCATCTTCCCAGGAAGGGAGGTGAGTCTGACTGGCCTGTAGTTCCCTGGGTCTTCCTTCTGTTCCTGCTTGAAGACAGGAGTGACATTTGTTTTCCACATCTGGGCTCTGGGCCTCTTTATTTGGCTGGGCTCTGGACCCCTGCCTATCGACTGAGGTCTGGCGCTTGGCAGGTCATGGTGTTATGCCATGGTACATCCCATAAAGGTGTGGCCAGCTCAAAGAAATGGATGCCATGAAGGAAGTGATAGCAGGTGTGGCCATTTCTTGATGGCAATGAAATATAGGGTGATCTGTCCAACTCCTCCTACCTTCCTTGCTCCAAGCTCCCTTTAGGTATGTGTCGTGGTTTTACCCCAGCTGGCAGCTGAGCACCACGCAGCCGCTCGTTCACTCCCTCCCCATCAGGATGGGGGAGAGAATTGGAAGAGTTAAAGTGAGAAAACTTGTGGGTTGAGATAAAGACAGTTTAATAGGTAAAGCAAAAGCCGCACGCACAAGCAAAGCAAAGCAAGGAATTCATTCACCACTTCCCATGGGCAGGCAGGTGTTCAGCCATCTCCAGGAAAGCAGGGCTCCGTCATGCATAACGGTTACTTGGGAAGACAAACGGCATTGCTCCGAACGCCGCTGCCCCCCCGCCCCCCCCTTCCTCCAAGCTCCTTATAAACTGGGCATGACGTCACATAGTATGGAATATCCCTTTGGTCAGTTTGGGTCACCTGTCCTGTCTGTGTCTCCTCCCAACTTCTTGTCCACCCCCAGCCATCCCACTGGCAGGGCAGTGCAAGAGGCAGAAAAGGCCTTGGCCCTGTGTAAACACTGCTCAACAATAAGTCCATAGAACAAAAACATCTCTATATTATCAATGCTGTCTCCAGCACAAATCCAAAACGTATCCCCACACTAGCTACTCTGAAGAAAATCAATCCTCTCAGCTGAAACCAGGACATTATGAAATGTAGATGTATCATGTGACGATACAAATGTGTCACCAGAACACAGTTTCCCCATTCAAAGTGTTGGCAGAAAATGGCTGTATAAGTCTCTCTTTCCATAGAGGGAGAGAAAGTGTCATCATCTTGCTGGTCCGTGTCCATGTCCTATGAAAAAATTCATGAGAATTTACAGAATATATATTTAAATTCCATCAGGATCAATATGAACGGAGGATTTCTGATATCATGTAATATGTAAGCAGAAAAAATTAAGAACCGTTGGAAAAATAAAGAATCCTTCCTTACTGTTTAGTATTGAACTCTTTTGACTTTGACTAGACTCCTGAAATCTCTCTAATTAGCCACATAAGAACTGAAGACCTAAAGGAAAATTATGCACAGAGCGTTGGCTCATTAGGGAGTTTTGCATGTTAATTAGCCCTCTGGTGCCATCTTCCTGAACTGCAGGTCCGGAAAGATTGAACAAGTGTCTAAAGAAGTAAAAGCAGCAAACCTCCAAGTTTCTGAGAGTTTTAGTGGGCCCCAGGGAAGGCGATCACTCAAGAGATCATGGAGGGAATGACCAGACAAGGAGATTTACAAAGGCATGTAGTGGTAGGCCACGAGGTAATGGCTGTGAGCTGAAGGAGGGTAGATTTAGATTAGATATTAGGAAAAAATTCTTCCCTGTGAGGGTGGTGAGGCACTGAGAAGTTGGTTGTGGAGGCCTCATTCCTGGAAGTGTTCAAAGCCAGGTTGGATGGGGCTTTGGGCAACCTGGTCTAGTGGAGGGTGTCAATGCCCATGGCAGGGAAGTTGGAACTAGATGATCTTTGAGGTCCCTTCCAACCCAAACCATTCTGTGATTCTGTGGTTGTCCCTGGGAGCTGGTAAAACAGAAAGTCAGAGGCACTGGTCACATGTGGAAAATGAAATGTGGAGGTGGCTGTGAAAGCCCTAAATGTGTTTCACCAAGCAGGATGCCCAAGTCCTGACCCCCATTCCCTGAGGAGGGGACCCTGTCCCTCATGAGATGCTTACAGCTCTTCCTGGGAGCAGTGTGATGGGGGGGTGCATGATGCCAAGTGCAGGTCAGTGGTAGGACAGCTCCTGGGCTCTATGGGGAGTGGGTGAGGAGACAACAAGGCCCTGGGACTGTAAGGGACTGGTGCCTTCTCATGGGACTCAGTGGAAGAGACAGCAGCCACTGTGGAGAGGACAAGGACTTCTGGCCTGGTGTTGGAGGAGGGCCCAGCCGCACCAAGGCCATCAGCTGTTTGCACCACAGACGGTCCTACGCTGTCCTGTGCCTGTTCCAGTTTCCATGAGGACTTTAGCTACCTCCTCCTGCTTCCTCATCTCACTCTGACCTTGGGATCTCCCAAGCTTTACTGATGCCGGTGAAAGGCAAGATGCTAACTGCGGTACAACTTGCTTAGAAGAATGAACACTAATTGAGACTATGAGCTTTTACCTCAGGGTCCATGCGACCTGAAGACCCAACCTAAGGCAGCTCTTACCGGCTGAGAACATCCCATGTCAATGATAAACCCATGGAAGATTTACCTTTCAAAAAACCGGGCGTATAACCACGGCCAGAACAGCAACCGACCAGCATCCAGGATAATCCCCCCACCTGAGCTGGACAACGCTTTAGAACAAAGAGAATTAACATACCACTGACCGTTTGTCTGTACCACCTGCACGGGACAAGGATGTAGTAACTGATGAGCCCATCCCTTAACGGGAGGGATTGCATTGGTCTACACAACTGTACTGTAACAGATACAAACCCTGCTTTCCTCTGTACTGGGGTCCTCCAGGCATTAGGCTGAGGCATGGCTGCATGCCCCTCCCCGCCAGGAACACAGAGGGCTCTCTGCAGCTGTCTGCAGACAGCCACCCAGCAGCGTTTTCATGGCCTTAGCACTGAGGGGTCTTCTCCATGGGGCTGCTGGAGAACACCGGGATGCCATGGGAGAGCTGTGCCCTGCGGGAGGGCAGCCTGCAGCCCAGCAAGACCCCTCAGGGAAAGAGTCATATGTCCTAAAGATGGGGTGACCAAAAGGACAGTTGGCTGTCTCCCAGTCCTGCAAAATGCATTGCCCAGAGCTTCCAATCCAGGTGGGAACAAAGGCAGCATGGACAGGAGGGGAAACATAGATAAATGCCCCACTGCTCCTGTCAACAGAGGCAGGATAGACAAATGGGTATTCGGGAGTTTCTCCTCATTAGGGACCCTGCTGAGAAGGACTGACAGCCTGAACTCCCATGGCATTGGGGCCATAGGCTGTGCTCCATGGGAGAGGAGACCTGATGGGTGGTGGTGTGTGCTCCGGGGGAGGTTTCTGCACTGCAGGGGATGGCAGGGAGGTACCCAATTCCCCCTCCCACAGTGTTTCTGAGAGTAGCTGCCTCTCCCTCCCTGCCCATGTCTCTGCTGCCTGGAGCTGTCCCTGCCAGGAGCTGTTGCTCTGTCCACACCTCTCCTCCCTGTCCCTGCTCACAGAGCCCATCCCACCCTCTGTGTGCTCAGCTCTGCCCTGCAGACCCCTCCTGGCAGCAGGGCACTGCCCAGGGGCACCTCTGTGTGTGCAGAAGCTAAGGAGCCGCTCAGACAAATCCCAGAGATACCGCCAAGGTGATGCTGTCGTGCTGTCTTTAGGCTGAGAAGTGCCTTAGGGGACTCTATGAGGTTCCTTGCAGATCTGCCCATCTCTCACTATAGTGCTCCTGGAGCCTCAGTGTCTAGTTCAAACTCCACAGCTCCATTACTCTTCCCTGACCCCCCTCCTCTCTCCCAGTGCAGAACATGAACTGGACATGAACTGAGGGCCAGGGAAGCAACTTTGGTCTCAAAGAGCAGCTTCATGGACCTTCCTATGGCAAAGCCTTCTCTGGGAATAGTCCCATGGTGAGTTAGATCTCGGATCTCTTAGTGTAACACTAAAAGCGTCTCAGAGTGTTGTCCACACCTGACAGATCCACTTCCATTCCACCCAAACAAATAGAATAAACCTTAATGCCATGACTCAGGAATGCACAAACTGAAGAAGGAAACCCTTGTTTTGACTGTCACCTCTGAAAGATCCTCTCCAGAAGTGTCCTGGGAGTGATGTGGAGCTGTGAGCAGCCCTCACCCATGCAGCACCCACTCAACAGCAGAAGGACCCTGCCTGGCTCGAGGTGACTCCTTCCATCCTGATCTTCCCCCCACAGCACTGTGGGGAGCTCCCCGGGCAGGCTGAGTGCTGACCCTGGCAGGTGGCAGAGTCCCTGCCCTGGCACACAGCCCCTGGGCTGCAGGGACCCTGCTCTGAAGGACACAACTGGGCACCCCTGGCTGCACACCCGCCCTCACACCCTGCAGTCATCCCTGGGAGAAGGCAGCTGTCATGCTCTGTCCCTCTGAAGGTGCAGCAGGCAATCCCTGATGTGGAGCACATCCTTCTCCTCTGTACTAGGGCATCTGTGAGAGGCCTCCTGAAAGTTCCTACAGGCTATGGTATGAACCAGGTCTAGGAGACCCCTGCAGAATACTCATTGTTATTGCCCTGCAGCTCAGAGACTTTCCATATAGAGGGCTGTGAAGATGTCTCTTCCAGTGAACTCTCAGCTCTCCTCCCAACCCAGACTGCCTTTAAGCTCTCTCTGCCTCACTCCTCGCCCCTCGGTGCTTACAGGCAGTGCTGTCAGCCCTGCTGCGCCTTGAAGAAAAGCTGCTCCTGGGCAGAGCTGTCTCTCTGCCGTGCTGCCCAGTTTACATGATCTCCCTCCATCCCAGGAGCCCAGCCCAGCTCAGCAGCAGAGGACCAGCCCAAGGCAGCACTTTCTCTGCCCCCTCTGGGCTCCCGCCAGGTGTCCCTGGGGCTCCAGGGGAACCTGCTGTGAAACAGGCTGAAGGAATCACTGCTGTTCCCTCCCTCAGCTGGGGAGAGACACTTCTTTCCAGCACTGTCAATTTCCTGCTCAGAGGTAGAGTTGCATCTAAACATCACCTTTCCTTGTCCCATCTTTAGGCCGAATACCCAGACAGTGAAAGTGAGGGATCTCCTTCGCCACTGCGAAGGGAAGGGATTCAGGTGAGGCAATCGAGACATCTTATTCTGGGTCTGTAGTCCTGGGGCTACAAGGGCTCTCAGCTCCCTTCCATGACTGCCACAAACCCACAGGAGATGGGATTCCTCCTGCCTCTCTTCAGGTGTGCAAAAAAGGACATTTGCACGTGAGCTCTTTGTCTCAGCTCCCCTGCTAATTAATGGAGTCGGAGGGCAGGAGTGAGTTCTTCAGAGGCAAATACCTGGTGACATTTGAGGTGCCAGAGCTGGCCCAGGGTATGTGCAGGAAACTGCAGGCTCCCGTGGAGCGGTTCTTATGGATAGGGCAGTGTATGGGGCTTCATCTTGGAGGCTGTTGGGAAATCCCTTTGGCAAACTGAAATGGCAGGAGATGGCCACATTTAGGGCAATGAAACTTGTCCCTGCTCAGTGCGGGCAGGGCAGCCTATAGAGGTGTTCTTCCGTCCCGGTGGAGTTGTTTTGCACAGGGAGAGCCAAGTTGCTCTCTTTCTCTTCTCCATCCCCTCCATTTATTAGATCACCTTCGACTATAGTGTCTCGTGGCCTCCTGGCAGGGCTGCGCAGCCCAGGCCGTCTTCCTTCTGGGTTTGGTGACAGCAGGCTTTGCTCGCTCTGTGGGCACCTCGTGTCATCTTTATCATCATCTACATCTCATATCATCTTTTACATTGCCATCTGCAATCCATCCTGAGCACACCTCTGCCATAAAGCAAGGTCTTTACGTAAATGGGGTCTTGGGACTCAGTTCCAGTTTTCTTTGTGACAAGTCTGAGGGTGGCCCCAGTGTCACAGCTGGGGTGCTGCAGCCCAAAAGTGCACCAATGACCTCAGCCTGGGGCACAGACAGGAGGAGCTGGAGCCCTGCATGCCATCACAGAAGTGCCACATGTGACGGAATAACTGCTGAGGTGTGATGGGACAGCTTGCACAGCTCGGGGGATGTGCAGGATGGACACAGGCTCTTCAGGAGACGTTTGTCATCTGTTTGATGGAGCAGCTTGGAAGTATGGACCTCACTATGGAATGGACAACAGGGTAGTAACAACTGCAGGATTTTGTGGGCAGGAGCACTGAAGGGCAGAGCACAAGTACTGAGCACTGAGCAGAGCTCAGTACCGCTGGTCTCTAAGGACAGCCTCCTGCAATGGCCCATATGGATATTCAGTTGACTCTCTCAAGGGAACTCAATGGCACCAAGATGAGCTGTTACTACCGAAGTTAGAGTTAAAGAAGAAACAAAGACAGTGCGGGACTGCTGCAGAACTTAGCAAGAGCAGGTGTAAACAGGTCTGAGATGCTCTATGTTGCCTTTGGCTCAGTCTTCTTCAGCAAGGTCTCCTAGGCCCTTGCGCCTTGAGGCAGAACCCATGGAGAACAGCTGTCAGGGGGTGGGGATGAAATCTGGGGTCAAACTCAACCCTTGACAGTCCATGAGATGGGAGGGACTTCACCCAAGGATGTTGAGAGAGCAGGCCAAAGTCACGGGGACACTGCTCCATGTCATACTGGACAGGTGATCACTTTAGCAGAAGCCACTCAGCTGGTACACACCAGAGGATCTGCTAACCTTCCTGGTCCTGCCCAAACAAAGCCTGCGCATACTGTGGGACAAGGTAAGGTCCCCATAGCGCACACAGGGAGTTGGCTGGGGAAGGCAGTGTGGGCTGCTCCTCCCCTGGGAACAAGCAAGCCCATCTGTGAGATTGTCTTATCTCAGGGACCTGGCTGTACTCGGTGGGTAATGTGGAAGGATGGGAGATCTGATGTGTACCTCAAGGAGATCTAGCCTTGGGGGAAAATACTCCATGATGTGAGTTGTATATTCTAGGAAGCAAGGCAGCAGGAACCACTTGAACCAACAGCGGGCAATCCTCACGAGAAATGGGGCGAGTACTTCACCTGTCCTGAGTGATCACCTTGGCAGATGGGACCCAAGTCATTGACACATGTGGGGGTGGAGGGAGTGGGCCTGGAATGAGTGAATAATATCAGTGTACGTCAAGGAAAAGGGCATAGTGGTTAATGAGGAAGTGTAAACCTGACTGTTGGAAGTAAAGCTGGTTTAAGTACGTAGTACAAGTTGTAAGTGTTGGTAAGAGGGGATTGTGGGAACGAGAAAGAGAGAGAATGGAAAGGCTTGAGTAGGGTGTAGAAATGCAACAACACAGAAACTGGGCGATTGTGTACATCCTGAATGTGTACACTCAGGTGTATCATGTGGGACCTGAGCATGACGGAAATGCTGTGGAATAAGGGTGTGGATTGTACTGGGACTAGTTGGGATGGGGTTAATTTTCCTCATAGCAGCTCATATGGTGCTTCGCATTGGTGGCCAAAAGAGTGGTGATAACACACCCATATTTTAGCTATTGCTGACCAGTGCGTGCACAGTGTCAAGGCCTTCTCTGTTTCTCTTCCCCTCCAATGAGTAGTTTGGAGTTCTTGAAAGTGGAAGAGCAGGGCCAAGCATTTTGCTCTGTATGGATTTCTACGTCCATGTTTTTTGTAGTGGAGGGGCAGCAGTAGCCCCTGTCAGAAGAGACAGTGGGTTGCCCCATGCCCTACACAGCCAAGTCAACCAGCACTGCAATAGCCCTACTGCTGGCACAAGCTGAGTGTCCTGGTTCTGGCAAGGATAAAGTTAATTTCATAAGGAGCCAGGACAGGTGAGCCAAGCTGGCCGGGGGCTATTCCATACCATGTGACATCATGCTCACCATAAAAGGGGGCTAGTCGGGCAGGGGCGGGTTCGGCGGGTCGGCGTGGCTCCAGGACAGGCTGAGCATCCGGTCGGTTGGTCTTCGGATTGGTAAATCATTCTCTGTTATCACCCATTGTTACTATCTGTTATCAGCACTGTGGTTGATTGTTTTCCCTCTCCCTTGTTGTCCCAGTAAACTGCCCTTATCCCAACCCTCAAGGCTTTGCCGTTGTTTTTCCGTTCTCCTCCCCAGCCCGCCAGGAGAGGGGTGAGCAAGCGGCACGTGGCACTTAGCTACCGGCTGGGGCTAAACCACGTCACTGAGCTTATCAGCAAAGCTGGTGGTGCCTCTGTGAAAATATATTTCAGAAAGGGCACAAATGCCAGAGCGAGACAGGAGTAAGGTGGTGGTGGTGGGAAACAGTGAGAAAAAAAACCTGCAGACAGCAAGGTCAGTGAAGAAGCAGAGGGTGGAGGTGCTGCAGGCACCAGAGCAGAGATTCCCATGCAAATCATGAAGTCCATGGTGAGGCAGGCTGACCCCCACCAGCCCATGGAGGTTAATGTTGGAGCAGATACTCACCTGCAACCCTTGGAGAACCCCATTCCAGAGCAGGTGGTTGCCCCCTAAGGAGGTTGTAACCCTGTGGGAAGCCCATGCTGGAGCAGGCTCCTGAAGGACTTCTGACCTGTGGGGGACCCACCTTCCACTAGACCAGGTTGCTCAAAGCCCCATCCAACCTGGCATTGATGGGATGGGGCTTCCACGGATGGGGCATCCACAACTTCTCTGGGCAACCTCTGCCACTGTCTCACCACCCTCACCAGATAAAATTTCTTCCTTAAGATCAATCTAAACCTGCCCTCTTCCAGTTTAAAAGCATTGCCTCTTGTCCTAACACTACAGGCCCTGGTAAAAACTCTCCCTCTTCCCGTAGGCCTGCCCTATATACTGTCTGCCTGCAATAAGGTCTCCTGTCGCAAATCCTGATCCAGAGTCCTGCCAACTACACCAATTTGTCACAGATGAGTGGTTTAGACCAATTAAAGAACCACCACCAGAAGTATCCGCAAAAGTGGTTTTACTGCAACTTAACAAATTTGGATGGCAAGGATCACTCTATTCCTTACTGCACAGAGGCTGTAACAATGATTCACAGTTACCAAAACAGAATCAAAGTCACCAATACAAAATCTTAGTGCACTGTTACACAAGGTTAAGCATGGTATCAGTCACTTTAGCAAAGATGTGCAGTGGGTAAGACGTCTCAGCCTCGAGGAATAACCTTGAGAGGTGTCCCAGCTCAAGGAGAGATCACCACTGGGCAGCCAGCTGCTTAGCAGGGAGAGCTCCAAGAAGATATCCTTAGGCTGCCATATTTATGGAATAAAGTGGTTGGCTTGTAGTCAAATTCCATGTGATGGGAAAGGTATGCATGAGACTCCTTGTACCCACAGCTTTCTTTGTTCCTTGACAAATGAGTCTTGGAGGAACCACCTGTTATTCATGTCTTAATCACTTGATGGGTGTTCCAGTTTCCAAGCCCATATACATCAATGCTCACCATGTCCCTCTGCTCCTGTTTTCCGAGAACAGACTGCAACTAGAGAAGTTGTTGGCCAGGTTACACCTGGGCCTTTACCTCCTTTGACCCTGAACCAAACTACCAGTGGTTTGGTCAGGGAGTCGAGTGGATCCGTCACAGGGACTCAGCTTCCTCCCATACCTGCCACAAACCCACAGGTGGCGGGAGTCCTCTTGCGTCAGTTCACCTGTGTGCACACAATACAGTCCTCCAAAGAGGGGAAGAAATCACATGTCCATCCTGTCTTCAAGAAGGGCATGAAGAAGGACCCAGGGAACTACAGGCCAGTCAGCCTCACCTCTCTCCCTGGGAAGGCGATAGAGCAGCTAATCCTGGAAACATTCTTCCAGGCACATTGTACTGGTTTGGGCTGGGATGGAGTTAATTTTCTTCACGGCAGCCTCCATGGTGCTGTGTTTGGGATTTGTCACCAAAACAGAGTTGCCAACACACCGATGTAGCTATTGCTGAACCATGTTTGCACACAGCATCAAGGCCTTCTCTGTTCTCTCTCTTCCTCCCCAGTGAGTAAATTGTATTTGTGGATGAGGGAAGAGCAGGGGATGTCATTCAGCAAGACAAAGATTTACACTGTGTATTGGTGGTGGTGTCCAGGGTTTGGCAGCAGGGGGGATGCAGGGGTGTCCTCTGTGAGAAGACACCAGGGGCTGCCTCCCTGCCAGACAGAGCTGGTTCCAGCAGGCTCCAAGCAGATCCACCAGTGCACAAAAATGAGCCCATCAGTGAAGCTGGTAGGACCTTTACAAATATGTATTTAAGAAAGGACACAACTGCCAGAATGGGAGAGGAGTAAGGGATGAAAAATATAAGAAACAGCCCTGCAAACACCAAGGTTGGTGAAGAGGGAGGGGGAAGAGGTGCTCCAGGCACAAGAACAGATAGTTTCCTGCTATGGTGAATATCGGAGTACGCCAGGTATTTCCCTGCGGCCCATGGAGAAGACCCTGGTGGGGAAAGTAAGCCCTGCAGTCCATGAAGGACTCAACACCGAAGATGTTGGATAATTTCTGAAAGAATGCTGGATGGAGGACAGCCCATGCTGGAGCAGGTTTGTGTTGAAGGACTGTAGCCCATAGGAGGATCCCCATGGGAAAAAGTCTTTGAGGGAAGGAGCAGCAGAGAGGAACTGTTATGGACTGACCACAACCCCCATTCCCCATCCCTCTGCACTGCTCAGTGGGGAGGAGATAGAGGAGGTGGGAACGAAGGAGTGAGTGAAGTGGAGCCAGGCAGAAAAGGGTGGGGGGAGACCTTCCCTGGGGAAGGAGATAAGGTCTTCCACCAGCCCCACGCTTCTTCCACCCTCAGCCTTTGCAGTTGCACGTGCCTGGTCTGCCCATTTCCCTTCACCACTGTCACGTTTGTACAAGGCCCACAGACATCTTGGCATGCCCAGTGTAAGCTGGCCTCCACCAAACCTGGAGCCCACCTGGCCTTGGGGTCAGGGAGGAGCCAGGTCCCCTCTGCTCGGGGCTGGGCACAGCTTTCCCCTGGGAACCTCCCTGAGGAGCACTCCTCCTGGGTGCCAGCCTGTGGCCTGGCACGGGTGGCATGGGGACCAGGGCTGCTGGGGCAGGGCTGAAGTAGCTCAGCTGGGAGAGCGTTAGACTGAAGATCTAAAGGTCCCTGGTTCAACCCTGGTCTTCAGCAATCACTTTCTCCCTTAGGTTTTTGCAGAGTCGCCTGGCTTCCTCCAGCCTGCCCCAGCCCTGCTTGCTCCTTCACCTCTTGCCAGAGCACTGTCCCAGCTCTGTAGCTGCAGACCTGAAGCTCAGAAGGAGCCTTCCTCCAGCACCACGAGTCCCCAGCCTTCCCCTGGGCAGGACTCTCCATTCAGTGCTCCTCTGGGGTGGGCTCCAGCTCTCCCTGCTTCCCTGCTGCACAGGGATCAAGATCTCTCCACTGCGCCGTCTCTGCAAAGTCCCTGTCTCTCTCCTCTTTGTCATTCTCCATGGTGCACAGACTGCTCCTCTCCTCACACCCCCCTTCACCTGGTTCTCAGTTCCCAGACCAGAGGCCACTGTCCCCCCACTCCCAGGCAGAGGCACTCCCTGGAGCTGAGGCCTGAATGGCAGCATCCTTCCTCTGGAGGTCTGTCGCAGCGAGACCTCTGATGTGCCCAGGACAGCTGACCAAGCCGTGCTGAGGATCACCCACTGCAGTGCATGGGCGTCATGTGTAGTCACACACTGGCCTGAGCAGAGTTTCTTGCCCCCTTTGACCCGCCTGCTGCAAGGACTGATGAAACACCTCTGTGCTCCTCTCTGGGCATCAGCCCCAGGGAGATGGAAGCCTGCCCTTCACCCCACCTCCAGGGATGCTGGCGGGGACCGGGTGGTGCAGGGGGAGGCCCGCTACCTGGATGAGGGGGGGAGAGGTTTCTGTCCCCATGTCCCCCCACTGCACACCCTGGGGTGCCATCAGAGCCTGGGGACACCTCACCCCAGGGAGGGTGTTTCCCTCACCCTGTTCCTCTGCTCCCCCTGTGGAGCTGGGGACAGATGGGAGACAGACAGCTGTTGCCCTGGGTGGCAGAGGAGGGTCAGGGGTTTTCTCCTCTCCATCAAGCCCAGAGTGGGTCAGAGCCTGCAGCAAGAGCCTCCTTCTGAGACATGGAAGGGGCAATGCTCTGCAGTGCATCCCTGTGCCAGGATCAGGCCCCCGTGGAGAGGCCATCCTGACTTCCCCCATCTCAGGAGGCTTCAAATGCTGTTTTCTGCAGAGGGTCCCCTGGCACCCAGGGGACAACAGGGCTGTGCTTGTCATAGACGTGTCATGGCAGGAGAGTGTCTGTCCTGCTGGCAGGTGTGAAGGGGATGTAGCTCAGCGGCAGAGCGCCCGCTTCGCATGTGGGAGGTCCTGGGTTCGATCCCCGGCATCTCCAAGGGTGCTTTTTCCCTGAGTCCCCAGCCTCAGGCGGGTACAGGCTGGAGCTGGAGCACTGGTCCTCTCCAGGCACTGTGGGCCTGCCCTGCCCACCCAGGGCCTGTCTGTGGGGTGAGGAGGGCTGTGTGCGCTGCCTCTGCTGAGCCACCTCCCAGAGGTGCTGGACCTGAGCTCAGGTGGAGATCCCATCCCAGGTGGGAAACACCCCCGTGCCAGCAGCTAGGGGTGTCTGAGCTGGACCAGCCTGGACAGGCCTGTAGGACTCCCAGCTGGTGGAATGACATTTCGTACCCTGTCTCCAGGTCTTTTTCCCTCTGCCATCACCACTGCCTTGAGCAGAGGAACCCAGAGCTGCTGAGGTCAGGCACAGCCCTGCAGAGGTGGGACTGCTGGGGCTGGTACCCACCTCTTGTTCCTGGGGCTTTGGTGTCTCTGTCCAGCCCATGTCGGTGGAATCAGGGAGACACAGGCCTGTCCAAAGCCATGCAAGGGCCAGGAGATGGTGCCTCAGCTGTTCCCCCACCAAAACCACCTGCAACCCAAATGGGACATGAGACATGGCCTTCCACTGCAGGGTGCTCAGTGCCCCCCAGGAATGGTGGGCCCAAATTCAGAGAAACAAGGTATAAAAGTGAAGTACAGAAGAAGGGCAGTGGGCTGGGGATATCTTCTGAACACAGGATGCTTGGTGCCAGTATGGACACTGACCTGCGGACTCAAGCTGCCCCAGGTGGGGACCAGGGAGAAGAGCCCAGTGTCTGCCCCATGCCACCTCCCTGCCAGCTCTGCCCTCCCCCAGGGGTAACATTTCTCCCTTACTCTGGCACCTGGCACAGCTTTGCCTCCTCCTCCTCCTCCTCCTCTTCAGGGAGATGAGCCACAGAGCCTGGGGGTGTGTGAGGGGGCAGCACACCTGAGCAGAAAGAGCCCGTTTCAGGGTGTTTTGGGGCCTGAACAGTCTGGCCCTGTGGGCTGGGTCTGTTCTCTGCAGCAATGTGGGATCATCACTGTACCCCAGATCTGTGCTTGCTCCTGCAGCAGCTCCCCAGGACCTACACAAGGGGCCTGATGGTGAGACCCCCAGCCCTCTGCACTGCTGCCTCACGCTGGGCAGAGCACAGCTGTGGAAAGCTCACAGGAGTGGAGAGTTGCAAGGGTGACACCCCCAAGGTCATCATCATGGGTGACACACATGGACACTGCAAACGCAGCCTCCATCCCCGGGAAAAGTCCAACCAGGAAAGGTTACAACCCTGCATCTCCACAGGGCCATGGACTGCCAGGAGGAAAGCTCTAGGGACCAGGGCAGAAGAGGCTGTAAGCCTGGGCTCCTCCTCTACCCCCTAAGAGTCACTCCAGAGGTGGAGGAGCTCCCAGCAGGGAATGACGCAATGCTGCCATGGATGATGCTCTTGGAGACAGCTGCCTCCTCCCCTCTTCTGCTCTAGGGCCAGATCCTGCTGTTTGCAGTGCTACCCACCTGGGGCTGCTCCCCTGCAATGGACACCCAACACACCTTCTGGTCTGCAGCAGAGAAGTCCATCAGGGAAGAGGTTGACCAAGCACCAGCAGGACCAGGGAGGGCAGTTTGGGTTTCAGGTTCCTGCCCAAGTGCCAAACCCTTCTCCCTACCCAGCTCCTGCGTGAGTCATTTCTCTGCCCATGGGAGCTGGGGCAGGTGAAAGCCCCAGCCCAGGGAGAGGGACCCTGGCTCAGCTCCCAGCAGGGCCGGCTTTAGGGGAGGGACACAAAATACCCTCTGCCATGGAAATGTGCCCAAATTAGCAGCCTCCCAGACAGGACCTTCTCCAGACCTGGGGCTGGATGATGGCTTTTGGCAGCAGCCCATGTCTCCTGGGGATCCCTTCTCCCTCCCCTGGACTGTCCCTCCTCTGCCTCCCACAGCACTGAGGGAAAGGTCCCCCCATTGCTCCTGCTGTCATCCCCCCTGCACCTGCACACAGGTACTGCCCCCACACAAACCCTCCCTGACACCCCTGGGAGGCAGCAGGAGGGTAGGGCTGGGGGCTGGAGCGCAGCAGGACGAAGGGCTCCCAGGGCTGCCGTGGGGCCTTACAGTCCCTGCCCAGGAAGGAGGCAGCTCTGGGGAGCTACCAGCACTGCTCCAAGGTCTGTGAGGGCCCAAGGGAGCAGGAACAGCTCATGGAGCCTGGGCACCTGGCAGAGCCAGGGAAGGGGCAATCCCAGCCCCGTGTGCCCCAGCAAGTGGCTCTGCACCCTGTGCCAGGACAGTGGGGAGCGGAGCTGCCTCCTAACCCCTGTGGGAGGTGATACATGGGACGTGATACCCCCTGGGGCTGGATGGGGTGTTCAGGGCACCGGGGCCACCTTAGGGCTCGTTTCTGTGGGGCCAGAGCCCAGTGTCACCCCAACACAGCAGCTCTGTCATGGCCTCTGTGCCACGGGACCAGTGTGGCCCAGGCAGGGCCTGGGGGAAAGAGCAGCTGGGGAACCCCAGGGTGAGGAGATGGGTGCTCCCTCTGAGGTGCATCACGGGACCTTGCAGAGAGCCATTTTTGCTGGAAGCTCTGGCTGGCAGGATGGAAATGTCTCTGTCAGCAGGAATATTCCCCAGGGAACATGGGCTCTCGCAGCTCCACAGCCTGAAACCTGAACCCACTGTCCCCAAGACGTGCCCCTTCCTCACTGCCATGTCCTTGTGCTCTGCTCCCCCCGATCAGCCTCAGGGAGACACCCCAACACCTGGGCAGGCAAGCACCAGCTCTGGGTCATACCCCCAAAGGCTTTTAAGAAGAGCAAATGTGGAGGCAGGGGGTAAACACAGGAGAATAAAACCAGAGGCAATGCCCGGCTGTTTCTGCTGCCCATGGGAAAAGGCAGACGGTTCCCTGGTGCTCACGGCTCTCCCAGCTGCACAGACCTCTCCTCCCTCCTGGCTGCACCCAGCTGCATGGCAGGGACGGGCTGTCCTGGCCTGGGGCCCAGGGACTGTTGTGCACTGAGCTCTGGTGTCGCAGCCTTGGTGTCCTCAGGGGGATGTGCCAGAGACACCTCGTCAGCATCGTCATAGCCTGTGCTCTCCGGGAACAGGGACCAGGCATCTCCCTCAGCTCCAGGGGCCCCAGCACATCTCTGGGAGCGCAGCTTTGGCCCTGCAGGCAGCAAGGCAGCCCATTGCACTTTTGCCCCATGAGGTGCCCCTCCTGGTCTCTACATCACCTTCCCCCCTTCTCCTCACCAGTCCTGAGATGGTCAGATCCCTCTCCCACCCCCGGTCCCCCCAAGGAAAACTCCCAGGGCAGGTTCTCCTGTCCCAGGATTTTGGGGTCTCAGTATGGCAAGGATTCACCCGGCACCAGGGATGGCACCCCAGGAACCGGCAGCGCTATCTTTCCCTCTCACCTCCAGGTGCATCCCTGGGCCCTGCTCCCTCCTCTGGGGCCCTGGGCATTTCCCAGTCTCCCTGACCAGAGGCAGGATCCTCCCCACGGTCAGAAACCTCCCTGGCATCATCATAGCCATCCGCTGGGTCACCTCTGGGCACCACAGGCATGTCTGAAAGGAGAGGGGAGTTGGTGACAGTGAGAAGACACGTCCTGCGGAGCAGAGGATGGGAGGATGTGCAGGGACATGGGGCTCAGACACTGGTTTTGGCAGCATCACAGGAGAACCCCACCTGTGTCCTCCCCAACTCTAACAGTGACACCACTGTCCATCCCAAGTCTGCAGGGAGGAGAGATCCACCCCTTCTTGCTCCCCATTACCTGGGGCTGACCCCGGACCATCCTCCTCCTCACTGTGCCCGGGCTGGGGCTGCACCTTGGTCAGGGACCCCTCTGAATAGGAGCCTGGAGAGAGGCAATGCAGGTGTTATGGGAGTGCGCTCTGCTGACCCAGCTTGGGCTCAGTGCTGCTGGGGACAGGGGACCCACCGAGCCAGGGCTGCGTGGGGAGGAGGGCTCAGGACTCAGCCTGCTCCCCTGGGACAAACCCCCTCTCACAGGGGCTCCCAGACCTGCCCCGGGACAGCCCCTTCCCTCACCCCGTGGGTGCCAGGTGGGATGCAGGGACAGGCAGCGAGGGGCTGTCCCTGGTGGGACGGGCAGAGCTGGTGGGGAGGAAGCTCCTCTCCCACGCCCACCACCTGGCTGCTCTCCCCACACACCCCACAGCCCCACAGCTGCAGGGACTATGGGCCAGGGGGCTGCAGGGGGTCAGCCTTGGGTGGGGGCCAGGGCAAAGAGCCCTGCAGATGTGCCCCCCATGTGGGACCCACACCCACCTGAGCCGCTGAACCTCGCCTGCTTCTCCCATGCTGGGCTGTAACCGATCTCCTCGTACAGGGCCTCAGGGAAGGGCTCCCAAGCTCTCTCGGAGCCTGCGGACAGAGGCAGGGCTGGCTCAGGGACGGGCAGAGAGGGGATGGCATCCTGCTCTGCTCCAGCAGCCCTCTTCCCCTGGGCCAGCCCAGGGCTGGCCCCACAGCACAGCCCCACTGCGCTGTCCTGTCACTGCTGACACTTCTTCAGGAAGGGCAATGTCCCCATGGAGATGGTCAGGGGCAGCGACACCCTCACACCATCCCCTCAGAGACAGCCCTCGTGCCCCTCTGGGCCCTGGGCCAGGTCCCTGGTGCTGAGCTTGGAGCAGCTCCTGCCTTTCCTCTGCCCCTGGAGCTGCCCCCTCCCTGCCCCATGGATCCGTAGCACGGCCCCTGCCCTGCTGGGGAGCAGGTAAGGGTTGGAGGGAGGAACAGCCTGGGGGCCTGACGCCACAGGGATGGACCCTGCTGTCCCTTGCTTCTCCCAGCATCTCCCCTGCCCCACAGCCCCCTCCAGAGCTGCCCAGAGCACTGCCAGTGACACAGCCTCATCTGTCTCCCCTCTGCTCCCATCTCCCCCAGCACAGCTCGGCCATTGCTCTCCTTGCCCCATCCCTAACTCCCCCCGAGTCTGGACTCTCTCTACCCCTTGCTGCTGGTGGCCCATGGTCAGGCAGTCATTGGGGCGGCACATGGGGATGAAGGCAGCACACACTCTGGTACCCCCAGCTCTGCCTGTACCCCTCACTGACACCCCACAGCACCCCTGGCCTTGCCAGGAGGCATCTTCCCCTGGGACCGCGGGGGAAGGACCCACCTCTGCGCCCAGCCCTAGCACTCCATGCTTGCCCGGCCAGGAGGGCCAGGAGCAGGCAGAGAAGGGCTCCCAGGATGATGCAGATGATGACGGGCAATGAGACTCTCCCTCTGCCTGTTGGACGGCCCCGGGTGGGATCTGCATGGGCAGGAACACAGAAATAGCAGCAGCAGGCCTGGGAGAGGTGGGGGCTGGGAGAGCCCAGTCCTGACCCCCCTTACACCGGGGGTAAGGGACCCCAGGGGAGGAGTGATGGGGAAGCTCCCACCCTACCGGGTAATGACAGCCCTCCTGAAACCCCTCCCCCACCGCTAACCCGGTGACACCTCTTGGGAGTTTCACTCCCCGGCAAGGAGCCCCTTCCCTCCGGCTGTGGGTCACAGCCTGGCCCTGGGAAGACCCAGCGCTGACAGGGAGGACAGCTTACCTGCTCGGGGGGTTGGTGCTGCCGTCCTGGGTGCAGCTGCAGAGGAGGAGAAGGAGAGCTGGGCCGAGAGGCTGGGTGTGCAGGTACCAGGGTGCCTCCTCTCTGGTACCCCGTGTGTGTGTGTGCACGTGTGCGGACATCCCTGACACATCCCACCCAAAGTGTCCCTCCTGTGGGGCTGGTCAGGGTGGCCAGGAAGGAGCCCAGGGCCATGGGCAGGACAGGGCAGGCAGCCCGGGAGATGCCCCTGGGGGCTGCAGGGCCCTGCGGGCAGAGGCTGGAGGACATCCAGCCCCACAGAAGCTGCTGCCCACTTGGCACCAGGCTCCCAGGCTCTGCACGGACAGCCTTGCTCTCAGGAGCTCTACAGCCATGCTGGGACCCAGCAGGGAAAACGCCTGCCCCAGCTCCTTACCCATGAGGGGTTCCCAGCCCTGCCCCTCACCCGAGCAGTTCACAGCAGCGTCCTCCTTATGCCGGCAGGCACCACTGTCCCCAGGCCGGGCCCAGCAGTCCTGCAGAGACAGCTCTGTCCCCCGGCACTCCACCTTCTCCAGCCAGATGGGGCCTGTCCCCTCCCCAAAGGCAGCCTCGTCCGGGGCAGACACTGCGGGGCCACAGCCCAGCTGCCTGCATGCCACCTCGGCATCCTGCATGTCCCAGGAGTCGTTGCACACCGTCCCCCAGGAGCCACACCTCCACTCTGCCCGAGCACCCGTTCTCGCCTCCCACGGCACGAATCTTCTCCCTGTCTGGAGAAGGCAGAGACCTCTCAGGGCACGGGACAGCAGGCAGAGCCCTGCCAGCTGAGACAGGCATGCAGAGGAGCAGCTACCTGTGCAGCTCGTGGAGTTTGGGCACGTGGCCCCCAGGGCCGGGGGCGTTTCTGGCTGTCTCCCTGGAGAAGGAAATGCAGCGGTGAAGGGGCTGCTGCAGGGGGGGTCATGTGGCAAACAGCGGGGCTCAGTTCTGCTCGCGTATCCCTGTGCCACCTCGCTCACGGCAGCAGCTGAACCCCGGTCACTCAGGGGACACACACGGCACACGGTGGGGGACCCTGACTGCTCAGCCCCAAAGGGAGCCTGGTTCCCAGAGCAGCAGGAGGAGGGGACGCTCCTTGGAGCCCTGACAGGTCCCTTCTGAGACCTTGCCTGGAGACACCTCTGCCTCCCCCAGGCACTGCTGGGAGCCCGGCTGGCAACTGCTGGGGAATGTGTGGGGCTCTGAGAGCTGAAGTCCCCTTTGTGCCACCACCAGCAGCAGCAGCAGGAGGGTCTGGCATGGGAAGGAAAAGCCCCTGTGGGCTCTGTCTCTGCATTTGACAATGCCCAGCAGGGAGCAGGAGCTGGGGATGCTGGTGCCCGGGTGGCTCAGACTTACCATTGCAGGTGAGGTGGGTCTCATCTCGCAGGTCATCGCAGGACTGTGGGTCCCAGGGAGCGGAGGGACACTGCCAGAAGGAGCTGTTTCTCTCCCCACCCTCCACGCGATCCAGCCAGGCGGGGCCAGTCAGCCTGCCAGAGGTCAGGTATGGTTCCAAGGATTTTGCATCCCCGCAGCCCAGCTCCTTGCAGGCCAGCGACACCGTTTTGAAATTCATTGAGTTGGAGCAAACGCTCCCCCATGTCCCGTTATAGAAAACCTGCAGGCGCCCGGAGCAGTTGGTGCTGTTCTCCAGCCTCAGGGCCACGAACTCTGGGAGGAAAGGCACCGAGAGGGAACAGGCTGGTCTGGAGCTGTGGGAGCAGGGGTACCCCTGCAGCTCCCATGCCCTCAGCCAGCCAAAGGCACGGCCAGCAAGTCCCCCTTCACCCATGGGCAGAGAAAAGTCCCTGATGGACAGACACCCCTGCCCTCCCCACTAAGCCTTGGGCACAGTTAGGCTCCTCAGAGACCCCCAGTGGGACTGAGGGGACCTGTGTGTGGGTGGGTGTCCCCAGGATGGGCTTGGGCAGGGGCTCAGAGGCAGCCAGGAACAGCCTTGAGCATTGCCGGCTCTCCCCTTGGCCCGGCCTCCCCAGGCACTGGGCTCCCACCACAGCTCCCAGCACAGACCTGAGCAGACGACTCCTGCGTCCCCTTTGTGCCTGCAGTCGTGCTTCCCCCAGGACCCTGCCGGGCAGTCCCAGAGAGCAGCTTCGGCCCCGGAGCAGTTCACGCTCTCCAGCCAGATCTGCCCGGAGCCTTCCCCGAACCGAGCAGAGCCAACCGCCTCCACCGCCCCTCCGCAGCCCAGCTGGTGGCAAACAACGGCAGCATCGGGCAGGTCCCAGCCATCATCACAGACGGTCCCCCAGCTGCCCCGGTAGTAGATCTCCACTCTCCCAGCACAGCGCCCGGACCCGTTCACCAGCCGGACCTGCCGGCTCCCTGCAGCGGGAAGAAACCCCGGCTACTGTCAGGGGCTGGTGCCCACCCAGCCCAGAGCCTGGGGGGCCCCTGCAGTGCCACTCACCCCAGCAAACGACCCCCACGTCCTCTGCAATCCTTGCTGCCAGCACGCTCTCGGGCAGGGAGGTGTTGCAGAGGGTCAGGTTGGCCTCATGCCCTGCGCACCTCACCCCTCGCAGCCCCACGGGACCTGTCCCTCTCTCAGGCTTTGGGGGGTTGTAGGCTGTCTCTGCCTCTCCGCACCGCAGCTGCCGGCACACCACACTGGCCTCCTGCATGTCCCACTCGTCATCCAGGACTCTGCCCCACGTCCCGTGCTGGAAGATCTCCACTCACCCATCACACCGGCTCCCTCCACCCACCAGCCGCAGGGATGCGGAGCTGGCTGAGCCTGGCGAGAGCAGCCATGCCCCAGCCCGCAGCAGCACCAGAGAGACCAGGAACCTGAGCTGCCTCTCCAGGCTCTGGAAACCTCACGGTGCCCTGAAGCTCACCTGCCTGCCCCCAGCCCTCTGCAGTGAGCTTCAGGAGCAGGTTTCCACAGGGCTGGTTTCCCAGTCCCTGAGCCTTCCTGGGCAAGACCCTCTCTGTGCTCTTGCTGGTTCAGAACCACCCAGCACGTCCCTGCTGAGGCAGATGGGGCAGCTCCCGCAGGAGGGAGCAGCAGGTGGTGCAATGGCCTGGGGATGGGCAGCACCAGGACAAGCCTTGCCCAACCTCAGCGCTGGCACTGGCACTGCTGAGACATGGGGCAGCACACACGTCTCTGTCCCTCTCTGCACCCCTGGGGAACGGGGACTGGGAGCCAGTGTCCCTGGCAGGGAGCAGAGCGAGGGGGCCCTTGCTGACCAAACAGGACCAGCTTGGGTCTTGTGCTGAGCAGAAGCCAGGGCAAAGCCCAGTCCTGCTCTGCAGCTCACACCCCTGCTCTGCTGCTGCTGCTGCTGGGGACATGTGGGCAGCCCCTCTGGGTGTGGGATTGGGCTCTGTGGGACTCTCTGTGGGGCTGGGACAGGGCTGTCTGCAGCTGGAGGGATGGAGCTGAGCCCCACAGCCCCATCCTGGGCCTGTCCCACAGCATGAGAGCAGGGGACCCAAGGCCTGGCTCAGTCCTCAGCTCTCCCAAATCAGAGCATTCCGTCTGAGCACATCAAGCTCTCCACATCACTCCTGGTGAAGCTGGGGATTCTCCAGGGAGAAATTCACCCTGCTGCTGCCATGGGGTCCCTTGCTTTGGGCGTCCATATCACAGCCAAGGGGAAAATGGAGTCAACACAGTGTGTTCCCAGCACTCACCTGAGCAAATGACAGCAGCGACATTCTCGTGGGAGCATGGTGAGGCTCCCAGGGCAGTCACTGGGCACTCTCCCAGGTGGCCTTCAGTCCCATCACAGTGGAATGACACTCTCCAGGTGGGGCCGGTGCCTCTCCCAAAAGGCCCTCCTCCAGGAATGGACTCAGCAAACCCACAGTTGAGTTGACGACAGAGAACATGGGCGTCCAAGAGGTCCCAACGGGAAGCACAGAGGGTGCCCCAGGTCCCCAGCACCTGGACCTCCACCCTCCCATCACAAGCTGTGCTGCCATTCACCAGCCTGAACCCTGTGTACTCTGGGGACAGAGAAAGATGAGAGAGGCTGCGTTGGTGCTCTTGCACCCTTGGTAGCTGGAGGACAGGTCAGAGGGACAGCCTTCCTTTCTCCTCCTTCTGCAGTCTCTTAGGGATGCAGAAAACCACATCATCCCTCCTGCCTTCACACCCAGCACAGCACAGTCTGCGTCCTGCTCCCCGTCCCCAGCTCACACTCAGCATTCAACACCCCACCCTGACTCCTTACTTGTGCAGGTGACACCAGCATTGTTGGCGTGGGTGCAGGGTTGGTCCCTGGGGGGCCCTCTTGGGCAGGAGGCGAGAAGGGATTCATTCCCCAAACACTGCAGCTCTCTGTCCCAGATGGCACCAACACCTTTTCCAAAATGAGCTGCCCCGGGCATGGACAGGACTACGCCGCACTGCAGCTCCCCACAGACCACATCAGTGGCTTTGGGACCAAAGTCTGAGTCACAGACAGTTTTCCACTGGTTCCCGTCACGGATCTCCACTCGTCCTGAGCAGGGGCTGTCCCCTCCAACCAGCTGGACAAATCCTGGAGCAACCAAAGACCCCTGTGAGTTTCCAGAGCCCTCTGGCAGTTGCCTGACCATGCCTCACCTCATCTCTGAGGTAGCCACAGGCAAAGAGCCTCACAACAATCCCAGCAGCGGCCAGTGGGTGCTGATGGTACGAACACACCAGAGACCCCATTCCACTCTTCAGAAACCATCACAGCACTCAGGGGCTGGCTTTTCTCCCAGATCCACAGCCACAAGCACCACTTAGGTCAACTGCTGCTATTCTGGAGACCCTGGGCTGACAGGAACTGGCCCCAGGCCCTGCAGCACCTGGAGCTCTGGGGCCCAAGGAGATGGGCCCAGGTGCTCTTGGCTGTTGCAGCCTGCTCTGCCCCACCCAGCTCAGGGCCAGGCACAGGAAGCCCTTGGAGCCACCAGAAATGCAGCCCAGTCCCAGATGGTTCTTGTGCTGTTGGGGCACTGCTGGGAGATGGGACATGTCACAGGGCACAGATGCAGTGCGGGTGTACCTACAGTCACTGTCTGCACCAGCCCCCAGCTCCAGCACCTGCCCGGGGAGGGTCCTCAGCCAGGGCCAGAGTGCACTGCCAGGCGTGCACAGCCCTGGCCAACGGCTGGTCAGAAGGCAGGAGAGCGGGCAGAGGAGCAGCCCTGGGCTGACACGAGCTCCCAGTGCAAGGACAGGCACCAAGGAGAGCCAGCAAGTGCTGGCCAATGCCCTGTGACGCAGGGCAGCCAGGGGCTGGGGTAGGCAGGAGAGGCTGGGCAGCAGGTCAGCACTGCCTGCACAGGGGTGTCTCCCTCTGGGCTGGCTCTCATGGGGTGACCCTGGAAGAGGAATGAGGTGGCCATGTGCCAGTGCTCCTTCCCTCTCAGCAGCTCCTCTGCTTTGGAGGACTCAGGTCTGCCAGGGAACACAACCCTAAAGTCCCCGGCCACCTTGGGCTCTTCCCTGGGGCTGTGGGTGGCCATGTGAGCTGCTCTCAGTGCCTCTGGCATGGGGGAACCAGGTCTTCAGTGCTGCCAGACAGCTCCTGTATGAACAGGAGGAGAAAGTTGGGAACCAACAGAGACTGCGGGGCAGGGTGGGCATTCATCTCCCAGTCCCAGGCACCCACGGAGGGTGGGCTGAGCCACATCAGGGGTCAGGCAGTGGCAGGTTCCCCCTGGGCTTTCCTCAGGGAAACCAGCAATGACAGCCCCAGCTCAGCAGTGTGAATAGCTTCACCAGGCTCTTTTCCAACACCCCCTTGTTTCCCTGAGGGCACAGCCAGGTCCCTTCCCCCATTCCGGACACAAAGGTGGGGAACTGGCAGGCCCCTTACCTGAACATGTCACTCCAGCATCCTCACCGTGATTACAGTATTGTTGAGACCTTTGTGTGTTTTTGCAGTCAGACAGGGCAGATTTGGTGCCGTGACACTCAACATCAAACATCCAAATGGGGCCGTATCCTGGCCCAAAGTGTGCATTCCAATGTGTTTGAACAGCAGACCCACAGCCCAGCTGCTTGCAAACCACTGCAGCATCATCTATGTCCCAGTCGTCATCACACACGGTCCCCCACTGGCCCTCTTGTTTCACCTCCACTCTTCCAGCACAGTGTCGGCCACCATTTTCCAGCCTCACCTCCGCAGCCCCTTCAAACACCAACATGGGAATGGTCAGGAGAGCACCAAGACCCAGACCACTGGTCTGGAGGTCCCTCCTGACCATGCTGAGTCACAGGCACCAGAGTGGGAACCCTCCCCCTTCCACACTGTCCGCAGGGCATTGTCGGGGTCCCTTTTCTCTCTACATCCTGCATAGGGCTGGAGGTGCCCAGCTCTGGCCCTGCTCAGCCATTCACCTCCCCACAGCCTGTGGCACCTCCTCCCACTGCAACGACCCCCTGCCCATGCCCACTCGCACACCGTGCCCAGCCCTGCACAGGGCACCGTCTCCTCCTCACCAGCCCAGAAACTCCTGTACAGCCCCGTGCCCACAGGCCCACACCTCCCTGTCCCACCCAGAGAGGCACAGGCAAAGGCAGAAGTTCCATCGACTGGAGCAACATCTGCCCCTCACCTCAGCGGCACCTTCAAAGCAACCCCATTCCCAGAGGTGTCCCGATGACCCCACTGGTGCCTGCTGGCCCCATCTCTGGGACAAGGATGTCGGCACTTACCCCTGCACAGCTGCACCCAGAGGAGCAGCCACAGCACCTGAGGGGACAGGAGTCCCTCCATCCACAGCCTCAGCCTCCTGCCCAGCTGGCACAGCCCTGCGGCACCCCACTCCCTCTCACGCCTCCTGGGGACTCATGGGGACAATGACGATGGGAGGGTAATATATCTCTGACGATGCTGACCCAGCTGCAGGAGGAGCCAACCGAAGCATCAGCACCTTTTTAGACGTTATTGGGAGCGATCTCCCTTCCGACACAGCCAAGCCCTCCAATGAACTTCTCCAGCGCCGTTCATGACCATATATGAGGAACATAGATGTCTCACTGTGGGTGTCATCGTCGCTGCGTCGGGAAATCGTCACGGGACAATCTGGGTGTGGAGGGGAAATGGGTCTGTCACCCCCTTGACCCCTGCTGTGGGCACGGGGAGCAATGAGCATCTCCTCTGCTGGGCTCACCCAAGAAGCCAAGGCGTGAGTGTCCAGGCACCGCCAAGCCATGGGAACCACGGAGCTGGGACTGCTGTGGGGTCTGTGTCAGCTTGGAAAGGAAACAGCCCCTGCCCCTGCTACAGCCCCCGCTGTGCTGGGAGCAGCAGCTGGGAAAAGTCCTCAGCCAGGGGAAGAGCTCCATGCCAGGAGGGCTGGCTCACCTGTCCCTCCCTGCAGAGCCCCATGGCGGGTCCCTCGCAGGAGCCTGAGCTGGGACATGTCCCTGCCCTGGCAGCAGACACGCAGCACTGAGGCTCAGACGTGTCCCTGACTCTCCGCGTGTCACCCAGGGGCCGTTATTCCCCACGGGCAGATCAGGAGCTGGAGCCTGCAGGTGCACAAACCACAGCCCACGTGGCCTGGCAGTGCTCGCCGCGCTCCCCCCGCAGCACCCCGGCAGGCAGTCTGTGGTTTCCTCCCGGCACCGTGCCCAGGCACATCCCTGCGGGGCCCCCGAGCCACCCCCACCCCGACTGCTCCAGCCAGGGCTGCAGGGGCTGCTCCTTCGGCCTTGCAGGCACGGGGCTGGGCAGCTCCCGGCCCCCGGCATGCCCATCTGATGCACACGCCCGCTCGGCACCAAGCCCCAGGGCCACTGGCTGCCGTCACTGACGTCACCTCACACCCTCCTAGTGCCACCGCTCTCTGAGCAGCACTTATACTGATGGTGACTTCACATCCCTCCCACTGCCAGCGCTCTCTGCTCAGGAGTTACAGTGACCGTGACCTCACACCCTCCTACTCCTGCTGCTGTGTGCTCATGGGTCACACTGTCACACGTATGTGTGTGTGTGTGTGCTGTGTTGTGTACAGGCTTCTGCTGACAATGGTTCTTCCAAAAAGCCCTATTTGGGTGGGGTCTAAATGATTATTTTGATGCCGTCAGAAGCACCCACACAAGCCATATCCCTGCTCTTGGACTAAAAACTACTCCACCGCCACGGAAATGACGAGCTCATGCACAAGGCATGGGCATACTCCTGGCCTATCCACTACTCAGCCACAGGTGATGTCATAGCATCTACCACTGCCATGTGCCTGTTCCTGGCTTATCAGGTACTCAGGCACCACTGACATCACAAGGACATTCACCAGACATCCGCCAGCTCCTGGCCTATCACCTCCTCAGGCACCAGGAGCCTCACAAGCACCTACAGTACCCATAAGCCTGCTCCTGGCCTATCAGCTCCTCAGGCAAGAGAGACCTCATGAGAACCTGCACAGCCTCCCCTTTTAACAAGAAATACTATATAATCAGAAAATTCTGTAATAAAGTTGATTCTGTACTTGCACCCTACAGAGTCCATGCCTATCATACACCACAAATGGCGCCCGAATCAGGACTTGAAAAATAGAAGAAGGACTTGGAAAAGAGAAGAAGGAAAAGCAATGCAGATAATAACTGGTGGTGTACCCCTGCGTAGCTGGACGGAGGAAACTGCACTGCCTCGAGCGCTCATATTCATCACCACTTGCTGGACGACACAGGTGAGCAGCCGCGGGGAAGATTTTTAGACTGTCGTTTTTTTATCATGGGTCAGTCAGCGACTCGAGAAGAGAAGTTGCATACAGAGAATTTACAATGTATTTGACAAGAACTAGGCTTTAAGGTTGCTCCGCTGCATTTAGTGAGCTTGTTTGTATGGATTCGGGACTATTCTCCGTGGTTCCCTGTTAAAGGCTCATATGATCTCACTCAATGGCAGAAAGTTGGAGAGGAGCTGCAAGATAAGCAGCTTTTGCAGTTGGAGCTCCCCGATGATATATTGATTACTTGGCATGTGGTTTATACTGCTCTTAGGACTCTGCTACCTGCTGAACAGGTATTGCAGAAAGTAACTCCATATTACCACTCGCTGAGACAAATATGAAAAAAGAATCTCGTTCGTTTGAATTAATAGACTCTGAGTTGGAGTCAGACTATGCTGAGGTGGTGACTGAACCTCCGCTATCGGAGGGCGGAGCAGACCCTGGGGATTCTTTTGATCCAGGTCCCATTGACCCCGAACGAGAGATGGATTTATATCCCCCATTTACTCCTGTAAAAGCGACGGCTGCTTCTGCCCCCACGGCAGAAGAGATTTTGCAACAACAGAGACAAAAGACTCTCACAGATATCCCTGATGCCCACCCGCCCACCCCCCCCTACTCGGCGCACGCCCGCCCCCTTCTGCACCCCACCCCACCCCCGAGTTACCCATTACAAGGAATTGTTCAGTCTAAAATCTTGGGTGGACTACTTGACGAGTGCTGGGCAGAGGCACTAAAAAGAGGGGACATATCATTTCTTCAAGCCATGCCTGTGTTGTATCAACCAAATAGACCCCCCGAATACGTTCATTTACCATATGATGTAATAAAGGAGGTCCGCAAATCGATAAAGGAGTATGGTTTGCAGGCATCATTCACAATGAACTTGTTACAGGTTATAGGAGAATCTTACGTACTGACACCCTTAGATTGGAAATCCATCCTACGTCTTGTGTTGTCTGCAGCACAGTACTCTGTGTGGTTTTCGGAATACCGTGAGCTGGTGCAAGTTCAGGTGATGAACAATTTAATGGCAGGAACTGCTATTGGTCTTGACGAATTAATGGGAGAAGAGCATTATGCTACTGGCATAGTACAGGCTGGACTATCGTGGAATGTTCTTGCCCAAGCCACAGGGTTAGCCTTGAGGGCGCTCCGATAGGTGCCGGATTTCAGCAAGCGAGAGTCGTCCTTTGATCCATTCGTCAGGGACCTCCGGAGCCGTACATACAATTTTTGGATCGTTTACAAACTGCTATACAGAGACAGATAGACTCTTCTGAAGCAGCAGAATTGTTATTGTTTCAGCTCGCTATTGAGAATGCAAACACGGACTGCAGGCGAGCCATTGATCCTATTCGTAATCACGCTTAAAACTTTGAACGATCTTATTAGAGCATGCCAAAACGTGGGCTCTGAGCGACATAAGGCAGATATGCTAGCTGCTGCCTTAGCTCAACAGTTGGCAGTTGCACGAGCTGCTACTAAATGTTTCTCCTATGGTCAGGAAGGGCATGTGAAGAAAGATTGTCCGAAAGCGAGAAGAGGAGGACGAGGACAAGGAGGGCAGGGAAGACAACTTGCTCGATTATGCCCTCGTTGTCAAAAGGAATACCATTGGGGTAATCAATGTCATTCTAAGTTTGACAAACAAGGCAATCCGCTCCCTGAGAATACCTTGGGAAACGGGAGAAGGGCCGCGAGGTCGGTGCCCCGAGACTACACAACAGGACCCAGCCCCCGCCGGCACAGTCCTTGACGTGGCCGGCACAAATAAACGAGATGAACGCTGGCAACTCACTACAGTCGAGTCTCTCAGACGAGCCACAACAGGCAGTGCCGGGTTGGACCTGGCCACCAGTCAATCCACAGTAATTCGAGATCAGTCAGTACATCTAGTGCCGACAGGAGTGTATGGTCCTTTGCCTAAGGGTTTATGTGCCTTATTGCTCAGTCATTCCTCCACTTCCAGAGCAGGTTTATTTATTTTGCCTGGGGTCATAGATTCCGATTATACTGGGGAAATAAAAATTATGGTTTGGACCCCTACGCCACCTTGTACTATGCCTATTGGAGAGCGAATTGCACAATTGCTTTTGCTGCCCAACACTCAAATTCAAACTAAAAGTTCCGCCCATGTTGGTGAAAGGGGGTCCTCTGGGTTTGGTAGTACAGGTCTGCCTCGCATTTTTTGGACACAGAAGATTACCATGGGACAACCGATGTTGACTTGTAGACTAAATGGTCGGGTGTTCACTGGCTTAGTGGACACCGGAGCGGATGTTTCTATTGTTCAACGATCGGACTGGCCACAGGAATGGCCATTAGTACAGGCGTTTGCTGCTGTTACTGGAATTGGAGGGACACAAATACCTTGGCAGAGTATGCGTTCCTTGATTGTGGAAGGTCCTGACAACAAACAAGCGGTTTTAAAACCATATGTTTTAACTGTGCCGTGTACTTTATGGGGTTGTGATCTCTTGCAACAATGGAACATGACAATAACAGCACATTTTTAACACGGGCCACTGACATTCAGCTGCGACTCAAACTGACTTGGTTATCAGATAAGCCAGTATGGGTAGATCAGTGGCCTTTGAAAGGTGAGCGGCTAGAAAGGGCTCATGAATTGGTGCAAGAGCAGCTACAATTAGGCCATATTGTTCCCTCCATGAGCCCTTGGAATACTCCTATATTTGTTATTCCTAAAAAATCTGGCAAATGGAGATTGTTGCAGGACCTCCGAGCTATTAATGCAATGATGGCACCTATGGGGGCCTTGCAACCGGGAACTCCTAATCCCACTATGATTCTGGACAGTTGGCATTTGAAGGTTATTGATTTAAAAGATTGCTTTTTTACCATTCATTTACATCCTGAAGATTGTGTTCGTTTTGCCTTTTCGATTCCTGTGATTAATAATGATAGACCCATGCAACGGTTTCACTGGGCGGTTTTACCGCAAGGAATGAAAAATAGCCCAACTTTATGTCAAATTGTTGTTAGTGAGGCCTTGTCAAATATTTGCAAAACATATGATACAATCATGTTATATCATTACATGGACGAAATTTTGTTGGCTGTGGAAACTGAATCATCTCTTTCCCAAGTTTTCGACAGTTTAGTAGCTGAGCTTTGGCGATACGGTCTCCAAATTGCGACGGAAAAGGTACAATCACTGCCTCCATGGAGGTATCTCGGCTGGAAACTTCTTGATTCGCATGTATATCCACAGTCTATACGACTTGCTACTACAGTGAGTATTCTAAATGACTTACAGAAGTTGTTGGGGACAATTAACTGGCTTCGACCACTGTTGGGAATAACGACACACGAACTGTCGCCATTGTTTTTGTTGTTGAAGGGGAATCCTGAACTAACTTCTCCTAGACAATTGACAGAAGCAGCCCAGTCGGCGCTGCAGACAGTGACAGATAAAATTAATTTTACGTTTGCTCATCGAATTTCTCTGCAATTGCCAGTTCGATTGTTTATCATTTATCATTCTTTTCAACCATATGCTCTCCTAGGTCAGTGGGACGAGAAGGTGCGGAAGGAAGAGCATGCTTTACGCATTTTGGAGTGGTTATTTTTGCCACATTCTTTTGTGAAAACGTTGACCACTGCCCTAGAAATGATTGCTAGACTTCTTTCGCAGGGTCATTTGAAATGTCAACAATGGACAGGACAAGATCCTACCTTCCTTCATCTACCATTAACCAAAGCAGAATTTCATGTTGTATTGTATAATAGTTTGGCTTTTCAGGCTGCACTGGCTGATTATACTAATGTTGTTTTGTATTCTTTGCCACACCATCGTTTATTAGGTTCTCTGCACTGTTTACCTCTTCAACCACAGTCGTTGTTGAGTTCTGTTCCTCTACAGAATGCTCGTACTGTGTTTATCGATGGTTCTGGCAAAACAGGTAAGGCTGCAGTTGTATGGCGTCACGCAAACTGCAAGGAATGGGCCTCAGATGTTTCTCGCTTATCTGGATCGACACAGATTGTAGAGTTAGCTGCAGCGGTCCGTGCCTTTGAGTTATTTTCTAAGGAACCTCTTAATATCGTTGCAGATTCTGCATATGTTACAGGTATTATTCAGCACTTAGAATCCGCTTTTATATGAGAGGTAGACAACAAACAGTTGTTTGATTTATTGTTAAAGCTAGCCCAACTTTTAAAAATAAGACAGCATTCTTATTTCATTTTCCATATTCGTTCTCACACTAACTTACCAGGACCCCTTGCCAAAGGTAATACAATAGCAGACCATTTTACAATGGCTGCGGTTTTTCCTCGACGTTTTGATCAGGCGAAATAAGCTCATGAATTTTTCCACCAAAACGCACACTCATTACGAAAGCACTTCTCTTTAACTACTGCACAAGCTCAAGATATAATTCGAGCATGCTGGGATTGTCAGCGCCTGTCCCCTTTGCCAGTTTTACCAGGGACTAATCCCAGAGGTTTAAATGCTAATGATTTGTGGCAATCAGATGGCACACATATTTCTTCTTTTGGACGCCTTAAGTACATTCATGTTTCTATTGACACCTTCTCTGGTTTTCTGGTAGCCACTGCCCATTCCGGAGAACGTGCCAGAGACGTTGTGAAGCATTTTTTAAGATGCTTTGCGACCATTGGGGTCCCACGGAAAGTTAAAACAGACAATGGCCCAGCTTATGTTTCTCGCCGTTTTCTGTTATTCTTACAGGATTGGGGAGTTGAACATATTACTGGAATTCCATGTTCCCCTACTGGCCAAGCAATAATAGAACGTGCCCACCGTTCTTTGAAATCTAGTATTGATAAACAAAAAAGGGGGAATCCAGTAGGGACAACACCACAGGAAATACTAGACAAAGCTACTTATGTTTTAAATTTTCTTAATCTCTCTGGATCTAAGCAATATAGTTCCGCAGTAGATAGACATTTTAGAACTGAGGAATCCTCTACCATGAAGCCTCAGGTGTTTTATAAAAATTTGGAATCTGGTCAATGGGAAGGACCGGTCCCCTTGCTTACCTGGGGACGAGGATATGCTTGTGTTTCTCTTCCCTCAGGTCCCTATTGGATCCCTGCAAGGTATGTAAAGCCAGCACAAGTGAAAACGCATACTGAAGATGAACAGGACGATAAGAAACACCAAGATGATGTTGCATCTGGGATTGATCAACCTCAAAATTAAGATATGGTGGCTTATAGAATTGCAGATGTATTATAATAATGGTTTTAACACATCACATTTATCTTTTTTCCTGGCTCATTCAAATATTTGGCAGATGGGTCTTTCCTTTTTTAAGCGACAATTGTATCAAGTACTAATGACGGAGAACACAACTAAGGCTACTGTAACGCTTTTGTCTGAAGCAGAAATCATGGTCTGCACAACCCATCCTTATCTTTTGCTCTAACCTCCAATGCTACTAGTCTATCATGTAATGGATCTTTTTGTATTACCCTGTCTTCACCAGACGTTAGGAGTTGTATAACTTTTAGCGATTTATAAAATAGTGAAACAACATTTAGAAGGACATTTGATTTATCTCTTCAACATAATATTCAGTCTTTACATGATCAATTGAGGGACCAAATTAAAAAATTACGGGAACTAATGAGTCAAAGTGTATTCGACACATTAAAAAATGGCCTATATCATGGCTAAATCCAAAAACTTAGTTTAGTGGTTTAAATCTTTGAATGTGGGTTTTTATTGGCATAGGCACTGTGTTGTTTTTCTTGTTCTTGGTGGTCTTTTTTACAGATTCTATGGTCGGCTATCTGACGAGTGCAGAAGATAGAGGCACATGTTATGGACACACTGTTGCTCAATGGGATTGTCATAAACAAAAAAGGGGGAGATGTGGAGAACAACGCTTTAGCAAATAAAGACGGCGTGGGAAATGTACGATTTCCACCTGTGCGCTAAAGAAGTGAAAAACAGCGGTTCAAAGAAAAGATATGCACAAAACAGACCTTGCATTCTTCAGTAGCTCGTAAATAACGTGACTGGCCGAATCCAGGAGATAAGGAGCTGAGAACAGACAGCCAGGCGCCCGCCAGGTGCAAGAGAAAAACAGACTAACAGATCTTGCAGCGAACACGAATCGGGTGATGATCGGGGAATAAAAGAGCCTCCCCTTTTAACAAGAAATACTATATAATCAGAAAATTCTGTAATAAAGTTGATTCTGTACTTGCACCCTACGGAGTCCGTGTCTATCATACACCACACACATGCAGCTATTTGGGGAGATTTTTGGAGCCCAGGGAGCTTTTGGGCTGAGAAACAGCCACTTAGGGAGCTGTGGGACCGAGAAACTGCCACTTCAAGCTATTTTGCATTCTGAAGCACTGATTTCGGCAGCTCCTGGGCTCAGAAACAGCAATTTAGTGAGGTTTTGGGCTTCAGAAAGCCCATTCAGGGAGCTTTGGGGTCAGAAACACTCAGTTTGGCAGCTTTTGGTATCCAAACCCACAGTTTATGTAGCTTTGGGCTCAGGAATACTCACTTAGGGAGCTTTGGGGCTCAAACCCAAGAATTTAGGGATTGTTTTGGCACTCGGACACACCCATTTAGGGCGATTTTGGGCTCAGACTCACCCATTTTGGGAGGTTTTTCATTCCGAAGGACACATGGAAGGCCACTTTGAGCTCAGAAAAACCAATGTGAGGAGGTCTTGGGCTCAGAAAAACCAATATGAGGCACTTTTGGGAGTCAGAACAGCAGTGGAGGGATCTGTGGGGCTGCAAGCCAGGAATTTAGGGAGCTTTGGGCTCTAAACCAGATATTTTGGCAGCTTTGGGGCTCAGAAACAGGGATTTAGGGAGCTCTTGGGCTGAGCAACACCCCCCTAGGGAGCTTTTGGGCCTCCAAAATACTTCCTTAGGCAGCTTTGGGGCTCTGAAACACAGTTTGGTAGTTTTTGAGATCCAAACCTTTGATTTGGGTTGTGTTGCAGCTCAGAACCATCCATTATAGGAGATTTGGTAATCAAAAACACTTATATGGTAAGCTCTGGGTCTCAGAAACACTAACACAGGGCGCTTGGTTGCTCAGAAGCATAAATTTAGGGAGCTTTTGGGCTCAACCCCAGTAATTTAGCAAGGTTTTTTTGTGATCAGAAATAACCATTTCGGGAGCCTTTGGTCTCGGTCACCCTCCTTTAGGGTGGTTTTGGGCTCCCAAACACCCATTTAGGGAGATTTTTGGCTCAGACACACCCACTTGGGGAGCTTTTAGTCTGCAAAACATCCACTTCAGAAACTTCTGGGCTGAAAAACCACCACTAAGGGAGCTTTTGGGGTCTAAAGCAGTGATGTAGGCAGGTTTTGGGGTCTAAACTGCTGATTTATGGGGAGACAGTGGGGTAGCCCTGTATGTTCGGGAGTGCTTTGACTATGTAGAGCCTCATGATGGTGGTGACAGGGTTGAGCGTGTCTGGGTAAGAATCGGGGGGAGGCCACCAAGGCAGGTGTCACAGTGGGAGTCTGTTATAGGCACATTTTGGGCTCTGCCTTTTGGGACTGGAACAGGTGGTGACAGCCCTGTCCTGTCCCCCTCCAGCAGCAGGAGCAGATGATCATCCCTGGATGACCCCCCACTATCCCCTGGGAGCCCTGGGCCATTTCCCTCTAATGATCAATAAACCCCTTCAGCAAAGCTGCGCTCTGTGGGGGTGTGTGTCCCTGTCCATGTCCCCTCTCCTCTGCCAGTGCCCCGGGTCCTCTCTGGCTGCACCACCGCCACGAGCAGAGTGGCTGAGGGAGCCCGGAGGCCTGGGGTATCTCTGTAAAGGAGATCCCCTTCCCACCCAGCACATGGCCCCTGATCAGGGCAGATTAGGGCAAACTGGAGTGTCCCCCCAGGAGGCTGGGAGAGGCAAGGGGCAGACGGTGACAGCCCTTGGAGTACGCAGTGCTTTGGAGGCACAGCGGGAAACAGGTTCTTACCGGGGCTCCAGTGAGCACCATCCCCCATATTGCACAGCAGGGTATCGCGGCAGGAGAGGAGCATGGACAGGCAGCCCAGAGCCCCGGGTCCTCTGCCCCGCTCTGGGAGGGGTGGTGGTTCCCTGCCCCATGGACTCAGCCCTCCTGGCTTCACAGGAGATTTCAGAGCCCCACGCTGGGCCCATGTGCCTTCCCGGACCCCCAGCCCCACACCCTTACTGGGGTCACCCCCCATCACAGACCAGAGAGGCAGGTCATGGGCTCGCGACACTGGACGGACCTCTCCCCGTCCCTCGCCATGTGTGGCCCAGCTTTGTGGGACTTTGTGTTCATTATCTCTCGGCTGTGGTTTTGTCTCTCCAGGCAGGCACTGAATTACCAACTTTTACATTAGGAATTGTTCCCTCGCCCTGCATTTTTTTGTCACATTTTCCCCTGCATGTGATGATCTGAAAGGGTCTTTTCCAACCTCAATGATTCTCTATGATTTCAGGTCTTCAGCAGGGTTGACTGCAGGGGAATATTTCTGAGGCGGATGGGGGGACCTGAGAGTCTCCAGGGCAGCGGATTGCAAGCGGGGCTGATGGGCAGCATCATCCTGTGGCTTGTCCCTGGGCTGTGGGGTTTGGGCAGGAGCTGTCAGCTGGGAAACCAAAAAAGGGTTTCCTTTTTTTTTGGAAGAAAAAAGAAAAAGGGGAAGCCAGAACCCAAAATTTACCAAGACACAGGCGTGACAGAGCAAACATGGAGCCAAGGAGAAGAAACGAACCTTGCTGCTCACAGTAATTGGTGGGCCATGGAGAAAGCACAGGTGCCACTTCCAGGAAGGTCAGCCTGGACTCTGCAAGAGTGTGACCCAGGGGGCCCCTGGCCTGGGAGGGATGCGGGAATCGATAGAGCTGTGTGAACCTGTGAGCGATGTGCAGGGGAAGGGGGAGCAGGAGGAATAAAGATGGGGATTGACAGAATCATAGAATCATGGAATACCAGGTTGGAAGGGACCTCAAGGATTCTCTGGTGCAACCTTTCTTGGCAAAAGCTCCATCTAGACAAGATGTCCCAGCACCCCATCCAGGGTTCCTTTTGTTCCTGGAGCCATTAGAGCCCTCCACATGCTTCTGATGCACAGAGATTCCACCAAGAGCTCCTCGACCTCACTCACCTTGTGGGTCAGTTAGAAGCAGCTGCTTCACAGTTCCAAGGTTATGGTGCTAAGCTTCCTATCTCTGCTGTGGGAGTGTCCAATTTGGGGATCTTTTTGAACAAAGAAGAAATAGATGGCATTCTGGAGTCCGTGTCTCTGGAACTGTTCAGACAGCTTCCATCGGAAGTCTTTTTGCACGGAAGCCCACTAGCCTTTTGACTAACATCTGGCATGGTTTGCTAACGCAACAGATGAAAAAAATAATGATGCCTTCAAGTAATAACAAAAGCAAAAAAAAATACTGCCAGACGAGCCACATTTTGATTATACCTTCTTTCTTTTCGGTCAGGTTTCTGCAGGCAAAAAATGGTGGAGATCTTTTCATATGAGATGCTTCTATCTTCATGCCTTCCTTGAGTACACTTAGGTTATTCGCCTGCCTGTAAACTAATATGAAATTTAGTGTTGTAGCTCTTTTTTTTGTCACAAGGTTGAAACGCAGCACCACGGGATGTCCTGTACAGGCCAAGCATCAGCAGAGATATCAGTGCAAGTCTGAGGAAGTCACCCCACCTGGCCTGAAACTCGGGCAAGAGTTGTGATGCATTTTCCTGGGCTTTTCTCATATCCCAAAGCACGAGCTAAAAAGGTCGGGTCTTACTGCATTTACTCATGTTGTGTGAGCACAGCTCAGGCGGGTACCAGGGAGAAACTCTTCCTCAGTGCAAACCAACGTTCAAAGGAGTCCACTGTTCAGAATTCTTTCTGCAAACACACTTGTCCCTTTAGAAGAGTTTCCTGATTTCCTCAGTTCTTCATTGCGATAGCTGGGCATGAGCCTGACAGCACACGTGCACGTCTGAAAGGCACAAGAGCAGCCAGCTTGGGAAGAAGTGAAGAGGTGATAGCAAAGACCTATGCTTTCAAACACCTCCTCACCCCCACACCCCTTTATTCTAGCATCGTCTGACAACACTTGCAATCTTACTTTATTTCTACACCTACCAAAAGTAGTAACGGAAGACGAAGGTTTACATGCAAGACTGCATGTCATTACAACGTGACAACTCCCAGACGTTCACAGTTCTGGGATGACATCATACACAAACTGTAATTTTGGAAAAATGCTGTCAACAGGCATCAGCAACTTCCTTTAGAGCCTGGTACAGTTAATTCCCACTTGCAAAGTGCAGCAACTGACAACCGTTTTGGACAAGCGTATCTACAGGCAGTGCAGGGACATCTCCTGGCTTCACATTGGACTGTCCACTTCATGAAACACAGTTCCTTCGTGAGTGTGTTTACTATGATCTGCCGAACTGTTACTTCACATAGGGTATATGGTGTATGACTGTAGTACACACACTTTTGGTTCCAGATGGACTTCCTTTGGCAAAGTGTCCAAATAGTCTGTTTTTAAAGCTCATCTTCTCTATGTTGCTCTCTACAGAAATAGCTAAGAGCTAATACCAGAAGGAAGCACAACTCACTGTGCAAAGCTACTTCCACTAGAATAAAACAAATGAAACCCTACAGGCCTAGAGCAAAATACAGGCTTACCTCTGTCTGCGAATGGCCGTACAGCGTACGTGAAATCAGTCTTGACGCTTCCTGCATTTTCCACTTTCTTAAATACAATGCCAAGAAACCACATTGTCACATAGCCTCTCGTAGCCGTTGCACAGCATGGCTGTTTACTTCCAAGTGTAACGAGGTCTTGACCTAATTTGCCTTGCCTTGTTCATAGGCATTGTCAACTTCCCCGTCACAAGTAAAAATATTCATAATTAGTATTTCCCTTCTTATGATATCGTTTCCATAACAAATACAGCAGGAAAGCCTATGTTTAATAGCTTTGCATTACGTCTAAATCAAAACTGCAACTTCCTGCATGTTTTACCTAACACATTGTACAACCTGCACTTGAGAAAGTTTGCACAAGACAAGAATGGCTTTTAGAGCTTGCTAGCGTTCAAGATCTTTCCAGTGCACAGAAGTCCACCATCTGCCTTTCACTGCCCCATTCTCCCGACAGAGGCGATAACTAGAGAGTGACATCAAGGACAATGTCCGTTAGATCTATCAGATATTACTAATATCCAGTTCTTTTAGTCAACACTAGATATTTCTCAGTTGCCTGCCTGTATTACTGAAAAGTGGATCTCCGAACTTCAAAGTTGAGGAAAATGGCACTTGGAGAGTCTTACTGAAAGAGTGATTATGTCCAAAAGAATCTGTCCCCCTTTTGGAATTTAAGAGAAAGGAATAAAAAACTCTTATTTCTCTCTCAAGTGTAGCAGACTGCCAGGCATATACAAAGAAGGGCTGTTAAGAGAGAAAGGAGCACACATGGCCTACTACCTATTCATCCGTCAGCCATCTGTTTAAATAAGTCCGTTGCAGTTCAATATTTTGCCAAGTCTTGCTACGATTTGTCCACCACAGCGAACAGCTCCAACATATTCCTGTTCTGACAGATCCTAATTTTATACAAGAAGTTAACTGAAATGGATTTGTTCTGGGTTTTGTCACTTATTCTTAGCTTTACAAAGCTGCAAGCCATTTCTACTGCGTGCGCTGAGAGACAACGGGTAAGTTTACCCAATTCCAGTTCAGGGAGTTGCCTTCAGCCATCAGGGCAGTGTAGGAGCGTTCACTGTGACTGCATTTCCCGGACTCGTGAGGTCAGCTTGTGTCGTGGTTGAACCCCAACCAGTAACTGAGCACCACGCAGCCGCTCGCTCACTCCCCAACAGCGGGATGGGGGACAGAATCAGAAGAGTCAAAGTGAGAAAACCCGTGGGCTGAGATAAAGACAGTTCAATAAGTAAAGCAAAAGCCGTGCGCACAAGGAATGCAAAGCAAAGAATTCATTCCCCACTTCCCATGGCAGGCAATGTGTTCAGCCATCTCCAGGAAAGCAGGGCTCTATCAGGTGTAACGGCGACTTGGGAAGACAAACGCCATCACTCCGAACACCACCCCCCACCCCGTCTTTCCTCTTCCCCAAACCCTTTATAAGCTGAGCATGACGTCATATGGTATGGAATATCCCTTTCTCAGTTGAGGTAACTGTCCCAGCTGTGTCCCCTCCAAAATCCTTGTGCACCCCCAGCCATGCAGCTAGCGGGGCGGTGTGAGGAGCAGAAAAGGCCTTGACTCTGTGTAAGCCCTGCTCAGCAACAACAAAAACATCTCTGTGTAACAAAAACATCTCTATGTTATCAACACTGTTTCCAGCACAAATCCCAAACACAGCCCCAGACTGGCTGCTGGGAAGACAATTAACTCTGTCTCAGCTGAAACCAGGACAGCTCATGATCCAGCCTCTGGTCCACAGCAGCAGCCAGACTGACCCTGACCGAGTGGAGATTTTCCCGCAGTGGCCAGAAGGGTGGTCGGGGCCTGGAGCACGTTATGTCCAAGGAGAGGCTGAGAGAGCTGCCCTGTTTTGAGAAATCCCTCAGAGCCAAACACTGGAGCCAGGGCCCAGGGGAGATGGTGGGATCTCAGCCAACGGAGGTATTCCAAATTTGTTGAGACAAGGCCCTGATCTCACCTGATCTGTCAGGAGCTGTCTGAGGAGGGGTTGGGACTAGAGACCAATGAAAAGATTTTCCTTTTTCAAAGAGTCTTTCTGTGTGCCAGCCTTTCTGCAAGACTGACAGCTCCCACCCAGCCCAAGGTGACATGTTAATGACCCCTCTGGTGGGTTTGGGGATGAGTCCATGAAGCTCAGACCCTGAGAGGAAGCTGATGAAACCTCTCAAGAAGTCACAGTCCGATGCAACCTCCACAGTTTCTTGGAGCATTACTGGGTCCCCCTGAGGGCCATGACTGACAAAGCAACTCTGGGGCTGGTTAGAGCAGGAAAGTGGAGGCAGTGATGACAGGGAGGCAAAGGCAATGGCAAGGTGGCTCTGATGCTGAGGAAACCTGGATGTGTTTCATCAATTTAAAGATCCAAGCTGTGACCCCCAACCCCTGGGAGGGGAGATCCTGTCCCTCACACGTGTCTCAGGGCTCTTCCTGGGCCACTGTGATGTGGGGATGTGCAATGCCTAGAGCAGGACTAACACAATCTTTCTCAGGCTCACAGGTTGTGACAAGGGGGCGATGAAGTCCTGGTGCTCTAATGGTAATACGTCTCCTCACAGGCATCACCTGCAGAGAGAACAGCCACAGCCCAGCAGACCAAGACCTTGGCTGTGTTGGGGGCTTTCAGCTTTGCCACTGCCCCCAGATGCCTCCACCACAGGATGTCCTACGGTGTCCCACAACTGCACCTCTTTCCCTGCAGGAAAAGGGAAATCTTGGATGCCCCCAGCTGCACTTGGTGCCATCTTTTCTTTCTCATGATGTTTCCCAGTTTTCAGAAAAGCTCCACCATCTCGGAAACCACCTTTCAAGCAGTCTCAGGCTACTGCTAGACTGCCCTCAGCCTCTCCACCACTGGGCAAAGGGGCCAAAGAAGCCCAGGTCTCCCAGCCCCTCCACACAGCCCATCTGCTTCAGGCCCCAAACTCCACCTGGCCACGTCTCCTCTGGCCACTCTCCAGCTCCTCCCAGCTCCAGCAAAAGAGGGAGCCGAGAACTGGGACAAAGCCATGTGTGGGGGTCCCTACCAGTGCGGTGTCAAGGGCCATAAGAACTCCCCTGCTCTGGGTGACCATGCTCATCCTAATGCAGCCCCGTATGCAACTGGCCTTCTTCACAGGGAGCAGAAACCCCTGGCTCCTATGGTGTCCCTCGCAGCTGCCAGGCCCTTCTCCTCAGAGTCACTCCTCAGCACAGCAGGTCCCAGCTGGCCCTGATGGACAGCTTGGTTCTTCTCCCTGAGACCAGGCTTGGCCTTTCTCCTTGTCAACGTCACGAGGTTTCTTTTGGCCAAATCTTGGAGTTTCTCCAGGTCCCTCCGGACTGAAGCTCCATTTGGTCAGCGGTTAATGTTCGTGTGCGGGTGGCTCACCCTGATGGTGGTGTAGTCTCTCAAGAGAACAGCAGTAGGAGTTGCAGATCTCTACAGACCCAGGTAGGAATTGCCATGAGCAGAGTCTGCAAAACACCAAAGGAGGGTATAAAACAAGCCAAACCAGGGTCAGCGGGGAAAGGAGAAATGAGGGTGGGGCTGTTTTGTACACTTGGTTGTATTAGTGGAAAATGTACAGCTATGTAGACACTCAGACAACATGGATCCCTCCAGGAGCTGCTCTTAGACCTTCCATCTATCCAGGCGCTGGCCCCAGGACCACCTCAGCTCCCCAGTTCCCCCACGCACAGACAGACACACACGTACAAATGGACTCTCTCCAGCCCAGCAGCGCAGCACCATTGAGGCTGGAAGGCAGCCAGCTTCCACCTTCTCTGTGCTTCCTCTGCATGCTTGGTTTTCGTCAGGAGCTCCTTTCTCATCCATGTTTTCCTCTGGCCACTTTTTCTTGACTTTCTGCATTTGGAGTTCTAAGAGGAGATCCTTAGCCATCAATAGCTCTCTGCACCCTTCTCTACAGGACCATATCCCATGGGATTCTTCCAAGCAGGGTGCCCAGCAGGTCAAAGTCTGCTCTCCTGAAGTCCTGCTCTTGGCCTTCTTCCCTTCTCTCAGGATCCTACACTCTGCTTTCTCACCCCGACTTTTACGTCTCTGACCAGGTCTTCCTTGTACGCATGAAGTCCTGCAGGGCATCTCATCTCTTCTTTTCTCCACCCTGCTCCTGCAAGTGAGTAGGTTTGAGGGCAGCAAGGGAACTTGCTAAAACTCCAGCATGAGCTGGAGTCAAATGGACGGTGACCTGTGGATAAGTTCATACTGCAGGTACATCAGCTGAGGTGATGGTTGCCTTTGGAAAAGCCCGTGCCAGAACATGTACACACCAGTGACCACACAGCCAATAATCCAATAATCCCCTTTGATCTTTAATGGCTTGAGTGATAACAGCCCTATTTTGCAGTTGGAGTAGATTGTCCCTTCCAGCTTGAACTGCTCCTGTTCTGTTCTGTTCTGTTCTATTCTATAATATTCTGGTCTAGTCTAGTCCAGTCTAGTCTGGTCTATCCTATTCTATTCTATTATGCTATTTCCTCCCTGTTTCAAATCTTTCACTTTTTCATAATCTTCTGAGATTCTTTCTGTTATATGCACTCTGTGTGCACCCTCTCACCAGACAGAACAGGAATGACAATAAAAAAATTCTCCACCAGCTCTACCTGCCAAGGAACTAACTGTGACCGTAACATGGAATTTACCCCTCTCTGTTGCGCATCACTGGAGTACAAAAACTTACCTGGGACAGATGGCATCACATCTCTCCACAGCACTTAAAGCTATGCTCATCTGTTGTTTAACTCTAAACTGGTGTTGGGGGGGGTTTTGTTGGTTTTTTTGTTTGTTTGTTTGTTTTCTTTTTCCTTCATAAAAGAGATTTTGATCAACTTTCTGAATATCTCCTTCTGTTACAATCATCATAGAATGGCTTGGGTTGGAAGGGACCTCAAAGATCATCTAGTTGCAGCCCCTCTGCCATAGGCAGGGACACCTTCCAGTAGACCAGGCTGCCCAAAGCTCCATCCAACCTGGCCTTCATACCACCTAGGAAGGGGGCATCCACAGCTTCTCTGGGCAACCCGTTCCAGTGCCTCACCACCCTCACAATGAAGAATTTCTTCCAAACATCTAGTGTGAATTTACCTTCTTGTAGTTTAAACCCAGTTCCCCTTTGTCCTGTCACGACACTCCCTGATAAACAGTCCCTCTCCAGCTTTCCTGTAGTCTCCCTTCAGGTACTGGAAGACCTAGAAAGAATTAGGTCTCCCAGGAACCTTCTCTTCTCCATGCTAAACAACCCCAACTCTCTCAGTATGTCTTCATGGGAGACATGCTCCAGCCCTCTGATCATCTTTGTGGCCTCCTCTGGACTCACTCCAACAGCTCCATGTCTTTCTTGTACTGGGGACCCCAGAGCTGGACGCAGTACTGCAGGTGGGGGTCTCAGAAGAGCAGAGAAGAGTGGCAGAGTCCCCTCCCTCGACCTGCTGCTCATTGCCGGCTCATGTTGAGCTTTTCATCAATCAACACCCCCAAGTCCTTCTCCTCAGGGCTGCTCTCAATCCATTCTGCACCCAGCCTGTAGTTGTGCTTGGGATTGCCCCGACCCATGTGCAGGACCTTGCACTTGGCCTTGTGGAAGTTCATGCAGTTCACACGGTTCCACCTCTCAAGCCTGTCACGGTCCCTCTGGATGGCATCCCTTCCCTCCACCGTATCAACCACACCACACAGCTTGGTGTCGTCGGCAAACTTGCTGAGGGTGCACTCGATCCCGCTGTCCATGTCACCGACAAAGATGTTAAACAGTTCCTGTCCAAATACCAACCCCTGAGGAACACTACTCGTCACCGTTCTCCACTTGGACATTGAGCTGTTGACCACAAGTCTTTGAGTGCGGCCATCCAGCCAATTCCTTATCCACCACGTGGTCCCTCCATGAAATCCATGTCTCTCCAGTTTAGAGACAAGGATGTCGTGCGGGACAGTGTCAAATGCTTTGCACAAGTCCAGGTAGGTGACGTCAGTCACTCTTCCCTTACCCACCAACGCTGTCACCCCATCGTAGAAGGCCACCAAATTTGTCAGGCAGGATTTGCCCTTAGTGAAGCCATGGTGGCTGTCACCAATCACCTCCTTGTGTTCCATGTGCCTGAGCACAGTTCCCAGGAGGATCCGCTCCATGATCTTGCCAGGCACAGAGGTGAGAAGTCCTCCCAGTGACACTCCAGTGGTGCCAGTGAGGGTCAGAGTGCTGCCCCAGTTCTCCCAGTGCTGCCCCAGTACTCCCAGAGCAGCTCCCTGACTCCCTGCAGTGCTCCCGGTTCCACACCAGGGCTCCCAGTGCGGCTCCCTGGCTCCCCTCGGTGCTCCCAGTGCCGTGCCAATGCCACTCACTGGCTCTCTTCAGTACTCCCACTGCCGCCCCAGTGTTACCAGTGCAGCCATAGTGCTCCCAAATCCGCCCCAGTGCTCCCAGTATGGCTTACACTTCCACCCCAGTTCTTTCATTGTGGCTCCTTGGCTCACTCCTAGTGCTCCCAGTGCTCCCAGTGATGCCACAGTGCTACTCCAGTGCGGCTGCCATGGTCGTAGTGCCTATCCCTGGCTCACCCAAGTGCCCCCAGTACATCTCCCAGTGCCAAACCAGTGCTCCCAGTGCAACTCCTGGACTTCTCCCAGTGTTTGCAGTTCAGCCCCAGTGAGGCTTCCTGGCTTTCCCCAGTGCTCCCAGTGCCACACCATTCCTCCCAGTGCTCCCTGGGCCAATTACTGGCTCCCCCCAGTGCTCCAGATATCTCCCCAGTACTTCCAGTACAGCTCCCAGTGCAGCCATAAGTGCTCCCAGTGTTTCCCCAGTGCTCCCAGTGTGGCTCCCTGGTCCTACCAGTGCTCCCAGTTCCACCCCAGTGCTCCCAGTGTGGCTCCCTGACTCACTCCAGTGCTCTCAGTTCCACCCCAGTACTCCCAGAGCAGCTCCATGACTCCCTGCAGCGCTCCCAGTGCTGCACCAATGCTCCCAGTGTGGCTCCCTGGCTCCCCCCAATGCTCATAGAACAGGCCCAGTGCTGTGGTACAACAGGCCACCCAGGAAGAGTCTGGATTAGCCAAAGCTTTGTATTTCAACACACAGCCCATGAGGATGGAGAGATATCAGTAAGGGTAGGAAGATGCTCAAGTGAGAGCAAGGTTGGCAAGCACAGTGGATGTCCAGAGCCTTCAGGGAAACAGGTGCAGGCATAGGACACCATAGGACAACCTGTGGTGGAGATGGTCAAGGGAGATGACAAAGCTGAAAGCCCCCAACAGAGCCGAGGTCTTTCTGCCATGTCCCCACTAAACCCTGCCCCAGGAAGAGCCCTGAGCCCTGTGTGTGGGGCAGGACCTCCCCTCCCAGGGGCTGGGGGTCACAGCTTGGCCCTTTGGCTTGATGAAGCACACCCAGGTTTCCACAGCATCAGAGCCACCTTGCCATTGCCTTTGCCTCCCTGTCATCACTGCCTCCACTTTCCTGCTCTAACCAGCCCCAGAGTTGCTTTGTCAGTCATGGCCCTCAGGGGGACCCAGTAATGCTCCAAGAAACTGTGGCGGTTGCATCGGACTGTGACTTCTTGAGAGGTTTCATCAGCTTCCTCTCAGGGTCTGAGCTTCATGGACTCATCCCCAAACCCACCAGAGGGGTCATTAACATGCCGCCTTGGGCTGGTCCTCTGCTGCTGCTCTCCTGGGATGGAGGGAGCTCCTGGCAAGTGGGCTGTGCTGCAGAGAGACATCTCTGCCCAGGAGCAGCTCCTCTGCAAAGCACAGCAGGGCTGAAGGGCACTGCCAGGGTATCTCAGGGAGATGAGCAAGGCAGATGAAGAGCTTAAAGGTGGTCAGGACTGGGAGGCTGACTGGGAGCTGAAAAGAAGAGAAAGCTTTGCAGCCCTTGACACGGTAAGTCTCTTGGTGCAGGGCAATGGAGCTTTCGTTCCTGGAGGCATCTCCTCAAGCTGGCACAGCCAAAGAGTATGTGATCTGTAAGAAGGTGGCTATTATTAGGCAATTTTCAATAGCTGTGAAGCTACAGCCTGTAGCTGGAGGTGCCCAGTTGTGTCCTTCAGAGCAGGGTCCCTGCACCCCAGGGGAATATTCTGCCTTCCAGGGTCAACTCTCAGCTTGCTCAGAGAGCTCCCCATGCAATTGCAGGGAGAAGCTGTGGGTGGAAGAAGAAACCCCTGTTAGGGCAGGGCAGGGTCTTTCTACTTTTGAGAGGGTGCTGAGTGTGTCCAGGCTTCTCACAGGGCACTTTTCAAGAAGCACATCAAGGCAATGGCTACATGGAAAGCAAGGTGCTTCCCAGAGTCAGAGCTTCCACATTCCAGCTGTGATGGTAGATGGAAATGGTAATGGAGCTTTTACTTTTGCAGAGGAGACAGACACTCCTACAGCATCAGAGTGAGTGAGGAAAAGGTTTTTCAAGGGACCTAATAAACCCACCTCAGCCCAGAGAAAGCATTCACATCACCTTTGTGGTCTCTTCAGGGCTGATCTGCTCTTCTCCTTAAGACCTGCCAACACAGAGGTGCCCCTGGACAGTGCCCTGCTGCCAGGAGGGGTCTGCAGGGCAGAGCTGAGCACACAGAGGGTGGGATGGGCTCTGTGAGCAGGGACAGGGAGGAGAGGTGTGGACAGAGCAACAGCTCCTGGCATAGACATGGGCAGGGAGTGGGAGGAAACTGCAGACAAGCCCTGGGCTAGGCTGCCTTCAGCCTGCTCTGTTTTGGTCCCTCCCTCTCGAGGTCTGCTGGGCGTTGTCTGCTGAGCAAGGAGGTGACTCTGCCTTTAGGACATCCCATCTTCAGGACATCGGACTGTCTGCTTTGCCTGTGCTGCTGGGCTTGGGAGCTGCCCCAGAAGAGCAGGGCTGTGCTGTAGGATCCCAGGGAGTGCTGAGCTTTCCCTTGGAGGTCAGTTCTCTCCTCTCAGAGGCCTTTGCTTCTCTCTGAGAGGGGCTGTGTCCTTCTCTCTCAATCACACCTCCACCCCTGGGCTGGAAAAAAAGAAGAGTTTGCAGATCTGCTCTTTGAACCAGGACTCCCCATCTCTCATCACAGTCTAGGTTTGCGGTTTTTTTAAAAGTGTAATTTGTGTTTGTCATCATCTTAAAGGCATCGTAAGCAAAAGTGCAGGGCAGCTGGGTGACAGTCTAATGGACACTGCAGCTCTCCTGACTCTGCACTAAGCTACTAAGAACTGAGTCCTTTTGCCTGTCCTGTCACATTCCCATAGCTGTCCTCTTCCCATTGTCCATCATAAAAGGAGTATGTGGAAAATAAAAACCACAGACATGTCCTTCTTCTAAGGACATGCTAAGCCTCTCTTCGGCGGCCTGCGCTCTTCTGAGTTATGAGTGCAGAGATTTAATATCACCATTAATGGTGGATTACATCTGACATCGGTTGTGAACATTTGAGCTGTCACAAACCAGCCCCATGTACCCACGGCAGCTGAGCACAGCTGACGCCTCCTCCTCAAAACACACTCAGCCAGCACAAACCAGAGAAAGGAAATGCATTTCAGTTGGGGGGTTTTTCTATGAAAAATGGAGTGGCTTTGCTCAGAGGAGTCTGACCTCACTTTTCTCTCGCCTTTGCTTTTTTGAACCAGTCCCCCATGCCAAGAACCAACAAATGTCCAACGGCAGCTCCATCACTGAGTTCCTCCTCCTGGCATTCGCAGACACACGGGAGCTGCAGCTCTTGCACTTCTGGCTCTTCCTGGGCATCTACCTGGCTGCTCTCCTGGGCAACGGCCTCATCATCACTGCCATAGCCTGCCACCACCACCTCCACACCCCCATGTACTTCTTCCTCCTCAACCTCTCCCTCCTCGACCTGGGCTCCATCTCCACCACTGTCCCTAAAGCCATGGCCAATTCCCTGTTGGACACCAGGGCCATCTCCTACACAGGATGTGCTGCTCAAGTCTTTCTGTTTGTCTTCCTGCTTGGAGCTGAGTACGCCCTCCTCACAGTCATGTCCTATGACCGCTACGTTGCCATCTGCCAACCCCTGCACTACGGGACCCTGCTGGGCAGCAGAGCTTGTGTCCACATGGCAGCAGCTGCCTGGGGCAGTGGGTTTTTCAATGCTGTGCTGCACACGGCCAATACATTTTCTATAGCACTCTGCCAGGGCAATGCCCTGGACCAGTTCTTCTGTGAAGTCCCCAACATCCTCAAGCTCTCCTGCTCAGACTCAGACTATCTCCGGGAAGTTGGGCTTCTTGTATTAAGTTCTTTTTTAGGTTTTGGTTGTTTTGTTTTCATTGTGCTGTCCTATGTGCAGATTTTCAGGGCCGTACTGAGGATCCCCTCTGAGCAGGGACGGCACAAAGCCTTTTCCACGTGCCTCCCTCACCTGGCCGTGGTCTCCCTGTTTGTCAGCACGGGCATATTTTCTCACCTAAAGCCCCCCTCCATCTCCTCCCCATCCCTGGACCTGGTGGTGGCAGTTCTGTACTCGGTGGTGCCTCCAGCGGTGAACCCCCTCATCTACAGCATGAGGAACCAGGAAATCAAAGATGCCCTGTGGAAACTATTTGAATGTAATCTACTTCAGAGTAATAAGGCGCCCCTTATCCAACTAGGGTTCCCTCTGTATGTCAGAAAGAGCCAGGACTAACATCTTTATATGCATCTGTATTTTTGTTTTGTGTTTGGGGGTTTTTGTGTATTTTGGGTGGTTTTTTGTGATATTAGTATTCATGACGAGAATACCTCATTGTACATATCCATCCAGGCTGCCTGTTTAGATAAACTACATAGAAAGCAGTGGGAAGTTAATTCTCTCAGCTCCCATCTCTGCACATCTCCGCACATCTCCTCTGGAGCTGGGGGAGCAGCCCCAGCGTGCAGGAGGGTTTGTCACTGAAACCGGGGAATAAACCTCGTAACACCAATGTAGTGTTAAAAGGCAGGCATTCTTTATTGCAGCCCTGGATGCACGGGGGATAGCTCCACCCAACGTGCATGCCAGGTGATCACCAACACACAGGTTATGTAGGATCAAAACATACATAGTCATCATTTTTCTCAGAAAAGGCAGTCTGTGATAATAATTTCTTGGAATTAATTTCCATATTTTCCTCCCCGTCATGCATGCTCAGTGATTTGAGTCGGTGGTCTTCAAGGGGTCTCTGGTGGTCGTTAGTGGACACGCACTCGTGTCCACTTGATAACCCTCTTCTAGCAGACATGCGCAGTATCCCTGCTGTGGGTGCACCTGTCCATAACAACTTCATTAAGTTTGTGGATTAATATCTCCAAACTTTTGTTTGGTAGGGACTGTACACGGAACATAGCAGCATTGTACATTGCCATGGTCAGTGAGCTTCATTACCTATTACCTTGGTTACAAACTATTTATCTCAACCTGATTCTATAGTTTCTGTTTCATGGCCCCTATCCCATGGTTACACCAGTGTGGTCTTCCAGGGACTGAGGAATGGCTCAGGTGTTCCTTGTGGGTGGACAGCACCCACACAGATGCTGAATGGACTCCAACTAAGCTGCCTGGGGCTCAACAGCCTGTGGTAGGGCTGATGGCAGATGAGTGTTTTTCTGGAAGGAATCGGGAGCTGCCAGGAGAGCACAGGGGATCTGCAGGGACAGCACGTGCCAGGAGGTCAGCAGGGAATGGAGCCCACTGAGCACGAGCCTGTGCAAGGTGAAGTGACCCAGAGATCAAGTGCCAAAGGTGGTTGTGAACCACCAAGGGAGGGTTCTGCAAGCCCAGGGGACACAGCAGGCACAGGGAAAGGAGCCTGGAGAGTGGTTCGTTTTGCTATCAGTGGACTTCCATCGACTGGATCCGGTGCAGCACCCAGACACACCTCATGGCATTGGCAATAAGGCAGGTCACCTCTGAGCAGCCTCCATGGCCACATAAGAGCCTCTGTGGGAGGCAGTCAGTGGCAGTGATGTCCCTGGGCTGGGTCTGCCTCCCAGCCTGACCAGCATGTCCTTTGCAGAGTCCCCCTGTGACCCCAGGCCCCACAGCCCACTTGCTCTGCAGAGCAGCTCCACCAGCTCAAGGGCTGTGGAGAGCATGGGCAGGGGGTGTAGGAATGGCTGGCCAGGCCGGCACACATGTGCCCACCTTGAGGAAAGGCTCTGTGGGGAGATGGGATGTCCTGGGAGAAGAGCAGGGCACCATGGGTGTGCAGGGCAGACATGGAAAGAGAAACCCTTGGCTGCGGGTGCCAGCTTGGGGCAGGCTGCCCTGCCACTGGGGCAGCGGGAGCTGCCAGAGGAGCCCCAGGGCCAGGACTCTGTGCTGTCCTGGGGAGCGGGAGTGGCAGGGGGGCTGCAGGCTGCCTGGCGTGGAGATCTCCTCAGCATGCCAGCCAGAGAGACACTGTCACTCACCTCCATCTTCTCCATTTCCTGCTGAGGGACCAGCACAGACTGGGATGCTCTGCTCCTCTGGGGAGAGGGCAGGGGAGTGGTGAGAGCTGGGAAGAGGCTGGGATGTCTGGGCTGGGAAGTGCCAGCGAGAGGGAAACACCAGTGTACACCTCAGCTGCGTGAGTGTGCAGGGTGGGGGCACACAGCAGTGTCCTCGCACAGCCAGGCCTCCTGGCAGAGACATGAAGCCCCAGCAGAGCAGGACGTGCTCTGTGCCCATGTGTGCTGGGCACCCCGGGAAAGCTGCCCCGGGGTCATTGTCACACAGCAGCCAAGAACAACCACCATCTCCAGCACTGGCCTCCCACCCCAGCTCAGAGGGGTTGTTTGTGCCTCCACGGAGGGACACTGAGTGACCAGGTCACAAGGCCATGTTGGCATCGTACAGACGAGTCGTAAGCATGCACATGGTGTGTGTGTGGTGGGATGAACCTGAGTGAGCACAAATGCCCACAGCTGTTCCTGGGGACACCATGAAGGTGTGTGGGACACACAGTGTCCCCAAGTCGCTTGACTTAGAGAGTAACGTCCCCTGGGCAACCACCTGCATGCAGCACTGGGACGGGCTTCCTTGAACCCAGGTGCCCGTGTCCATTCCTCATGCCTTGGGGCACCTCAGACGAGTGCAGAGCAGGGCGATACAGCGCAGGGCTGAGGTGCCTCCCAGCCTCCTGACGTGGCAACAGGAGCCCAGCGAGACACTGGAACTGCTGCCATGCACTGCCTCTGCGTCTGCAAGGGAAGGACTCGTGTCTCCGAACACCCCGTGTGCCTGAGGAGTGCCTGAGGACAGACAGCTCAGGTGTGGGCACCTCACAGGGCCAAACCTACTGAACCTTGTCAAACCACAGTTGAATGCAGTTTGTTAAATTCCAGCCAACTTAGGGAACTCTGTCAAATTACCGTTTTACCTCAACACAACCTATTGCTGCTTCTGTCTTTTGAGTGACGTGCATTCCACTGATCTGCAACACATAAACAGTCCTGGGCAGGGAAAGTTTTGGGATTGGGCATGACACAATTTTTCATATTTTTTTATTTTTTCATATTTTTCATATTTTTTTAATGCTCTTGCCTTACATATGCTAAATAATATATTCCCTCCCTTTGAAATAAAAAAGAAATGAAGGAGACAAGGAAATAATCTAAAGAAAAGAAAATATGTCAAAGCACGTCTCATTTTTTACAATTCCTCATAGTTTTGTTTTCTTTTAATATTCTGGTCTTTCATGGGATTTGTGTTTCTTTTCCTTTTTGAAAACGATCTTGTTTTCCAGAAATGGGTTTACTTGTAAGACACTAATGCCTTCAGTCTCAGGGACACAGAAGCTCGGTGCCAGTGTAGATGCCCTGGGACCCCTTGCCCTCCACCTGCAGCTCCCCAGGGGCTCTGGTCTCCCACAGCTCCTCTCTGACAGCTGCCAGTCCCAGGCAAGCCCCTCAGCTACTCTGGGGCCACTACAAGTGGCCGTGGGTGGTTTTGGTCACACAACTGAGATCTGCCTGGAAAGGTGAACAACGGTTTTAGACGTTCAAAGAGATGTCAGCACATTTTTATCAGCTGAAACATTTGAGCATTTTTAATGAAATGGCAATGTTTTCCCACCATGCCAGCATGGGGATTTCCATTCTCTGTCTAAAGCATTTCCTGTAGGACTGCACCTTGTGGAAGGTGCACATCACTAGATGCAGCTTGGCCATGGCATACAGTCCAGGAGAGTGTTTTCATAGAATCATAGTACTATAGAATGGGTTGGGTTGGAAGGGACCTTAAAGGTCATCTTGTTCCAACCCCCCTGCTGCGGGCAGGGACACTCTCCACTAGACCAGGTTGCCCAAAGCCCCATCCAACCTGACCTTGAACACTTCCAGGGATGGGGCATCCACAACTTCTCTGGGCAACCTGTGCCAGTGACTGACCACTCTAACAGTAAAGAATTTCTTGCTAATATATAATCTAAATGTACACTCCCTTAGTTTAAAGCCATTACCCCTTGTGCTATCACTACACTCCCTGACAAAGGAGTCCTTCTCAATCCTTCCTGTACGCCTCCCTTAGGTATTGGAAGGCTGCTATAAGGTCTCCCCGGAGCCTTCTCTTCTCCAGGCTGAACAAGCCCAACTCTCTCAGTATGTCTTCACAGGAGACATGCTCCAGCCCTCTGATCATCTTTGTGGCCTCCTCTGGACTCGCTCCAACAGCTCCATGTCTTTCTTGTACTGGGGCCAGCAGAGCTTGATGCAGTACTGCAGATGGGGTCTCACAAGAGCAGAGTAGAATGGGAGAATCTCCTCCCTTGACCTGCTGGTCACGCTGCTTTTGATGCAGCCAAAAACACGGTTGGTTTTCAGGGCTGTAAGCATGCCTTGCTGGCTCATGTTGAGATTTTCATCAACAAACACACCTACATCCTTCTGCGCAGGGCTGCTCTCAATCCATTCTCTGCCCAGCCTGTAGTTGTACTTGCGATTGCCCTGACTCATGTGCAGGACCTTGCTCTTGGCTTTGCTGAAGTTCATGAGGTTCGCAGGGGCCCATCTCTCAAGCCTGACATGGTCCCTGTGGACGGCATCCCATACCTCCAGTGTGTTGACCACACCACACAGCTTGGTGTCGTCGGCAAACTTGCTGAGGGTGCACCCAATACCACTGTCCATGTCGCCAACAAAGATGTTAAACAGTGCTGGTCCCTGAGGAACGCCACTTGTCACTGATCTCCACTTGGACATGGAGCCATTGACCACAACACCTTGAGTGTGACCATTCAGCCATTTCCTTATCTACTGAGTGGTCCCTCCATTGAATCCATGTCTCTCACATTTAGAGACAAGGATGCCATGCAGGATTGTGTCAAATGCTTTGCACAAGTCCAAGTAGATGACGTCTGTTGCTCTTCCCTAATCCATCAATGCCCTAGCACCATTGTGAGAGGCCACAAAATTTGTGAGGCAGGATTTTTCCCTTAGTGAAGCCATTTTGGTGATATCCCAGTGCTGGTTTGATTCCTGGTGCCCATGGAGCAGAGCCTTCTTTTAAGGATGAACTCATTCACTGAATAATCCCGAGGACAGAGTTGACTGGGGATTAAAAATGCCAGCAATGCCTCAACACACCACCCTCACCTCCACTGCTTATCCCCTCCCCCTACAGAGGTTTGGCTGGGAAGGGACCTATGGAGGTCTCTAGCACCGTGGTCTGCTCTGAGCAGGGAGAACTTGAGAGTTCAATCAGATTGGTCAGTGCTTTCTCCTGAGCCAGCCCATGTCCACTGGAACTATCGCAGTAAGAAGGGCGAGAGCCCTGCCTGGCTGGGGGCTGGGGGTAATTCTGAGGTGCCAGCAGCGTGGGAGCTCCCTGGAGCATTGTGTCTGCTGTGGGCATTCCCTCCCCTGTGCAGAGGCAGCCCCACACATGGCCCCACACATGGCCCCACACATGGCTCCCCGGCCCTGCTGTGCACATCATCTGGGGCAGGGGGTGTTCAGTGGTGGAGAAAAGTCTCCCTTGGCATCATCCCCCACAGCAGCTCTCAGTGCCCCAGCCCCCAGCGGCCCTCCTGCTTTGGCAGCCTCCCCCAGCACCCTGCCCCTACCCAGTCTGAGCTGCGTCCCAGGTGCTGGTTCCCAGTCAGCCCTGCGCTGCACTTTGCAGGGCTCTGGGCCAGGACAGAGGCTGGGCAGGACTGCCTCTCCTAGCAACATGGGCACTGAGCCCCGCAGGACATGGCAAAGGTCAGCCCTCCCAAGGACCATGGTGAATGGCCAGGGCTGGAAAGGTGGCAGGAGGAGATGGGTCTGGCAGGAGGCTCCTGGGGCAGTTTCTCCTCTCTCTTCATGCAAAAGCAAGCCAGGCTGGACATTTAGATGGAGGGACTCTTCTGGAGGGCTCTCATGGTCATGGGCATGGTCTACATGTTGCCAGGTTCTCCTTTGCATGCTACCTTGATCTGTGGGGATCACAAAGGCTGCAGAGGACCCAGGAGAGCCCTTGTCCTCTCTCTGGTCACAGCTGGACCCCAGTCATCCAGCTCAGCCCCAGGTGAGGAGCTTTGTCTGGGAGTGACTTGTGGGGTAAGAGCTGGCAGATGGGTGGGGAGGTTGTCCCAAGAACATGTCCTGGTGGTGTGGTGTAACCCGGTAGGCAGCTCAGCCCCACACAGCAGCTCGCTCCCTCCCTCCCAGCGGGATGGGGAAGAAGAATCCAAAGGGTAAAAGTGAGTGAACTCGTGGGGTGAGATGAAGGCAGTCTCACAGGTAAAGCAACAGCTGCGCACACATGCAAAGCCAAGTCAGGAATTCATTCACCACTTCCCAGCAGCAGGCAGGGGTTTAGCCCTGGGCAGGAAAACAGGGCTTCATCAGGAGTAACAGTTTCTTGGGAAGACAGAAGCCAGATTCCAAACATCCCCCCTTTCTTCCTTCTTCCCCACAGCTTTTTGTGCTGAGCATGATGTCATGTGGTCTGGAATATCCCTTTGGTCAGTTGGGATCGGTTGTCCCAGCTATGTCCCCTCCCAACTCCTTGCCCACCCCCAGCCTACTCGCTGGCCAGGCAGGGTGAGAAACAGAGAAGGCCTTGAGGCAGTGTAAGCACTGCTCAGCGACAGCTAAAACATCGGTGTGTTATCAGGACTGTTTTGGTCACAAATCCAATGCACGGCACCATGTGGGCTGCTATGGAGAAAATTAACTCCATTCCTGCCACAACCCGTGCAATAAAGCCCATCCTACTCCTGCCACACAAGTGGCATGCAGCAGAGAGGAGATTTTGGGCACACTGGAGGGGCTGTTGCATTGCACAGGACTTTGATCCCATCTCTTGTCACTGCCCGACTGCAGCCAGCCCCCAACCCCCACCTGCCCGGATGGGCTCCCAGCAGCAGAGACATGTTGGTGCAGGGGGCAGACGGGGATTTTGGAACAGGACTGGGGAGAAAGGGATGAATGTTTCCCTGGGGAAGAGGTGAAATCTCTCTCCTCTCTCCCCAGCTGTGCTGTCTCCCTCCTGACGTCATAATGCACCTTCAAATGACGCAGGTTGATGTCACAGGGGGATGCCCCACATCACAGGGAGGTCTCCCCAGCGCCACGTCGGTGCTGGCACTTCCCGGCGAGGCCTGGGAGCTGCTGGGCCCTGCTCAGGGGCTCTCCACTGCTGCCCTTCGGGGCTGCTCCACAGCCAGGAGCAGGGTCAGGAGGCAGCGGGGCTGTGCTGGGGGACCCTCGCTGACAGGCAGAGCAGGGGCACGTCAGAGAGGAGTTTTGGGAGAGGAGCTGCGAAGAGCATCCCTTTCCCTGAGCTGAGGGCAAACAGCCAGCGCGATGGAGGGCTGCTGCACCGTGGCCGTCAGCTTGGAGCTGAGCAGCTCGTTCCCCACGCTCCTGCGGCTCTCCACCAAGGGTGAGGGGTCTGGGAGCTCCTTCCCCAGGGGTTGCGCTGGGGCTGTCCGCTGTCAAAAGCTGCGGGGGTGGCTGGAGAGGGCTGGGGGCTGCCACGAGAACCCTGCCCGAGGGTCCCACAGGGCTCGGGGGACAATGTAGCGACCAGAACTCCCGGCTGCCCACAGCCCCCAGGCTCCCATGGGCATGGCTTGGTGCCCTGGCGAGGGGGGCCACCCAGGGCCAGCTTTCCCTGGGGGCTGGTACCTCTTGGGGTTCTGGCTCTGGGATGAAAAGGGGTCCTGCATCCCAGGGGCTGGGGGGGTCCTTCAGCTCTCAGAGGGCTCTCGTGAGCCAGCTGGAAACGCCTCTGCTGTAAATCAGCCCTTGACTTTGAACTAGTCTCCTTTGGGAGAACCTCTGTTCCTTCCCTCTGGAGCCTCTTGTGGTGCCAGGCTGGCAGATCACATCCTGGGCTCTGGGGTGCCATCCCTTTCTGGGCGTTAGGTGGCCACAGCCCTGATCCGGAGCCCTTCCCACGTCCCCTTTTCTGCTCCAGCCCTGCCCGGGAGCAGAGTAAGGCGGGCAGTCTGAAATGGGGGCACAGCCCCCTTGCCGAGAGACACTGAGCTGGCTGGCCTGGAGCCTGACACCTCTTTCCCTTGCTTTCCAGAGGTTGTGGCTATCTGGGACGCTGTGTCCGCGTACATCCTGGCACAGATGAAGCTGGACAAGGTGGGTTGGCCTCTTGGTCTCTCTTTGTCCTGGACAGCCTGGGCGCTGGGGAGCGATCCCTCCCTGAGCATCGTGGCCGCACACCGAGACAACCTCATGTACCCGCAGCTGCTGCTTGGTCAGCCAGGAGAAAAATCAAGTCCGGACCTAGTCTGAGAAAGAATTCAGTGCACGATGGGGCTTCACTCTTCCCTGTGGTCAGAGTGGAGAGACCAAGCAGAGAGACCGGGGATTATGCTGGGTCCATACCAAGGGTAACAGCTGGGAATCAGTCCCAGGTGTATTCCCTGGGCTGGAAATGTCTGGGATTTTCTGTGGCCAAGGGATGGCAGCAAGTATTTTGAGGAGGGCAGGAAAACAAATGGAGAACATGGGCCTTTTCCAAAGTTTTCACTTCACCCATCATCAGCCTTTTGTCTTTTTTCCTGGGCAGGGTGTCCTGCTCACAGGACTTGGGACCTTCGCTGTGGTCCGAGAGCAATTGCAGGGCAACGAAGAGGCATATGCGGTTCGAAGACCAGTCTTCCAGCCGGACATCGATGTGTTACATCTGCAGGAGCTGGTGTTCCCTACAGTGGTTATCCCCGGTGAGAAGGCAGTGGCCACCCTCCACTTTCCCCCTCCACGTCTTGGGGGAGGATGTGTACTCTCTGCTCTTTGGAAAGGGTTGGGAGATGTTGGGAATGGCCTCCAAAGGTCGGGGGACAGCTTGAGCTCCCCAAAACAAACCACTCCCCGAGAGCTGATTTATAAACGACCGTTTCCCTGGCATGTCGTTACAAACCTTACACAGAAATTTGGCCTGCTGCGGCAGTGACGATGTTCCTCCTCCTCGCAGGCAACGTCAAGATCAAGCTGCTGAACTACAAGTGGCTGTCGCGAGCCACCTGCTTCCCGCAGCACGTGGTGGCGGAGTGTGTGCGAGAGACCATACGCTTGTACTCGTTCCAACTGCAGAACGGGCGGCGCCTCGCCTTCACCTTCAAGGACATTGGCGTTCTGTCCTGCAAAGACGACGTCCTGGGCATGCGGTTTTATTACGACTGCGTCACAGGGCTGGAGGGGAAGGCCAGCCGGATTGCGCTGCTTCGCACGGTAAGTTGCTCAGGTTTTGAGGGCTGCTTCCCACTGTCCAGGTGGGCCCTGCCCCACACTGGGTGACCACAGCCCCGTTAAAACACGCTCCCCATGGGGCTGCTCTGAAGAGCTTCCTCCTTTCCCAGCTTCCCAGGGGTGTCCTGACAAGCTGCTGCAGAGGCGGGTGAGGCTCTCCCTGCCCGTCCTGCCAAGCCAGGGGCCAGGCACCGGGCAGCCAGACATGGAGAAGAAGACTTCTGCCAGGTGAGACCCTTGTGGGAAGAGATGAAAGGGGCCCTTGCACCTATGCAGGAGAGACATCCCGTTTGGAGACTGGCTGTAGGGACTGGGGAAGGTCCCTGGCACAGGCCCCATGCTTTGTATGAGCTTGTTTGCCCCATCGCAGGCCCCTTAGTGGGGAAGGTGGCGGATGTTGAGTGCACCCCACATCACTTTGCTTGCCCTTACAACAGACCTGAGGTGCAGTCCTCTGCCATCCGTCCGATGGGGCTCAGGAAAGGATCCCCCTTGCCATGGGAAACGGCCCCACCTCCCCCGCTTCTTCTGCCAGCCTGGGGAGCTTTGATACCCGCTGCAAGTGGGAGACCAAATTGCCCCGTGCTCATGCCGACTCCTCCTGGTGTCTCTTTGCAGCGTGCTCCCCCCATGTCCAGGCAGCTCCCCCAAGACCAAGGAGGCAGGTAGGCAGGAGCCATTTCCTCCAGCCAGGCCCACCGCTGCAATCCCATCCTCCGAAGGCTGCAAGAGAGTGCTGCAGGTACGTGCTCCTCTGCCTTGCTGTAACTACCGCGCCACTGAGACTCGGCTAAAGCCTCTTTGTGCGGAGAGCCGATCTGAAAGGATCCCTTGGCGTGCGTTCATTGTAACCTGCCTGTCACCCCCTTCGGATCTAACCCCTACCTAACCCCCAGAAAGGCATCACAGAATCATCAAATCATAGAATCTTTAAGGTTGGAAAGGACCTCTAAGATCATCAAGTCCAACCGTCCACCCAGCACCACCATGTCTACTAAACCATGTCCCAAAGTGCCACGTCTACGCCTGTTTTTGAACAGCTCCAGGGACGGGGACTCCACCACCTCTCTGGGCAGCCTGTTCCAATGCCTGACCACTCTTTTGGTGAAGAAATTTTTCCTAATGTCCAATCTAAACCTGCCCTGACACACCTTGAAGCCATTTCCTCTTGTCCTATCACTTGTTATCTGGGAGAAGAGACCAACACCCACCTCACTACAACCTCCTTTGAGGTAGTTGTAGAGAGCGATCAGGTCTCCCCTCAGCCTCCTCTTCTCCAGACTAAGGTTGCCATGAAACACTTTATTCTGGCCAGGGGCTATGGAAAATGTCCAAGTCCTTCCGAGGCGGTTGGCAGTGGAGGTCTTTGGTCACTCAGCCGTGCTTGCCATGCGTTGGCGTGACTCCCCGGCCCCTGATCTGGTAGGGGCAAAGCGCTGCCGACCGACCGGCTGAGGCAAGGGGCACCACCACTATGGGTCAGAGCCGAAGGAAGCCCCTCCAGGAGCTGAGACTAATCCTGGCTGCTGCTGCGTTTCCGTCCCCTCCAGGAGGTCTGGCAGCTGTCTGCAGAGTGGGAGCAAGTGAAGACCCGGTGGCAAGAGCGACGAGAGCAAGCGAAGGCAGAATGGGCGGCGTGGGAAGCCTGGGCTGCAGGGGAGGACCGCCAGCTGCCCCAGGTACGGGCAGTGATTGACAGCGCTGAGCGCAGCAGCGACCCTCTCTGTCGGGGGTCTCCAGGGGGTTGGAGCAGGACTGACACCCAGCTGCAGGCCAGGGGTTTGCCTGCTCATCCCCGTGGGGGAGAGATGGGCAGCAGGATCCGAGGGGCAAAAGCAGCCGTCAGCCGTGGTGGCAGGCACGTGGTGCTTAGTTTCCCGGCTCCCAGGTCCTGCTGCAGGCTCCTTTCAAGAGGTCCTCTGGGGAACGGCACCTCTGTCTGCCATCTGGTTTGCTGAGAGCATCTCCTCCTTGGCATGCACTCGGCACTGGAGGCACTTGGATTCCACACCCTCCGGCCCAGCCCAGGAGAAAGGAGGTCAACGAGAGGTGGAGGAAGGCGGAAAACCCTCTCCCAGCAGAGGAGATGGCAGCAGCAGCCCAGCTGAAGAGACTCCAGCCTGAGTAAGTGTGCGCTGGCTCTGGACACAGCCTGGGGCAGTCGAGCAGCCATGACCCCGCAGAGCTGTCCAGGTCCCCTGTCCCTGCATCCGGGGCTTGCGTAGGACAGAGGCTGAGGGATGCTGTTTCCCTGTTTGTCGCAGCCACCTTTCCCCACGAGCGGTCCAGGTCCTCAACAGGCTGGAGCCGCACCAAGCGTGGAGGAACATTTTCAGGCGCGTCGCTGAGAACAACAGGCGGCATCAAGAGCGGCAGAGGCAGCTCCCCTGGTAACTATCTCCAGAAAGGCACGGTGCTTCCTCCGGCTGCAGGGCCCATCCCTCCACGGAGGGCAGCCCCGGGGGGAAAGAGGGCATTTCTCTGACAGCCCTCGTGCGGCAGAAGCCGGTTTTGGAGGGTGGGTTTGGGCTGGACCTCCCTGACACCCAAGGGGCACTGCCTGGGCACCAGAATTGGCGTTCCATGTGGGATGTAAAAGTGCTGTCTGAAGACAGAGGGATCCCTGTGAGGGCTGGCGCTCCCCTTTCCAAACAGAGAGCACGTCCTTCCCTTGCAGAGTCCTGCCCCAAGACACCTTGCCCCGAGGGGGGACACCTGTACGGGACATCCAAGGTCTCAGCTCCACCTGACTCAGCCCCAGGCTGACCAGCTGCACCTGGGACCTTCTCCTGGGCTTGGGCATCAGGGGCCTCTCCCACTGAAGTGACACCTTGAAGCTTCATCGCAAGCAGATCCCATCATGGGTGGCCTGAGCTACGCCTGCAGGATTTCTCTGCCTTCTCTCTGTCCATAGAATCATTCGCTTTTCTTTCTTCCTCCCTAGCACTAGATGCTGGTACCGCAGCAGAGGAGAAGGTGCCGGGAGCGGTGGCTGTTAGCGAAGGCGCTGGGAGGCTTCGCAGCTGCCAAGATCCACCTCTAAAGACAAAATAAAGAGGTCTGGAGCTGTTCCCATCTGGACCGACTGGTCTGTGCCTGGTGATGGATCCATCTAAAGGGATTACACACACACCACCCCGACATGTGATCCCAGAACTGCTCGCAGGGGCAGGAGGGAATAAAGTCCACGCACACCCCACAGCGCGAACACGTGCACATCCCAACACACAGGCAGGACGATGCAGGTGGTGCTCGCGCTCTCCCCGGGAAACCAGCACAGAAAGAACCAGTGAGAGAAGCCTCACGTTCCCAGCTCTGGTCCTCGTGGGGGACATGAACCACTCTGGTGCCTGCCGGACGGACAAATCCAGCAGGGATCAAGCGATGCAGGAGATTTCTAGCGTACATTTCCTGGCAGGGGTGATGTAGGAACGAAGGAGGAGAGGTGCTCTGCTGGACCTGGCCCTGGTGAACAAGGCAGAACTGGTTGGGGATTTGAAAGCCAGCAGCAGCCTTGGCTGCAGGGAGCCTGAGGTGGTAGATTTGAGGATGCGGAGGGGAGGGAGCAGGGCAAAAAGCCAAGACCACAGCCCTGGCTTCCAGGAGAGCAGAGTTCCACCCCATCAGAGACCCCAACTCTGCTCCCTGCTCTGGCCAGGCCCAGCCTTGGGAACCAGCTGGTGGCCACGAGGAGCCAAAACAAGGCGGGGGAAGAGTGGGGTGGGGAGGCACGGCAAGTATCTGTTCAGAAAAATTGTCTGCTGGGCTGTCTGCGTCTTCCCCAGACAGGGAGATTCCCTGAGCCGTGGCTGACAGCTCTGAGCGATAAGGGTGTAAATCAACTTTTGCGAGAAACTCCCTCAGAGCTGAAAACTGGAATGCTGACTTTTTGAGGTCCTCCTTGAGCAAGTTCATGGGCAGACCTGTTAACACATGCTGTTACCTTACTCACAGTTGGAGGATTTTTTGCAGGGACACACCGAACAAATTAAAACACGTCGGGGCTCTGGGGAAGTGTCTCGTCAAGAGCTGTTTCAATAAGCCTTAAAATTGGGGGTGCCCCAACGCCAAATAGATGGGGTACCCTATGCTCAATTAGCCGTGATGGTCCAGCAGAAAAGCAAGGGAACAGCGGGAAAGGAGGGGCTGCTTAAGCCGCAGAAGCAGTGTCCCTACAGTCCCCTGAGACAGGAGCTGAGAAAAATGGCTGGAGAAGATCAGGAGCAGGGAAAGGTGTGGCAGGGACCATACAAGAGCCAGCAGGGTCCCTAAACCAAGAAAGGCTCGCCTTCAAGAATAACAACCTTTTAATCTGCCTTAAGGCCCTGAAAGCAGAGTCACTCGACTTTATCGTGGATACGGGAGCACAAATGTTACCCCAAAAGTACTGTAGAAGCAGGGGGATTCAATACCACAGTTTAGGTAGCATTGGGCTCAGAAATACCCACTTGGGGAGCTTTGGGGCTTAAAGCCAGTAATGCAGCATGTTTTTTGTGATCAGCAATAACCATTGAGGGAGATTTTGGGCTCACATGCAGCTATTTGGGGAGATTTTTGGAGCCCAGGGAGCTTTTGGGCTGAGAAACAGCCACTTAGGGAGCTGTGGGACCGAGAAACTGCCACTTCAAGCTATTTTTCATTCTGAAGCACTGATTTCGGCAGCTCCTGGGCTCAGAAACAGCAATTTAGTGAGGTTTTGGGCTTCAGAAAACCCATTCAGGGAGCTTTGGGGTCAGAAAAACTCAGTTCGGGAGGTTTTGGCATCCTGATCTTCTTTTTCGGGAGCTCTGGGGCTCCGAAACACTAACATAAGGCACTTTGTTGCTCAGAAGCATCAATTTCGGGAGCTTTTAGCAATTTTTTTGTGATCAGAAATAAGCATTTAGGGAGCCTTTGGTCTCGGTCACCCTCCTTTAGGGTGGTTTTGGGCTCCCAAACACCCGTTTAGGGAGACTTTTGGCTCAGACACACCCACTTGGGGAGCTTTTAGTCTGCGAAACATCCACTTCAGAAACTTCTGGGCTGAAAAACGGCCACTAAGGGAGCTTTTGGGGTCTAAAGCAGTGATGTAGGCAGGTTTTGGGGTCTAAACCAGGCTCTGCTCTACGTGCCCACTGGGGCAGGTCCTCACCCTGGATGGTCACAGAGCTCCGATAACGTCAGGCTGTTCCTGTCCTGGGCACTTTCCAGTCCAGCCCATCCCCTCCCCGGCTCTCCCCCACATTCCCTGCTCTCTCCCCAGCGCAGCCCAGCAGAGCAGCCCAGTCTGGGCTGGCAGTCTGGGCTGCTGCAGAGCTCTGGGCACTCACCCCACAGCCCCAGCCCCTCTGAAGGGCACAGCAGCTGCTGGGAGGCAGAGGGGGGTCTCAGCCTCCCCATCGGCCCCAGGGCTGCAGCTGGCCCCAAGTGCCAGCGCAGGCCACTCACTCTCGGCCTCTCCTGCATTGACGCTGCAGGGGATCCCCAGCCCTGACCGCCTTTGCCCCACTCTGCCTCCCTGCCAGCCCTGCTCCCCAGGACACCAGGAGAGTCCTGGCCCTGCGGCTCCTCAGGCACCTCCTGCATCTCTCCAGTCTCCTGCCCTGTGCCTGCTGCATCTACATGGACTCCCAGAGCACTGCAGAGTCTTTGGTTGGGGGTACCTGGAGTGAGTGCTCTGCCCTGGGGGGACTTAATCTCAGGGTCTTTCACCTTCTGAGTCTTGTCCTGGTTCTGGCAAGGATAGAGTTAATTTCCCAAGGAGCCAGGACGGGTGACCCAAGCTGGCCAGGGGCTATTCCATACCAGGTGACATCATGCTCACCATAAAAGGGGGCTAGTCGGGCAGGGACGGGTTCGGTGTGTCATTGCGGTTCCGGGACGGGTCGAGCGTCCGGTCGGTTGGTCGTCGGATCAGTAAATCGTTCTCTGTTATCACCCATTGTTACTACCTGTTATCAGCACTGTTGTTGATTGTTTCCCTCTCCCTTGCTGTCCCAGTAAACTGCCCTTATCCAAACCCTCGAGGCTTTGCCGTTGTTTTTCTGTTCTCTTCCCCATCCCGCCGGGGGAGGGGTGAGCGAGCGGTGCGTGGCACTTAGCTACCGGCTGGGGCTAAACCACATCAGTCTCCATTCACTTCCCACCCCGGAGTACATGCAGTGTCCCCATCCTCTCCTGACCACACCAGATTCCTTTCCACATGGACGGACATCTGCCATCAGCCCCATCATACCTGTGACAGGCTGAGGAAGGTGACTGGGAGCTCATGCACCATTTCCAATGCCCCTGGACACCAAGACGAGAGCCTTCAACTAAGTGCTTGGTGTCTAACAGTGATACCATGAGATTATTTCCCCAAACAGAAGGAGAAAACCAAGCGGAAGACATTTGGAAAGTCCAATTCCTCTGGCTTGTTCTTCGCCACAACTGTATCAAGGAGAGCCCAGGCTGCAGGCACCTCCCTCAGGAGATCCCCTTTTATTGCAGAGAGGCTATTAGGAAGGCAAAAGGTGACACGTGGTTCTTCAAGGATCAGACACAATAGGACAGAGCCTCTAGAGAAGTGCTATGAAGACAAGCATTTACCTCTAAGTATGATTATCAGAGAAAAAAACAAACAAAAAATCAAAAATGGGGAGAGGCCTAAAAGATGTTCTGGGCACTCTGCAGAGAAGGGGAGACAAATTACTGTTGGTGGTGCAAGGTTCATTAGTTTCCACAGGGCCTCCCTAAGCTCCTGGTTCCTCATGCTGTAGATGAGGGGGTTCACTGCTGGAGGCACCACCGAGTACAGAACTGCCACCACCAGGTCCAGGGATGGGGAGGAGATGGAGGGGGCCTTTAGGTGAGCAAAGACAGCAGTGCTGACAAGCAAGGAGACCACGGCCAGGTGAGGGAGGCACATGGAAAAGGCTTTGTGCCGTCCCTGCTCAGAGGGGATCCTCAGCACGGCCCTGAAGATCTGCACATAGGACAGCACAATGAAAACAAAACAACCAAAAACTAAAAAACAGCTTAATATAAGAAGCCCAACTTCCCTGAGGTAGGAGTCTGAGCAGGAGAGCTTGAGGATCTGGGGGATTTCACAGAAGAACTGGTCCAGGGCATTACCCTGGCAGAGTGGTATAGAAAATGTCTTGGCCATGTGCAGCACAGCATGGAGAAACCCACTGCCCCAGGCAGCTGCTGCCATGTGGACACAAGCTCTGCTGCCCAGGAGGGTCCCGTAGTGCAGGGGTTGGCAGATGGCAACGTAGCGGTCATAGGCCATGACTGTGAGAAGGGCGTACTCAGCTCCAAGCAGGAAGACGAGCAGAAAGACTTGAGCAGCACATCCTGTGTAGGAGATGGCCCTGGTGTCCCAGAGGGAATTGGCCATGGCTTTAGGGACAGTGGTGGAGATGGAGCCCAGGTCAAGGAGGGAGAGGTTGAGGAGGAGGAAGAAGTACATGGGGGTGTGGAGGTGGTGGTGGCAGGCTATGGCAGTGATGATGAGGCCATTGCCCAGGAGAGCAGCCAGGTAGATGCCCAGGAAGAGCCAGAAGTGCAAGAGCTGCAGCTCCCTGGGTCTCACCTGAGCGTCTTCCTACCCTTACTGCGAATGCCAGGAGGAGGAACTCAGTGATGGAGCTGCTGTTGGACATTGGCTCTTTCTGGGCAAGGGGTCTGGTTGAAAAAAGGAAAGGAGAGGGAACAATTAGGACACACTCCTCTGAGCAAAGCCACTCCATTTTTCAGAGAAATAATCCCTATTCGGAATGCATTTCCTTCTCTGGTTTGTGCTGGCTGAGTGTGTTTTGAGGAGGAGGCGTCAGCTTTGCTCAGCTGCCATGGGTACATGGAGCTGGTTTGTGACACCTCCAATGTTGATAACTGATGTCAGATGTAATCTACCTTTAAAGGAAAAGTTAATCTCTGAAGTCATGCCTCAGAAGAGTGCGGGCTACAGAAGAGAAGGTTTGCATGTCCTCAAAAGAAGTTTTTCTGTGGTTTTTATTTTCCACCATCATATCTGGTGAGTTTTCTTTTGAGGAATCGAAATACTCATTTTATGATGGAAAACAGGAAGAAACTTGAAACAGGACAGGCAAAAGGACTCAGCTCTTTGTAGCTTAGTGCAGAGTCAGGAGAGCTGCACTGTCCATTAGACCCCTAGTGAAATACCCGGCACTTTTGATTCTGTTGCCTTGAAGGTGACGACAAACATAAATTACTCTCTAAAAAATAGAACAAAACAAGACTCTAAGGAGAGCAGAGGAGTCCTGTTTCAAAGGGCAGATCTGCAAACTGTTCTTTTTCCCAGCCCAGAGGTGTGGTTGTGATTGAGAGAGAAGGACACAGCCCCTCTCAGAGAGAAGCAAAGGCCTCTGAGAGGAGAGAACTGACCTCCAAGGGAAAGCTCAGCACTCCCTGGGATCCTACAGCACAGCCGTGCTCTTCTGGGGCAGCTCCCAAGCCCAGCAGCACAGGCAAAGCAGACAGTCAGAGGTCCTGAAGATGGGATGTCCTAAAGGCAGAGTCAGCTCCTTGCTCAGCAGACAATGCCCAGCAGACATGGAGAGGGAGGGACCAAAAGAGAGCAGGCTGAAGGCAGCCTAGCCCAGGGCTTGTCTGCAGTTTCCTCCCACTCCCTGCCCATGTCTCTGCTGCCTGGAGCTGTCCCTGCCAGGAGCTGTTGCTCTGTCCACACCTCTCCTCCCTGTCCCTGCTCACAGAGCCCATCCCACCCTCTGTGTGCTCAGCTCTGCCCTGCAGACCCCTCCTGGCAGCAGGGCACTGCCCAAGGGGATCTCAATGCTCTTTGAAGAGTACCCTGGGAAATGTCCCAGGGGTGATCTGGAGCTGTGAACAGCCCTGACCCACACAGCACCCTCTCAAGAGCAGAAGGACCCTGCCCTGCCCTTCCAGGGGGTTGCTCCTCCCACCCACAGCTTCTCCCTGCAGTGCCCTGGGGAGCTCCCCGGGCAGGCTGAGTGCTGACCCTGGCAGGCGGCAGAGTCCCTGCCCCGGCACACAGCCCCTGGGCTGCAGGGACCCTGCTCTGAAGGACACAACTGGGCACCCCTGGCTGCACACCTGCATTCACAGCCAGTCAAACTTGCCTCTGCACAGGGAGTCCACCTGGCAGATCCCATCAGCTGTGGGATCTGCCAGCTTGAGGAGATGCCTCCAGGAACCCCATCGGCATTGCCCTGCACCCAGAGACTTACCGTGTCAAGGGCTCTGAAGATTTCTCCTTCCGTGAGCTCTCAGCCATCCTCCCATTTCCAACTGCCTTTCAGCTCTCTCTGCCTCGCTGTTCTCCCCTCGGTGCCTGCAGGCAGAGCCCTCAGCCCTGCTGGGCTCTGCAGAGGAGCTGCTCCTGGGCAGAGATGTCTCTCTGCAGCACAGCCCACTTGCCATGAGCTCCCTCTGTCCCAGGAGACCAGCAGCAGAGGCCCAGCCCAAGGCGGCATGTTAATGACCCCTCTGGTGGGTTTGGGGATGAGTCCATGAAGCTCAGACCCTGAGAGGAAGCTGATGAAACCTCTCAAGAAGTCACAGTCCGATGCAACCTCCACAGTTTCTTGGAGCATTACTGGGTCCCCCTGAGGGCCATGACTGACAAAGCAACTCTGGGGCTGGTTAGAGCAGGAAAGTGGAGGCAGTGATGACAGGGAGGCAAAGGCAATGGCAAGGTGGCTCTGATGCTGAGGAAACCTGGGTGTGTTTCATCAATTCAAAGGGCCAAGCTGTGACCCCCAGCCCCTGGGAGGGGAGATCCTGTCCCTCACACGTGTCTCAGGGCTCTTCCTGGGCCACTGTGATGTGGGGATGTGCAATGCCTAGAGCAGGACTACCACACAATCTTTCTCAGGCTCACAGGTTGTGACAAGGGGGCGATGAAGTCCTGGTGCTCTAATGAGAAGATGTCTCCTCACAGGCATCACCTGCAGAGAGAACAGCCACAGCCCAGCAGACCAAGACCTTGGCTGTGTTGGGGGCTTTCAGCCTTGCCACTGCCCCCAGATGCCTCCACCACAGGATGTCCTACGGTGTCCCACACCTCCACCTCTTTCCCTGCAGGCTCTTGACACCCAGCCTGCTTACCAACTTGGGTCTCACCTGAGCGTCTTCCTACCCTTACTGATATCTCTCCATCCTCACAGACTCTTCATTGAAATGCAAAGCACTGGCTGATCCAGACTCTTGCTGGGTGGCCTCTTGTACCACAGAACTGCACTTGCAGGGACATTTCTTTCTCCTCGTGTCCCATCTCAACCTCCCAACCCGCACCTGGTGCTATCTTTTCTTTCTCATGATGTTTCCCAGTTTTCAGAAAAGCTCCACCATCTCGGAAACCACTTTCCAAGCTGTCTCAGGCTACTCCTAGACTGCCCTCAGCCTCTCCACCACTGGGCAAAGGGCCCAAAGAAGCCCAGGTCTCCCAGCCCCTCCACACAGCCCATCTGCTTCAGGCCCCAAACTCCACCTGGCCACATCTCCTCTGGCCACTCTCCAGCTCCTCCCAGCTCCAGCAAAAGAGGGAGCCGAGAACTGGGACAAAGCCATGCGTGGGGGTCCCTACCAGTGCGGTGTCAAGGGCCATAAGAACTCCCCTGCTCTGGGTGACCATGCTCATCCTAACGCAGCCCCGTATGCAACTGGCCTTCTTCACAGGGAGCAGAAACCCCTGGCTCCTATGGTGTCCCTCGCAGCTGCCAGGCCCTTCTCCTCAGAGTCACTCCTCAGCACAGCAGGTCCCAGCTGGCCCTGATGGACAGGTTGGTTCTTCTCCCTGAGGCCAGACTGGCCAATTCTCCTTGTCAACGTCACGAGGTTTCTTTTGGCCAAATCCCCGAGTTTCTCCAGGTCCCTCTGGACTGAAGCTCCATTTGGTCAGCGGTTAATGTTTGTGTGCGGGTGGCTCACCCTGATGGTGGTGTAGTCTCTCAAGAGAGCAGCAGGAGGAGTTGCAGATCTCTAGAGACCCAGGTAGGAATTGCCATGAGCAGAGTCTGCAAAACACCAAAGGAGGGTACAAAGCAAGCCAAACCAGGGTCAGTGGAGAAAGGAGAAATGAGGGTGGGGCTGTTTGACGCATGGTGATATTAGTGGAATATGTATAGCTATGTAGACACACAGACAACATGGATCCCTCCAGAAGCCAAATCCAGCAGCCTGACAGAGGTGAGACTCCTGCACCTCCATGCTCCCCCACCCCCCCCAAATACAAGCACATGTGCATGTGCACACACCCCACACACATTCAGAATGAAGTCTCTCAGTCAACTCACAGACTCTACAGCAGCTGGCACTGAACTCCCCTGCTCCTCCAGAACCAGCCTCTCCATGGTCCCACCATCGGAGTTGCTCACACAACCTTGGGTCCCAGGTCACATCACCTTTACCAGCGACTCCAGCTTGATCTTCACCACCAATTGCACACTGACACGTGTAACCTCACTCGCTCCACAGCCGGCAGCACAGACACGTGGGCCTCTGTGACAGCTGGTCTGACTCCCCTCACTGGCACATAGAGCTGCTCCTTGCACATGCACACACACAGCATAGAGAGCACTCCCAGCCAGGAACAGAGTTAGAAATGGAGCTGAACGAGGAGACACATCAGACGGCTGAGTTCAGGTGCGGGGCATGTCCAGACCAGCATATTGACCAGACAAAGGCTTATATGCGAAGGCTCCTTTTATCCCTGTTATATTTATGGATGAAATCATCTTGAGGGCCCTCCCATAGCACATACAGGTCCTTCTTGAGTAATCTCATCTCCTTGTATGACAAGGTGACCCACTTAGTGGATGAGGGAAAGACTGTGGATGTTGTCTACCTAGACTTTAGAAAAGCCTTTGACACCGTTTCCCAGAGCATTGTCCTGGAGAAACTGGCTGCTCATGGCTTCAATGGACATGTGCTTCGCTGGATTAAAAACCGGCTGGGTGGCCAGCCCCAAAGAGTTGTGGTGAATGGAGTTAATTCTAGGTGGTGGCCTGTCACAAGTGGTGTTCCCCAGGGCTCAGTACTGGGGCCAGCTCTCTTTAATATCTTTATCAATGATCTAGATGAGGGGATTGGTTGTGCCCTCAGTACATTTGCAGATGACACCAAGCTGTGCAGGGGTGTTGATCTGCTTGAGGGCAGGAAGGCTCTACAGAGGGACCTGGATCAATGGGTTGAGGCCAACTGTATGAGGTTTAACAAGGCTCAGTGCTGGGTCCTGCACTTTGGTCACAACAACCCCAGGCAACACTAGAGGCTTGGGGAAGAGTGGCTGGAAAGCTGCTCGACAGAAAAGGACTTGGCGGTGTTGGTGGACATCTGGCTGAATATGAGCCAGCAGTGTGCCCAGGTGGCCAAGAAGGCCAAGAGCATCCTGGCTTGTGTCAGAAATAGTGTGGCCAGCAGGAGCAGGGAAGGGATTGTGCCCCTGTACTCGGCTCTGGTGAGGCCCCACCTCGAATACTGTGGTCAGTTTTGGGCCTCTCACTACAAGAAGCACATTGAGGTGCTGGAGCGTGTCCAAAGAAAGGCAACAAAGCTGGCGAAGGGTCTAGAGATCAAGCCTGATGAGGAGTGGCTGAGGGAACTGGGGTTGTTTAGCCTGGAGAAAAGGAGGCTGAGGGAACACCTTATCGCTCTCTACAACTACCTGAAAGGAGGTTGTAGTCAGGTGGGTGTTGGTCTTTTCTTCCACATAACAAGCGCTAGGACAAGAGGAAATGGCCTTAAGTTTCACCAGGAGAGGTTTAGATTGGATATAAGGAACAATTTCTTCACCAACAGGGTTGTCAAGCAATGGGCCAGGCTGCCCAGGGAAGTGGTTGAGTCACCATCCCTGGAGGTATTCAAAAGATGCCTAGATGTGGTGCTTAGGGACATGGTTTAGTGGTTGGACTTGGCAGTGCTGGGTTAACAGTTGCACCTGATGATCTTAAAGGTCTTTTCCAAGCAAAACAATTCTATGATTCTATCTTTAAGGTTCCTTCCAACCCAAACCAATTTATGATTCTATGACATGACAGGAATCTCATTCCTGACATTTTTCCTGGCTTTGTATCATGAGATTGCATGAGTTCAGATGATTGTCGGGCCTCGGGTTCTTTTCCAAGGTGCATGACCCAGAGTTCACATGACACAGAACCCATATGACCAAGTGCAAAGACAGATCTTGCCAGAAGAGTTTACACACTTTCCAGCAGTGTAGAATATTCCATCTCTTTTGTGACCCAATCGTGCATTGCTCACTCTGCATTGCTTTGCTTGTGCATTGCTTTCCTCCAGTCCTCAGGCACCTCTCCTGTTCTCCATGGCCTTTCAAGATGATGGAGAGTGGCTTCGCAATAGCATTTGCCAGCTCCCTGAGCACTCGTGGGTGCATCCCATCAGGGCCCATGGATTTGTGGGTGTTGAGTTTGCCTAGATGTTCTCTAACCTGATCCTCCTTAGCCAAGGGAAGGTCTTCCTTTCTCTAGACTTCCTCTCCTACCTCCAGGGTCTGGGATTCCTCATTCAGCAGTGGGCCCACATTTTCCCTAGCCCTCCTTTTGCTGCTGATGCACTTGAAGAAGCAGTTCTTGTTGTCCTTGACATCCCTTGCCAGACTTAATTCCAAGTGGGCCTTAGCCTTCCTCGTTGCACCCCTGCATGCTCTGACAGCCTTCCTATATTCCTCCCAAGTGGACAGTTCCTCGTTCCACAGTCTGTAAACTTCCTTCTTCCCTCTGAGTTTTTCCAGCAGCTCCTTGCTCATCCCTGCAGGTCTCCTGTCTCCTTTGCTTGATTTCCTACTCTTTAGGATGCACCAATCTTGAGCTCGGAGGAAGTGGTGCTGGAATACTGACCAGCTCTCTTAGGCCCCCTTTCCTTCTAGAGCCCTAACCCATGGGATTCTCCCAAGCAGGTCTTTGCAGAGGCCAAAGTGAGCTCTCCTGAAGTCCATCGTTGTAATCCTACTTACGTAGGGGGGCTCCTTTGGTCCCCTCTGTCCTCCCAGTGACACTCCAGTGCTGCCAGTGAGGATCACAGTGCTGCCCCAGTTCTCCCAGTGCTGCCCCAGTACTCCCAGAGCAGGTCCCTGACTCCCTGCGGTGCTCTCAGTGCTGCACCAGTGCTCCCAGTGCAGCTCCTTGGCTCCTCCTAGTGCTCCCAGTGATGCCAATGCTCCCCCAGTGCAGCCACCATGGTCCCAGTGCCCATCCCTAGCTTAGCCAAGTGCTCCCAGTACATCTCCCAGTACCAAACCAATGCTCCCAGTGCAACTCCTGGACTTCTCCCAGTGTTTGCAGTTCAGCCCCAGTGAGGCTTCCTGGCTTCTTCCAGTGCTCCCAGTGCCACACCATTCCTCCCAGTGCTCTCTTTGCCAATTACTGGCTCCCCCCAGTGCTCCCAATATCTCCCCAGTACTCCCAGTACAGCTCCCAGTGCCACCCCAGAGCTCCCAGTGCAGCCATAGTGCTCCCAGTGCTTCCTCAGTACTCCCAGTGTGGCTCCCTGGTCCTACCACTTCTCCTAGATCTGCCCCAGTGCTCCCAGTGTGGCTCCCTGTCTCACACCAGTGCTCTCAGTTCTGCCCCAGTGCTCCCAGTGCAGATCACAGTGCTGCCCCAGTGGTTCCAGTGCAATTCCCTCGGTGTCCCTAGTCCTCCCAGTACTGCCCCAGTGCTCCCAATGCAGCTCCCTGGCTCCCTCCAGTGCTCTCAGTGTGGCCCCAGTGCACCCAGTCCACTCCCTATGCAGCCACCTAGCTCCCCCCTCGTGGTCCTAGCCTCACCCCCCAGTGAACCCAGTACAGCTCCCAGTGCCACCCCAGTGCTCCTAGTGCCACCCCAGTACTACCAGTGTGGCTCCCTGCCTCCCCCTAGTCTTCCTGGTTCTGCCCTAGTGCTGCCAGTTCGGCTCCCTGGCTTAGCCCAGTGCTCCCAGTGCCACCTCAGTGCAGCCAGTGCCACTCCTTGGCTCCCCCAGGTCTCCCAGTGCTGCCCCATATCTCCCAGTAGGGCTTCTTGAGTCCCCTCAGTCCTCCCAGTTCCACCGCAGTGCTACCAGTACAGCAGACAGTGCTGCCCCAGTGCTCCCGGTGGGGCTCCTTGGCTTCTCTCCCAGTCCTCCCAGGGCAACTTCACTGCTCCCAGTGGGGCTCACAGCACCGCCTCAGTTCTCCCAGTGCTGGACCAGTGCTCCCAGTGTGGCCTCCTGTCTCCTCCCACTGGTCTCAATGCCACCCCAGTTCTCCCACTATGGCTCCCTGGCTCGCCCCAGTGCTCCCAGAGCCACTCCCAGGCTCCCCGCAGTGCTCCTAGTCGCTCCATTTCTCCTAGCGCCACTCACATTCTCCCTCCAGTGCTCCCAGTGCCACACCAGCACTCCCATTTGTGGTGGCTGGACACCAGGTGCCCACCAAAGCCGCTCGATCAGTCCCCTCCTGACCTGCACAGAGGAGAGAAAATACAACAAAAGGCTCGTGGGTCGAGAGAAGGAAAAGGAGAGATCATTCACCAAATACTGCCACGGGCAAAACAGACTCAACTCGGGGAACTTCCCGGGCTTATCTAGGGGAATCTCTGCTCTGGTGCCTGGAGCACCTTCTCCGCCTCCTTCTTCACTGACCTGGGTGTCTGTGGAGTTGTTCCTCTCATATCTTCTCACTCCTCTCTCTGACTGATATTGCTTACTGATGTTTTTCTTTTTCCACTTCTTAAATATGATGTCACAGAGGTGCCACCACCATGGCTGATGGCCTTGGCCACAAGTGGGTCTGTCTTGGAGCGAGCTGGCATTGGCTCTATTGGACATGGGTGAAGCTTCTTGCATTTTCTCACAAAAGCCACCCCTGTAGCTGCCCTCCTCACTACCAAAACCTTGCCACACAAACCAAACACAACCGCTGTCCCTGCTTTTGCTGGGTTTGTAACCTCATTTGGTGTTTTGGAGATTTTGTTCATCATAATTCCTACCTTGGTCTCTAGAGTCTGCAACTCCTCATGATGTTCTCTTGTGAGAGACACCACCATCAGGGTGAGCCACCTGCACCCAGGTGTTTGGAGCTGACCAAATGGAGCTTCAGTCCAGAGAACCCTGAGAATCTCTGCAATTCTGGCCAACACAAACCTCTTGAGGGTTACAAGGAGAAGTGGCCAGTCCTGCATTAGAAGGAACAATAACCTTGGTCATCAGGGCAGGCTTGTACCTGACCAGCTGAGCAGTGACCCTGAGAAGAAAGGCCTGGGCCCTACGCGGGACACCATCGAAGCCAGTGGTGGATGTTCACAATGAACAAGGCCACCTGCATACAGGTCTGCATTAGGATGACCATGGCCACCCAGACCATCTTGAGACTGGTTGAAGTGTGGTTTCAGAGATGGTGGAGTTTTTCTCAACATTGGGAAACAAGAAGAGAAAGAAATAACGGCACAAAGGGAAGCTTTGGAAGTTGAGACTGGGCAGGAGGATTTCATGTCACGTTGAGCTAAACGAAACATCACTCCAAGTGCAGGGCTGTGGTACAACAAGCCACCCAGAAGGAGTCTGGATTAGCCAAAGCTTTGTGTTTCAACACACAGCCCATGAGGATGGAGAGATATCAGTAAGGGTAGGAAGATGCTCAAGTGAGAGCAAGGTTGGCAAGCACAGTGGATGTCCAGAGCCTTCAGGGAAACAGGTGCAGGCATAGGACACCATAGGACAACCCGTGGTAGAGATGGTCAAGGAAGCTGACAAAGTGGGAAGCCCCCAACAGAGCTGAGGTCTTTCTCCCATTGGCTGTGCCTGTTGTCTGGGTCACCAAGGCCTACCAGGAGACACCTAACCCTTACAGCACGAGGGCCTCATGGCCTCCTTGTCTCCACTCAAGACCCTGGGAGGTGTCGTACCATCGTCCTGCACTTGGCATTGCACATCCCGATAAAACCCTGCCCCAGGAAGAGCCCTGAGACACGTGTGTGGGGCAGGACCTCCCCTCCCAGGGGATGGGGGCCAGGGCTTGGCCCTTTGGCTTGATGAAGCACACCCAGGCTTCCTCAGCATCAGAGCCACCTTGCCATTGCCTTTGCCTCCCTGTCATCACTGCCTCCACTTTCCTGCTCTAACCAGCCCCAGAGTTGCTTTGTCAGTCATGGCCCTCAGGGGGACCCAGTAATGCTCCAAGAAACTGTGGAGGTTGCATCGGACTGTGACTTCTTGAGAGGTTTCATCAGCTTCCTCTCAGGGTCTGAGCTTCATGGACTCATCCCCAAACCCACCAGAGGGGTCATTAACATGTCGCCTTGGGCTGGTCCTCTGCTGCTGAGCTGCTCCAGGCTCCTGGGATGAAGGGAGCTCCTGGCAAGTGGGCTGTGCTGCAGAGAGACAGCTCTGCCCGGGAGCAGCTCCTCTGCAGAGCCCAGCAGGGCTGAGGGCACTGCCAGGGTATCTCAGGGAGATGAGCAAGGCAGATGAAGAGCTTAAAGGTGTTCAGGATTGGGAGGATGACCGAGAGCTGAAGAGAAATCTTCAGAGCCCTTGACACGGTAAGTCTCTGGGTGCAGGGCAATGCAGCTGTCATTCCTGGAGGTATCTCCTCAAGCTGGCACAGCCCACAGCTCATGGGATCTGTAAGGGGGGGGGGTCTTCTTAAGTAATTCTGAGCAGCTGTGAAGCCATTGTGTGCAGCTGGAGTTTCCCAGGGCTGTGTACTGAGGCAGAGACTCTGCCGCCTGCCAGGGTCAGCACTCAGCTTGCCCAGGAGATCCACACGGCACTGCAGGGAGAAGCTGTGGGTGGAAGGAGCGACCCCCTGGAAGGGCAGGGCAGGGTCCTTCTGCTGGTGGGTCAGGTGGAGAGGGTGCTGTGTGGGTCAGGGCTGCTTAGACCTTCATATCACACCAGGGTGATATGAAGGGCACAAGGCACTTTTAAAGAAGGTGATCAAGGCAGGGGGTACCTCGGAGTAAATGTTCTTTCAAGGGTCAGTGCTTTCACTTTACAGTTGTGATGGTAGATGGAAATGGTAACCGAGCTGTCAGATTTGCACAAGAGACAGAGACTCCTAAGACTTGCCAGCATGGAGATCCCCCATGGAAGTTTCTTGCTGCCAGGAGGTGTAACACAGATGCAGACAGAGGGTGGGATGGGCTCTGTGAGCAGGGACAGGGAGGAGAGATGTGGACAGAGAAAGAGCTCATGATGAATACAGCTCCAGGCAGCAGAGAGATGGGCAGGGAGTGGGAGGAAACTGCAGACAAGGACTGGGAGAGACTGCATTCAGGCAGCTCTGTTTTGGTCCCTCACTGTATAAATCTGCTGGGTGTTGTCTGCTGAGCAATGAGCTGACTCTCCGTTTAAGACATCCCATCTTCAGGAGACCTGAATCTCTGTTTTGTCTGTCCCACTGGGCTTGCGTGCTGCCCCTCAGAAAGGCACAGCTCTCCTGTAGGATCCCAGGGAGTGCTGAGCCATCCCTCGTGGGTTGCCCATCTCCTTTCAGATTCCTTTGCTTCTAAAAGGGGATCATGTCTTGCCCTCTCCATCACAACTCCACCTTTATGCTAAAAAGAGAAGAGTTTGCAGATCTGCTCTTTGAAACAGCACCCTCCTGATTTCAGAGTCCTGTTGCTTCTTTTTTTTAAAAAAAAAAAGAAAAAAGAGTAATTTGTGTGTACAGGTAGCAGAAGCGAAAGCAAAGGGCAGCTGGGAACAAGACTGTTGGACACTGCAGCTCTCCTGACTCTGACATGAACCACAAAGAGCTGACCCTTTTGCCTGTCTTGTCCTAAGACTCCACACTTTCAGTCATAAAAAGAGAGCATTTCTACCCTTAACCTAGTACTCACCAGATGTGATGGTGGAAAGAAAAAACACAGAGAAAAATCATGGTAAAGACAAGCTCAGCCTCTCTTCTGCAGCCCACACAAGCTGGAGTGATGAGTGCAGATATTGAACATTTCCATGCAGAGTGAATTGCATCTGACATCCCTTGTGACCATCGGGGGTGTCAAGAACCAGCTCCCACGTACTCACGGCAGCAGGGTAGAGCTGAGCCCTTGGCAGCACCGGGGCAGCGGTCCTGCTCCTCAAAGGACACTCAGCCAGCACAAAGCAAACAAAGGAAATCCCTTGGAAGTGGGGGAGGGGGTGTGATGTCTACGAAAAATGGAGTGGCTTTGCTCAGAGAAGTCTGTCGTAATTTTCCCCTGTCTGTTCCTCCTTAGGACAATGTCCCTTAGTGAAGAACCTGCAAATGACCAACAACAGCAGCTCCATCACTGAGTTCCTCCTCCTGGCATTCGCAGACACACGGGAGCTGCAGCTCTTGCACTTCTGGCTCTTCCTGGGCATCTACCTGGCTGCTCTCCTGGGCAATGGCCTCATCATCACTGCCATAGCCTGCCACCACCACCTCCACACCCCCATGTACTTCTTCCTCCTCAACCTCTCCCTCCTCGACCTGGGCTCCATCTCCACCACTGTCCCTAAAGCCATGGCCAATTCCCTCTGGGACACCAGGGCCATCTCCTACACAGGATGTGCTGTACAGCTCTTTTTCTTTTACTTTCTGATTTCAGCAGAGTTTTCCATTCTCACATGTCATGGCCTATGACCGCTACGTTGCCATCTGCCAACCCCTGCACTACGGGACCCTGCTGGGCAGCAGAGCTTGTGTCCACATGGCAGCAGCTGCCTGGGGCAGTGGGTTTCTCTATGCTGTGCTGCACACGGCCAATACATTTTCTATACCACTCTGCCATGACAATGCTGTGGACCAGTTCTTCTGTGAAATCCCCCAAATCCTCAAGGTCTCCTGCTCAGACGCCTACCTCAGGGAAGTTGGGCTTCTCATATTAAGCTGTTTTTTAGGTTTTGGTTGTTTTGTTTTCATTGTGCTGTCCTATGTGCAGATCTTCAGGGCCGTGCTGAGGATCCCCTCTGAGCAGGGACGGCACAAAGCCTTTTCCACGTGCCTCCCTCACCTGGCCGTGGTCTCCCTGTTTATCAGCACTGCCATGTTTGCCTACCTGAAGCCCCCCTCCATCTCCTCCCCACCCCTGGACCTGGTGGTGGCAGTTCTGTACTCGGTGGTGCCTCCAGCAATGAACCCCCTCGTCTATAGCATGAGGAACAAGGAGCTCAAGGGTGCAGTTTGGAAACTGATGACTAGATGGTTTTTAGAAGTAATATAGTTCCCAGCTGCTTCTCCATAGTATTTGTAACATAATTCATAACAAGCTTATGGTATCTTTTATATATTTTGTAGCTGATGTTATTACTGATTTTTTTTTTACTTCCAATAATGTTGTTCACAAAGAATTATCATTATTCATACTAATTCTTATTTATTATAGAATAGAATCATATCATAGAATGGTTTGGATTGAAAGGGACCTCAAACATCTTCTAGTTCCAAACCTCCTGCCATGGCCAGGGACACCCTCCACTAGACCAGGTTGCCCAAAGCCCCATCCAGCCTGGCCTTGAACACTTCCAGGGATGGGGCATCCACAGCTTCTCTGGGCAATGTGTTCCAGTGCCTCACCACCCTCACAGGGAAGATTTTTTTCCCTTATATCTAATCAAATTCTACCCTCTTTTAGTTTAAGGCCATTACACCCTGTCTTGTCACTACATGCCATTGAAACAGCCCCACTCCAGCTTTCTGGTAGGCCCCTTCAGGTACGGGAAAGCTGGTATAAGGTCTCCCCGGAGCCTTCTCTTCTCCAGGCTGAACCACCCCAACTTTCTCAGCCTGTCTTCATGGCAGACATGTTCCAGCCCTCTGATAATTTCGTGGCCCTCCTCTGGCCTCACTTCAACAGGTCCATGTCCTTCTTATGTTGCGGACCCCAGAGCTGGATGCCGTACTGCAGGGGGGTCTCACCAGAGCAGAGTAGAGGGGCAGAATCACCTCCCTCACCCTGCTGGTCACGCTTCTTTTGATGCAGCCCAGGACACGGTTGGCTTTCTGAGCTGCAAGCCTGTGTTGATGGCTTGTGTTGAGCTTCTCATTAATCAACGCCCCCAAGTCCTTCTCCTCGGGAAGGAGGACAATGCTTTCAGTCCATTGTCTACCTCTCTGGTTTGACCAAAGACAATCTAAATGAATTTACACAGCCGCTGTGCATTTAAACATTAAAAAGGACCCTGCAGTGACATTTCTGACTGAGATTTTTCCTACGAGACCTTCTCTGGAGCTGCAGAGGCAGTTCCAGTGTACAGAGTCCCTGCACAGCAGATCTCTGACAGAGCTGGCCTCTGTAACAGCATTTCCACCAGCAAAGGCAATCTCCTCAGGGCACTGCCCAAAGGCTTACGTCTTTTACCAAGGTGTGCTCTGGAAGACCTATGCCCACGGAAGAGACTCTGAAGAAAAGCTGTTGCTTTGCTTGTTTCTCCATGGGCGCAGTGGGATGAGATCAGGGTCCCAGTGTGCTCTTCCAGGGACTGAGGAATGGCTCAGGTGCTCCTTGTTGGTGGACAGCACCCACACAGATGCTGAATGGACTCCAACTAAGCTGCCTGGGGCTCAACAGCCTGTGACAGGGTGATGGCAGATGAGTGTTTTTCTGGAAGGAATCAAGAGCTGCCAGGAGAGCACAGGGGATCTGCAGGGACAGCACGTGCCAGGAGGTCAGCAGGGAATGGAGCCCACCGAGCACAAGCCTGTCCAAGGTGAAGTGACCCAGAGATCAAGTGCTAAAGGTGGGTGTGAACCACCAAGGGAGGGTTCTGCAAGCCCAGGGGACACAGCAGGCACAGGGAAAGGAGCCTGGAGAGTGATTTGTTTTACCAGCAATGGACTTCCATCGACTCACTCAGGGACAGAGATCGGGTGATCACTTCTGGTTCCGGCTCTTCTTCTTCTCGTGATGGCCCTGGTTCATCATCATCTCTCACGATGCGAACCGATTTCTTTGTGTATTTCTTTTTGTGTATAGGGGTGACTGATATTGGTATGGGTTGATCTTTTGGCTCGACTGCAGTGCCTGTTGTGGGGGCCCGGGCAGCTGCAGTGCCTGTTGCGGGGGTTGGGCAGCTGCAGTGCCTGTTGCGGGGGCCTGGGCAGCTGCAGTACCTGTGGGTCCACTCTCTCCCTCTGGGTGGTGCTGTCTACTGTCAAGCAGTGTTTGATAGATTGTGGCCAGGGACCAGCACAGCGCAGTAAGTTGTGTCTCCTTAGAATTCCCACAAGGATATTTTCCTTTCAAATATTCTACCATTGTATCAGGGTCTTGCAATTGTTCAGGAGTGAAGCTCCAAACCATTGGGGGTGAAAAGTTCTCTAGATACCCACCCATACTCTCCCACATGCCATGCCAGCCCTGACCATTCAGTCTCGGGGAATATCCCTGGGTAATATTCTTGAAACAATTTTTGCTAACCCTGAACAGGAGTTGGAAAACATTCAGGAGACCTAGCAATAGGAATATACTGGCCTGAACATTCCAAGGGTATTCAAAATTCTCAAAAATTGTTGCTAACCAACCAAAAGGGAAAAGGGGAGGTGAAAGAGTGGGAGAATGTATCCCCCCCCCGTCTTCCCCATAGATCGGGTGCAGTTATTAATCAAGTCTAAAAAATATTGACTGAGGTACAGGCATGACAGAAATGCTACGTACAAGTACCAGCTCAGATTCATGACTGTCGATGATATCTTATCATAAGTCATTATCACACAAGACAACAACATGAGAACAGGAACCCCTCTCCCAGAGGTGATAAACAGCATCCACAGGGATTGCATAGAGTAAACACGGGTTTACAAACCAGAGCCATGTAATCAAACAGAACATCATTATGACCAGTGACTGTTTCAATAACATCATAAGAATTTATGATTTTCTTTAACACACTTGGGTCAGACTTGTCCTTATCACAACCCCTCGGGCCCCACGTTGGGCGCCAAAAAGGACTGACGTGGTTTAGGCCCAGCCGGCAGCTGAGCACCACGCGGCCGCTCACTCACTCCTTCCCCAGCGGGACGGGGAGGAGAACAGGAAAAAACCAACGGCAAAAGCCTCGAGGATTGGGATAAGGGCAGTTTACTGGGACAGCAAGGGAGAGGGAAAAAAACAATCAACAACAGTGCTGATAACAAATATTAACAATGGGTGATAATAGAGAACAATTTACCGAACCAACGACCGACCGACCAGACACTCAGCCCGTCCCGGAACCGTGCCGAAGCTGCGCCGCCCCTCCCCTACCCGACTAGCCCCCTTTTATGGTGAGCATGATGTCACATGGTATGGAATAGCCCCCAGCCAGCTTGGGTCACCTGTCCTGGCTCCTTGTGAAATTAACTCTATCCTTGCCAGAACCAGGACAATGTCCAGGTTCCTCAGGTGGTCTCAGACCTGATCTTCTGTTCCAGTGGGAGGGACTTTGCTCCTCCAGTCCCTGCCTTGAGGTCCATCCTCTTGAGAGGTGTGCCAAGAGAGGTTGCCAGCAAAGACTGAGGCAAAAAATGTTGAGCACCTCAGCCTTCTCCTCATCTGTTATTACCAGTTTGCCAGTTGTGTTCATCAGCGGGGTGCACTTTCTTTGACCTTCCTTTTCTGGCTAACATACCTATAGAAGCCCTTCTTATTATTCTTTGTGTCCCATGCCAAGTTCAGCTCTAGCTGCGCCTTGGCCTTCCTGACCCCATCCCTACACAACCGAGCAGCGTCCCTATACTTGTCCCAGGATACCTGTCCCTGCTTCCACTGCCTGTGCCCTTCCTTCTTGCCCTTTAGTTTAACCAGCAAGTCTCAACTTGTTGGTCTCTTGCCTTCCTTTCCTGATTTCTTACACCTGGGGATCGAGAGCTCTTGCTCTCTATGGAAAGTGTCTGTAAAGATCTGCCAGCTCTGTTCTGTTCCCTTGTCCCTGAGGGACGTTTCCCCAGGGATCCTATTGATGAACTCCTTCAGCAGCTGGAAGTTTGCTTTCCTAAAATTCAGGGTCTTGACTTGACCCTTCACCTGTCCCATATCCCTCAGGAGGCAAACTCCACCAGTGCATCATCACTGCAGCCCAGGCTGCCTCCAATCTTGAGGTCTCCGATTAGCTCACTTGCGTTGATGACCAACAGATCCAGTAACACATCCCCTCTGGTAGGGCTATCTATTACCTGCCCTAAGAAGTTATCCTTGATGCACTCCAGGATACTTCTGGATTGCCTACAGTGTGCCATGCTACTTTTTCAGGGTGGTTGAAGTCTCCCAGCAGGATGAGAGCCTGCAAGAATGATGCATCCAATCAGATGTTGGGTAGTCAGGCAGAAGTGACATCACAAGAACTGTGTCCATGTCCTGTGCCTACTGCTGTCCTCTCAGATACACCCACAGAAGTGACTTCACATGCATCAACCCCAGCCATGAGCCTGCTGCAAGCAGAGTCTCACCTGCAGAGACAAAAGGAGATCATAATCAACTGTCCAAGTGATGATCCTGCTGCTGGCCTATCTGGTATTGAGGCAGACATGATGTCATCATGAACATCCAAGCCAAGTGGCTACTGGCCTTTCAATGTCCTCAGCTAGAAATGACCTCAGAAGACTCAGCTGTGAGTCTTCTCTGGCCCATCACCTGCAGAGACAGATGTGACCTCAGAATCCACACCCAAGTCTTTTCCCTGCTTCTGGCCTGTCGGGTACTCACACAGAAATGACTTCACAGTCACCTTCACAGCCACCTGCCTCTTACTCACCCATGAGATTCTGAGGCACAGGTGAACTAATAGTAACTTCCCCACCCATCCCTCGCCTTGTGGCCTACAACCTCATCAGACACATGTCACCTCACGTTCATCTTCCATCTGGTCAACGGCCTCACAGTCTCTGCATTCACTCTGCCTCCTGAGGGAAAAGCTTAGAGTGAGGGTTAGAGGACAGGTGGAAGGTTAGGGCCTTCAGGGGAGGGTGTTAGAGCTCAGGGGTTGCAGGTTTGTGTTGGCAGTTTGGGTTCAGGCAAACCCAAAACTCTGGTGAGAGTTTCTACTTTGTGCTCAGGGTAGGGCTAAGGGTAAGAGGTCCTCCTTTAGGGTTCGGGATCATGGATGAGGGTTTGTGATTCTGCTTAGAGCTTCCTGTAATCAATTTCAGGACTGGTCAGCTTTGTGGGATAGGGGGTTGGGTTAGGGCTAGAGGTGAGGGCCAGGGTTAAGGCTAGCATTTCAAGAGTAGGGACCTCACAGACAACAATCATGTGCTGTTCCTTTCACATGCATCTCCTTTGACCTCCCCATGCTCCCTTCTCTCTCTGATGAAACTCTCAGGCATCTCGAGCACCTCACACTGCTGCTCCTTCACCAACCAGCTTCCTCCAGCAGAAAGGACATCACAAGCTGCTCTCCAGCAATGTCACCTTTGCCTTCCTCTTCCTCTTGCCCCTAAGCTTCTCACTTATCTCCTTGGCCTGTCCCTCACAATCTCTGCCCTCCTTCTAGCTCCTGGGAAACATGAGTTAGGCTTAGGAGAGGGGCTGAAGATGGGAGGGACAGGGGCATGGGACAGGATTAAGGACTGGCGTTAGGGTTAAGCTTCAGGCATCTGGTGAGGGTTTCAGCTTTGGCATTGGTGTTCAGAGTAGGGCAAAGGATGAGAGCTCCAGGTTAGGCATTAGGGTGAGGGTACGACAAAGGTTGAGGGTGAGCTGGGCAGTGCCAAGTCGGAGGGGCCAGGGTATGTAGGCACTCTGCGTGCTTCCACCCTCATGGTGACCAGAGGGAAACCTCAGCTGCTGATGACCAAAAGCATCCCCATTGCAATGGGCTGGGGATTAGCGCTGGGCACATGACAGGGCACATCCAAGGGGCTACCGGAGACAGGAGGTCTCTGCCTCCTTTCTTTGTCATCCTGAAATCGCTGCCTCTGATTTTCTGCTCTAATCAGCCCCCAGGGAGCCTTGCTTCAATTTCCTGAAGCAGTTTCATCACCCACAGCCCTCAGCAGCCTCTGAATCTTTACTGGAACAGGGTGAGGCTTCAGAACACCTGCAATATGTTGAAAACATCATCGTATGGGGACACACAGCAGACGTAGTCTTTGAGAAAGGGAAGAAAATAGTCTAAATCCTTCTGATATCTGGTTTCACCATTAAACAAAGTAAGGTCAAAGGACCTGCACAGGAGATCCAATGTTTAGGAATAAAATGGCAAGATGGACACCGTCAGAGCCCAATGGATGTGATCTAAAGAATAGCAGCCGTGTCTCCACTGACTAGCAAAAAGGAAACACAAGCTTTCTTAGATGTTGTGGGTTTCTGGAGAATGCATATCCGAAATTACAGTCTGGTCTAAGCCCTCTCTATCAAGTGACCCGGAAGAAGAAGGATTTCAAATGGGGCCCTGAACAATCACAAGCCTTTGAACAAATTAAACAAGAAACAGTTTATGCAGTAGCCCTTGGGCCAGTCCAGGCAGGACCAGATGTCAGAAATGTGCTCTACACCGGAGCCAGAAAGAATGGCCCTACCTGCAGTCTCTGGCAGAAAGCACCAGGAGAGACTTGAGGTCGACCTGTGGGGTTTTGGAGTCAGGGATACAGAGGACCTGAGGCCTGACAAACTCCAAATGAAAAAGAGATATTGTCAGCATCTCACACTTTGGAGGTGGTTGGTCCTGAAGCACATCTCCTCCTGACACCCCATCTGCTGGTGCTGGGCTGGATGTTCAAAGAGAGGGTCCCCTCTACACACCAGGCAACTGCTGCTACGTGGAGTAAGTGGGTTGCACTGATCACACAGTGGGCTCGAAGAGGAATCTCCAGTCACCCAGGAATTCTCAAAGTGATCAGGGATCTTGCCAGAAGGCCAAGATTTCAGAATATCGCCAGAAGAGGTGACGTGTGCTGAAGAGGTCTCACCGTATAATAAACTATCAGAAAATGAGAAGCAATCTGCCCCGTTCACTGATGGGTCCTGTCGCATTGTGGGAAACCATCGGAGTTGGAAGGCTGCTGCATGGAGTCCTACACGACGAATTGCAGAAGTTTCTGAAGGAGAAGGTGAATTGAAGCCAGTTTGCAGAGGTGAAAGCCATCTAGCTGGCTTTAGACATTGCTGAACTTCTCGTTCAGCATGTGGCCAATGCTCTACCTCGATACTGGCTCATGGATGGTGGCTAATGCCCTGTGGGGGTGGTTGCAGCAGTAGAAAAGGATCAACTGGCAGCACAGAGGCAAACCCATCTGGGCTGCCCCCTTGTGGCAAGATATTGCTGGCCGGCTAGAGAACCTCATTGGAAAAGTACATCACTTAGATGCCCACGTACCCAAGACTCAGGCCACTGAGGAACATCAGAACAACCAGCAGGTGGATCAGGCTGCCAAGATTGAAGTGGCTCAGGTGGATCTGGGCATAAGGGTGAATTATTATTGTCTTGGTGGGCCCATGACACCACAGGCCATCAAGGAAGAGATGCAACATATCCATGGGCTCATAATTGAGGGGTGGACTTAACCATGGACGCTATTGCACAGGTTGTCCATGAATGTGAAATATGCGCTGCAATCAAGGAAGCCGAATGGTCAAAGCCCCCCTGGTATGGAGGACAATGCCTGAAATATAAATATGAGGAGGCCTGGCAGATTGATTACATCCCACCACAAACCCACCAAGGCAAGTGCTATGTACTTACCATGGTGGGAGCAAACACTGGATGGCTCTAAATATATCCCATGCTCCATGCCACCGCCCGGAACCCTATCCTGGGCCTTGAAAAGCGAGTCCTGTGGTGACATGGCACCCCAGAAAGGATTAAATAAGACAATGGGACTCATTTTCGGAACAACCTCATAGACCCCTGGGCCAAAGAGCATGGCATTGAGTGGGTGTATCACATCCCCTACCATGCACCAACCTCTGGGAAAAGTTGAAAGGATACAATGGGCTCTTAAAGACTACCCTGAGAGCAATGGGTGGTGGGACCCTCAAACACTGGGACACCCATTTAGCAAAGGCCACCTGGTTAGTTAACACTTGGGGATCTGCCAATCGAGCTGGCCCTGCCCAATCAAAATTTCCACGCCCTGCAGAAGGGGATAAAGTTCCTGTAGTGCACATAAAAAATATGCTGGGGAAGGCAGTCTGGGTTATCCCTGCTTCAGGCAAAGGCAGACCTTTTTATCCCTTCTTGAAAATTGGGACCACATTTGCCAGCTTCCAGTCCACTGGGACTTTTCCAGACCTGTCACATGGAAACCTGGTACCAAGCGATTGGACCCCTTGTGTGGAATGGCTTTGCTTCACAGCAGAGAAATACTGGGGTGGATGGCAGGTGGCAACTTAAGGATGAATGAGGTTCCCACCAAGAGAGCAATGGCTGCAGTCCCCAAGGCCAGAGAGCAACGGGCCTGGGCTGTGCAGCCCTGGCAGGAGAGGGGGTTGCTGTCCCAGGTGACTCTGCAGCAGCATGGGGCCTGTGGCAGAGGTGAAGCCTGATCTCCAAGGAGGACAAGGTGCTGCTGAGAAAGTCCCTAGGGGAGGACAGTCCAGCCACACTGTGGACATCGTGCTGGGGGCTGACTGGCTAGAGAGCAGCGCTGCAGAGAAGGGCCTTGGGGTCCCAGAGGATAACAAGCTGAGCAGGAACCAGCAGTGCACCATCGTGGCAAAGGCCATCAGCCACCTCCCCTGGCCCCGTGGCAGTTCCCACCGCAGGGTGCTGCTGCAGAGCTCTGGGCACTCACACCAGAGCCCTGGCCCCTCTGAAGGACACAGCAGCTCCTGGGGGGCAGAGAGGCAGTTCAGCCTCCCCATCAGCCCAGGGCTGGTGCTGGCCCTGAGCGCATGAGCAAACAGAGGCCACTCAATCTCTGGCTCTCCTGCATTCATATTCTAGGGGATCCCTAATCCCAACAGCCTTTGCCCCTTCTCTGCCCCCACCAGCCCCACTCCCCAGCACAACACAAGAGTCCTGGCCCTGGGGGTCCTCAGGCAGCTCATGCATCTCTCCAGTCTCCCCTCCCTGTGCCCGCTGGTGCCCCACTGACTCCCATGGCACTGTAGAGTCCTTGTTTGTGGATACCTCGACTTAGTGCTTTACTTTGGGGGCACTTCTCCTTTGAGGGTGTTTCACTGTGTGTGTTTCCATTCATTCCCACCCCAGGGCACATGGTGAGTCCCCATCCTCTCCTGCACTCCTCCAAATTCATATCCAGACACACTGCTATATGCCATCAGTCCTGTCATGGCATATGACATGAAGCAGCCTGAGGAGTAATGGAGAGCTGATGGACCATCTCCACTGCAACTGGCCACCAAGAAGAGAGCCTTTAAAACCAGAACTTTTGGGCCAATGGAACCCCATGGTACTGTGAGCATAAGTCCAAACACAGGGAGAACACAAGATCACTCTTTAAAAAAACACAACTCATTGGATATATCATTGGCAGAACCTTTGGAGGAAGAGCCCAGCCTTCAGGCACTGCACCCAGGAGATCCTCTGTCACTGAAGAGCTGCTATTAGACATACCACATCTGACACAGTGTTATGCGAGGATCGGACACAACACAATCAAATCTCAAGACAAGGCAGTATAAACCAGAAAATTCTCTATGAGTAGGATTATCACAAGGGAAAAGAGCAGACTCCTGGCCTAAGATAAACTCTGGGAAATGTAAAGAGAAGGGGAGACAGGCTATTGTTTGTGAAACAACATCCATTGAGCCAGTTTCCATAGTGAATCCTTGAGCTCCTGGTTCCTCATGCTGTAGATGAGGGGGTTCACCGCTGGAGGTAGCACTGAGTACAGAACTGCCACCACCAGGTCCAGGGATGGGGAGGACATGGAGGGGGGCTTCAAGTAGGCAAACATGCCAGTGCTGATAAACAGGGAGACCACAGCCAGGTGAGGGAGGCACGTGGAAAAGGCTTTGTGCCATCCCTGCTCAGAGGGGAGCCTCAGCACGGCCCTGAAGATCTGCACATAGGACAGCACAATGAAAACAAAACAGCCAAAAACTAAAAAACAACTTAATATAAGAAGCCCAGCTTCCCTGAGATAGTCTGAGTCTGAGCAGGAGACCTTGAGGATCTGAGGAACTTCACAGAAGAACTGGTCCAAAGCATTGCCCTGGCAGAGTGGTATAGAAAATGTATTGGCCATGTGCAGCACAGCATAGAGAAACCCACTGCCCCAGGCAGCTGCTGCCATGTGGACACAAGCTCTGCTGCCCAGGAGGGTCCCGTAGTGCAGGGGTTGGCAGATGGCAACGTAGCGGTCATAGGACATGACAGTGAGAAGGGAAAACTCTGCTGAGATCAGAAAGAAAAAGAAAAAGACCTGTGCAGCACATCCTGCATAGGAGATGGCCCCGGTGTCCCAGAATGAATTGGCCATGGCTTTGGGCACAGTGGTGGAGATGGTGCCCAGGTCGAGGATGGAGAGGTTGAGGAGGAGGGAGAAGTACATGGGGGTGTGGAGGTGGTGGTGGCAGGCTATGGCAGTGATGATGAGGCCATTGCCCAGGAGAGCAGCCAGGTAGATGCCCAGGAAGAGCCAGAAGTGCAAGAGCTGCAGCTCCTGTGTGTCTGCGAATGCCAGGAAGAGGAACTCAGTGATGGAGCTGCTGTTGGACATTGGCTCTTTCTTGGCAAGGGGTCTGGTTGAAAAAAGGAAAGGACAAGGAACAGTTAGGACACACTCCTCTGAGCAAAGCCATTCCATTTTTCAGAGAAACAATCCCTATTAGAAATGCATTTCCTTTCTCTGGTTTGTGCTGGCTGAGTGTGTTTTGAGGAGCTGAGGAGTCAGCTGTGCTCAGCTGCAGTGGGTACATGAAGCTGGTTTGTGACACCTCAAATGTTCACAACTGATGTCAGCTGTAATCCACCTTTAATGGAAAAGTTAACCTCTGAAGTCATGACTCAGAACAGCGCAGGCGGCAGAAGAGAAGCTTAGCATGTCCTTAGAAGAATGTTGTCTGTGGTTTTTATTTTCCACCATCATATCTGGCGAGTGTTCCTGGGAGGAAGAGAAATACCCATTTTATGATGGAAAATAGGAAGAAACTTGAAACAGGACAGGCAAAAGGACTCAGCTCTTTCTAGCTTAGTGCAGAGTCATGAGAGCTGCACTGTCCATTAGACTCCTAGTGAAATACCCTGCACTTTTGATTCTGTTGCCTTGAAGGTGACAACAAACATAAATTACTCTCTAAAAAATAGAACAAAACAAGACTGTAATGAAGAGCAGAGGAGTCCTGTTTCAAAGGGCAGATCTGCAAACTCTTCTTTTTCCCAGCCCAGAGGTGTGGTTGTAATTGAGAGAGAAGGACACAGCCCCTCTGAGAGAGAAGCAAAGGCCTCTGAGAGGAGAGAACTGACCTCCAAGGGAAAGCTCAGCACTCCCTGGGATCCTACAGCACAGCCGTGCTCTTCTGGGGCAGCTCCCAAGCACAGCAGCACAGGCAAAGCAGACAGTCAGAGGTCCTGAAGATGGGATGTCCTAAAGGCAGAGTCAGCTCCTTGCTCAGCAGACAATGCCCAGCAGACATGGAGAGGGAGGGACCAAAAGAGAGCAGGCTGAAGGCAGCCTAGCCCAGGGCTTGTCTGCAGTTTCCTCCCACTCCCTGCCCATGTCTCTGCTGCCTGGAGCTGTCCCTGCCAGGAGCTGTTGCTCTGTCCACACCTCTCCTCCCTGTCCCTGCTCACAGAGCCCATCCCACCCTCTGTGTGCTCAGCTCTGCCCTGCAGACCCCTCCTGGCAGCAGGGCACTGCCCAAGGGGATCTCAATGCTCTTTGAAGAGTACCCTGGGAAATGTCCCAGGGGTGATCTGGAGCTGTGAACCGCCCTGACCCACACAGCACCCTCTCAAGAGCAGAAGGACCCTGCCCTGCCCTTCTAGGGGGTCGCTCCTTCCACCCACAGCTTCTCCCTGCAGTGCCCTGGGGAGCTTCCCGGGCAGGCTGAGTGCTGACCCTGGCAGGCGGCAGAGTCCCTGCCCCGGCACACAGCCCCTGGGCTGCAGGGACCCTGCTCTGAAGGACACAACTGGGCACCCCTGGCTGCACACCTGCATTCACAGCCAGTCAAACTTGCCTCTGCACAGGGAGTCCACCTGGCAGATCCCATCAGCTGTGGGCTCTGCCAGCTTGAGGAGATGCCTCCAGGAACCCCATCGGCATTGCCCTGCACCCAGAGACTCACCGTGTCAAGGGCTCTGAAGATTTCTCCTTCCGTGAGCTCTCAGCCATCCTGCCATTTCCAACTGCCTTTCAGCTCTCTCTGCCTCGCTGTTCTCCCCTCGGTGCCTGCAGGCAGAGCCCTCAGCCCTGCTGGGCTCTGCAGAGGAGCTGCTCCTGGGCAGAGATGTCTCTCTGCAGCACAGCCCACTTGCCAGGAGCTCCCTCCATCCCACGAGCCTGGAGCAGCTCAGCAGCAGAGGACCAGCCCAAGGTGATATGTTAATGACCCCTCTGGTGGGTTTGGGGATGAGTCCATGAAGCTCAGACCCTGAGAGGAAGCTGATGAAACCTCTCAAGAAGTCACAGTCCAATGCAACCTCCACAGTTTCTTGGAGCATTACTGGGTCCCCCTGAGGGCCATCACTGACAAAGCAACTCTGGGGCTGGTTAGAGCAGGAAAGTGGAGGCAGTGATGACAGGGAGGCAAAGGCAATGGCAAGGTGGCTCTGATGCTGAGGAAACCTGGATGTGTTTGATCAAGCCAAAGGGCCAAGCCCTGACCCCCAGCCCCTGGGAGGGGCGATCCTGTCCCTCACATGTTGCTCAGGGCTCTCTCTGGGCCAGTGGGATGTGGGGATGTGCAATGCCTAGAGCAGGACTACCACACAATCTTTCTCAGGCTCACAGGTTGTGACAAGGGGGCGATGAAGTCCTGGTGCTCTAATGAGAAGATGTCTCCTCACAGGCATCACCTGCAGAGAGAACAGCCACAGCCCAGCAGACCAAGACCTTGGCTGTGTTGGGGGCTTTCAGCCTTGCCACTGCCCCCAGATGCCTCCACCACAGGATGTCCTACGGTGTCCCACACCTGCACCTCTTTCCCTGCAGGAAAAGGGAAATCTTGGATGCCCCCAGCTGCACTTGGTGCCATCTTTTCTTTCTCATGATGTTTCCCAGTTTTCAGAAAAGCTCCACCATCTCAGAAACCACCTTTCAAGCAGTCTCAGGCTACTCCTAGACTGCCCTCAGCCTCTCCACCACTGGGCAAAGGGGCCAAAGAAGCCCAGGTCTCCCAGCCCCTCCACACAGCCCATCTGCTTCAGGCCCCAAACTCCACCTGGCCACGTCTCCTCTGGCCACTCTCCAGCTCCTCCCAGCTCCAGCAAAAGAGGGAGCCCAGAACTGGGACAAAGCCATGCGTGGGGGTCCCTACCAGTGCGGTGTCAAGGGCCATAAGAACTCCCCTGCTCTGGGTGACCATGCTCATCCTAACGCAGCCCCGTATGCAACTGGCCTTCTTCACAGGGAGCAGAAACCCCTGGCTCCTATGGTGTCCCTCGCAGCTGCCAGGCCCTTCTCCTCAGAGTCACTCCTCAGCACAGCAGGTCCCAGCTGGCCCTGATGGACAGGTTAGTTCTTCTCCCTGAGGCCAGACTGGCCAATTCTCCTTGTCAACTTCACGACGTCTCTTTTGGCCAAATGGACGGTGACCTGTGGATAAGTTCACACTGGAGGTACATCAGCTGAGGTGATGGTTGCCTTTGGAAAAACCCGTGCCAGAACATGTACACACCAGTGACGGCACACCTAATAATCCAATAATCCCCTTTGATCTTAATGGCTTGAGTGATAACAGCCCTATTTTGCAGTTGGAGTAGATTGTCCCTTCCAACTTGAACTGCTCCTGTTCTGTTCTATTCTATTCTATTCTATTCTATTCTATTCTATTCTATTCTATTCTATTCTATTCTATTCTATTCTATTCTATTCTATTCTATAATATTCTGGTCTAGTCTAGTCTAGTCCAGTCTAGTCTGGTCTATCTTATTCTATTCTATTATGCTGTTTCCTGCCTGTTTCAAATCTTTCACTTTTTCATAATCTTCTGAGATTCTTTCTGCTATATGCACTCTGTATGCACCCTCTCACCAGACAGAACAGGAATGACAATAAAAAATTCTCCAACAGCTCTACCTGCCAAGGAACTAACTGTGACCATAACATGGAATTTACCCCTCTCTGTTGTGCATCACTGGAGTACAAAAACTTACCTGGGACAGGTGGGATCACTTCTCTCCACAGCACTTACAGCTATGCTCATCTGTTGTTTAACTCTAAACTGGTGTTGGGGGTTTTTTGTTGGTTTTGTTTGTTTGTTTGTTTTTTTCTTTTTCTTCATAAAAGAGATTTTGATCAACTTTCTGAATATCTCCTTCTGTTACAATCATCATAGAATGGCTTGGGTTGGAAGGGACCTCAAAGATCATCTAGTTCCAGCCCCTCTGCCATAGGCAGGGACACCTTCCAGTAGAGCAGGCTGCCCAAAGCTCCATCCAACCTGGCCTTCATACCACCTAGGAAGGGGGCATCCACAGCTTCTCTGGGCAACCTGTTCCAGTGCCTCACCACCCTCACAATGAAGAATTTCTTCCAAACATCTAGTGTCAATCTACCCTGTTGTAGTTTAAACCCAATTCCCCTTTGTCCTGTCACGACACTCCCTGATAAACAGTCCCTCTCCAGCTTTCCTGTAGGCCCCCTTCAGGTACTGGAAGACCTAGAAAGAATTAGGTCTCCCAGGAACCTTCTCTTCTCTATGCTAAACAACCCCAACTGTCTCAGTATGTCTTCATGGGAGAGGTGCTCCAGCCCTCTGATCATCTTCCTGGCCTCCTCTGGACTCACACCAACAGCTCCATGTCTTTCTTGTACTGGGGACCCCAGAGCTGGACACAGTACTCCAGGTGGGGTCTCATGAGAGCAGAGCAGAGTGGCAGAGTCCCCTCCCTCGACCTGCTGGTCACTCTGCTTTTGATGCAGCCCAGGACACGGTTGGCTTTCAGGGCTGCAGGCGCTCATTGCCGGCTCATGTTGAGCTTTTCATCAATCAACACCCCCAAGTCCTTCTCCTCAGGGCTGCTCTCAATCCATTCTGCACCCAGCCTGTAGTTGTGCTTGGGATTGCCCCGACCCATGTGCAGGACCTTGCACTTGGCCTTGTGGAAGTTCATGCAGTTCACACGGTCCCACCTCTCAAGCCTGTCACGGTCCCTCTGGATGGCATCCCTTCCCTCCACCGTATCAACCACACCACACAGCTTGGTGTCGTCGGCAAACTTGCTGAGGGTGCACTCGATCCCGTTGTCCATGTCACCGACAAAGATGTTAAACAGTTCCTGTCCAAATACCAACCCCTGAGAACACTACTCGTCACCGTTCTCCACTTGGACATTGAGCTGTTGACCACAAGTCTTTGAGTGCGGCCATCCAGCCAATTCCTTATCCACCACGTGGTCCCTCCATGAAATCCATGTCTCTCCAGTTTAGAGACAAGGATGTCATGCGGGACAGTGTCAAATGCTTTGCACAAGTCCAGGTAGGTGACGTCAGTCACTCTTCCCTTACCCACCAACGCTGTCACCCCATCTTAGAAGGCCACCAAATCTGTCAGGCAGGATTTGCCCTTAGTGAAGCCATGGTGGCTGTCACCAATCACCTCCTTGTGTTCCATGTGCCTGAGCACAGTTCCCAGGAGGATCCGCTCCATGATCTTGCCAGGCACAGAGGTGAGAATTCCTCCCAGTGACACTCCAGTGCTGCCAGTGAGGGTCAGAGTGCTGCCCCAGTTCTCCCAGTGCTGCCCCAGTACTCCCAGAGCAGGTCCCTGACTCCCTGCGGTGCTCTCAGTGCTGCACCAGTGCTCCCAGTGCAGCTCCTTGGCTCCTCCTAGTGCTCCCAGTGATGCCAATGCTCCCCCAGTGCAGCCGCCATGGTCCCAGTGCCCATCCCTAGCTTAGCCAAGTGCTCCCAGTACATCTCCCAGTACCAAACCAATGCTCCCAGTGCAACTCCTGGACTTCTCCCAGTGTTTGCAGTTCAGCCCCAGTGAGGCTTCCTGGCTTCTTCCAGTGCTCCCAGTGCCACACCATTCCTCCCAGTGCTCTCTTTGCCAATTACTGGCTCCCCCCAGTGCTCCCAATATCTCCCCAGTACTCCCAGTACAGCTCCCAGTGCCACCCCAGAGCTCCCAGTGCAGCCATAGTGCTCCCAGTGCTTCCTCAGTACTCCCAGTGTGGCTCCCTGGTCCTACCACTTCTCCTAGATCTGCCCCAGTGCTCCCAGTGTGGCTCCCTGTCTCACACCAGTGCTCTCAGTTCTGCCCCAGTGCTCCCAGTGCAGATCACAGTGCTGCCCCAGTGGTTCCAGTGCAATTCCCTCGGTGTCCCTAGTCCTCCCAGTACTGCCCCAGTGCTCCCAATGCAGCTCCCTGGCTCCCTCCAGTGCTCTCAGTGTGGCCCCAGTGCACCCAGTCCACTCCCTATGCAGCCACCTAGCTCCCCCCTCGTGGTCCTAGCCTCACCCCCCAGTGAACCCAGTACAGCTCCCAGTGCCACCCCAGTGCTCCTAGTGCCACCCCAGTACTACCAGTGTGGCTCCCTGCCTCCCCCTAGTCTTCCTGGTTCTGCCCTAGTGCTGCCAGTTCGGCTCCCTGGCTTAGCCCAGTGCTCCCAGTGCCACCTCAGTGCAGCCAGTGCCACTCCTTGGCTCCCCCAGGTCTCCCAGTGCTGCCCCATATCTCCCAGTAGGGCTTCTTGACTCCCCTCAGTCCTCCCAGTTCTACCGCAGTGCTACCAGTACAGCAGACAGTGCTGCCCCAGTGCTCCCGGTGGGGCTCCTTGGCTTCTCTCCCAGTCCTTCCAGGGCAACTTCACTGCTCCCAGTGGGGCTCACAGCACCGCCTCAGTTCTCCCAGTGCTGGACCAGTGCTCCCAGTGTGGCCTCCTGTCTCCTCCCACTGATCTCAATGCCACCCCAGTTCTCCCACTATGGCTCCCTGGCTCGCCCCAGTGCTCCCAGAGCCACTCCCAGGCTGCCCGCAGTGCTCCTAGTTGCTCCATTTCTCCTAGCGCCACTCACATTCTCCCTCCAGTGCTCCCAGTGCCACACCAGCACTCCCATTTGTGGTGGCTGGACACCAGGTGCCCACCAAAGCCGCCCTATCAGTCCCCTCCTGACCTGCACAGAGGAGAGAAAATACAACAAAAGGCTCGTGGGTCGAGAGAAGGAAAAGGAGAGATCATTCACCAAATACTGCCACGGGCAAAACAGACTCAACTCGGGGAACTTCCCGGGCTTATCTAGGGGAATCTCTGCTCTGGTGCCTGGAGCACCTTCTCCGCCTCCTTCTTCACTGACCTGGGTGTCTGTGGAGTTGTTCCTCTCATATCTTCTCACTCCTCTCTCTGACTGATATTGCTTACTGATGTTTTTCTTTTTCCACTTCTTAAATATGATGTCACAGAGGTGCCACCACCATGGCTGATGGCCTTGGCCACAAGTGGGTCTGTCTTGGAGCGAGCTGGCATTGGCTCTATTGGACATGGGTGAAGCTTCTTGCATTTTCTCACAAAAGCCACCCCTGTAGCTGCCCTCCTCACTACCAAAACCTTGCCACACAAACCAAACACAACCGCTGTCCCTGCTTTTGCTGGGTTTGTAACCTCATTTGGTGTTTTGGAGATTTTGTTCATCATAATTCCTACCTTGGTCTCTAGAGTCTGCAACTCCTCATGATGTTATCTTGTGAGAGACACCACCATCAGGGTGAGCCACCTGCACCCAGGTGTTTGGAGCTGACCAAATGGAGCTTCAGTCCAGAGAACCCTGAGAATCTCTGCAATTCTGGCCAACACAAACCTCTTGAGGGTTACAAGGAGAAGTGGCCAGTCCTGCATTAGAAGGAACAATAACCTTGGTCATCAGGGCAGGCTTGTACCTGACCAGCTGAGCAGTGACCCTGAGAAGAAAGGCCTGGGCCCTACGCGGGACACCATCGAAGCCAGTGGTGGATGTTCACAATGAACAAGGCCACCTGCATACAGGTCTGCATTAGGATGACCATGGCCACCCAGACCATCTTGAGACTGGTTGAAGTGTGGTTTCAGAGATGGTGGAGTTTTCTTCAACATTGGGAAACAAGAAGAGAAAGAAATAACGGCACAAAGGGAAGCTTTGGAAGTTGAGACTGGGCAGGAGGATTTCATGTCACGTTGAGCTAAACGAAACATCACTCCAAGTGCAGGGCTGTGGTACAACAAGCCACCCAGAAGGAGTCTGGATTAGCCAGACCTTTGTACTTTAATGAACAGCCTGTGAGGATGGAGAGATATCAGTAAGGGTAGGAAGATGCTCAAGTGAGAGCAAGGTTGGCAAGCACAGTGGATGTCCACAGCCTTCAGGGAAACAGGTGCAGGCATAGGACACCATAGAACAACCCGTGGTAGAGATGGTCAAGGAAGCTGACAAAGTGGGAAGCCCCCAACAGAGCTGAGGTCTTTCTCCCATTGGCTGTGCCTGTTGTCTGGGTCACCAAGGCCTACCAGGAGACACCTAACCCTTACAGCACGAGGGCCTCATGGCCTCCTTGTCTCCACTCAAGACCCTGGGAGGTGTCGTACCATCGTTCTGCACTTGGCATTGCACATCCCGATAAAACCCTGCCCCAGGAAGAGCCCTGAGCCCTGTGTGTGGGGCAGGACATCCCCTCCCAGGGGATGGGGGCCAGGGCTTGGCCCTTTGGCTTGATGAAGCACACCCAGGCTTCCTCAGCATCAGAGCCACCTTGCCATTGCCTTTGCCTCCCTGTCATCACTGCCTCCACTTTCCTGCTCTAACCAGCCCCAGAGTTGCTTTGTCAGTCATGGCCCTCAGGGGGACCCAGTAATGCTCCAAGAAACTGAGGAGGTTGCATCGGACTGTGACTTCTTGAGAGGTTTCATCAGCTTCCTCTCAGGGTCGGAGCTTCATGGACTCATCCCCAAACCCACCAGAGGGGTCATTAACATGCCGCCTTGGGCTGGTCCTCTGCTGCTGAGCTGCTCCAGGCTCCTGGGATAGAGGGAGCTCATGGCAAGTGGGCTGTGCTGCAGAGAGACAGCTCTGCCCGGGAGCAGCTCCTCTGCAAAACGCAGCAGGGCTGAGGGCACTGCCAGGGTATCTCAGGGAGATGAGCAAGGCAGATGAAGAGCTTAAAGGTGGTCAGGATTGGGAGGATGACCGAGAGCTGAAGAGAAATCTTCAGAGCCCTTGACACGGTAAGTCTCTGGGTGCAGGGCAATGCAGCTGTCATTCCTGGAGGTATCTCCTCAAGCTGGCACAGCCCACAGCTCATGGGATCTGTAAGGGGGGGGTCTTCTTAAGTAATTCTGAGTAGATGTGAAGCCATTGTGTGCAGCTGGAGTTTCCCAGGGCTGTGTACTGAGGCAGAGACTCTGCCGCCTGCCAGGGTCAGCACTCAGCCTGCCGGGGGAGCTCCCCAGGGCACTGCAGGGAGAAGCTGTGGGTGGAAGGAGCGACCCCCTGGAAGGGCAGGGCAGGGTCCTTCTGCTGGGTGGGTCAGGTGGGAGAGGGTGCTGGGTGGGTCAGGGCTGCTTTCTCCACACCCCTGGTGTGATATGAAGGGCACAAGGCACTTTTAAAGAAGGTGATCAAGGCAGGGGGTACCTCAGAGTAAATGTTCTTTCAAGGGTCAGTGCTTTCACTTTACAGTTGTGATGGTAGATGGAAATGGTAACAGAGCAGTCAGATTTGCACAAGAGACAGAGACTCCTAAGACTTGCCAGCATGGAGATCCCCCATGGAAGTTTCTTGCTGCCAGGAGGTGTAACACAGATGCAGACAGAGGGTGGGATGGGCTCTGTGAGCAGGGACAGGGAGGAGAGATGTGGACAGAGAAAGAGCTCATGATGAATACAGCTCCAGGCAGCAGAGAGATGGGCAGGGAGTGGGAGGAAACTGCAGACAAGGACTGGGAGAGACTGCATTCAGGCAGCTCTGTTTTGGTCCCTCACTGTATAAATCTGCTGGGTGTTGTCTGCTGAGCAATGAGCTGACTCTCCGTTTAAGACATCCCATCTTCAGGAGACCTGAATCTCTGTTTTGTCTGTCCCACTGGGCTTGCGTGCTGCCCCTCAGAAAGGCACAGCTCTCCTGTAGGATCCCAGGGAGTGCTGAGCCATCCCTCGTGGGTTGCCCATCTCCTTTCAGATTCCTTTGCTTCTAAAAGGGGATCATGTCTTGCCCTCTCCATCACAACTCCACCTTTATGCTAAAAAGAGAAGAGTTTGCAGATCTGCTCTTTGAAACACCACCCTCCTGATTTCAGAGTCCTGTTGCTTCTTTTTTTTTTAAAAAAAAAGAAAAAAGAGTAATTTGTGTGTACAGATAGCAGAAGTGAAAGCAAAGGGCAGCTGGGAACAAGACTGTTGGACACTGCACCTCTCCTGACTCTGACATGAACCACAAAGAGCTGACCCTTTTGCCTGTCTTGTCCTAAGACTCCACATTTTCAGTCATAAAAAGAGAGCATTTCTACCCTTAACCTAGTACTCACCAGATGTGATGGTGGAAAGAAAAAACACAGAGAAAAATCATGGTAAAGACAAGCTCAGCCTCTCTTCTGCAGCCCACACAAGCTGGAGTGATGAGTGCAGATATTGAACATTCCCATGAAGGGTGAATTGCATCTGACATCCCTTGTGACCATCAAAGGTGTCAAGAACCAGCTCCCACGTACTCACAGCAGCAGGGCAGAGCTGAGTCCTTGGCAGCACAGGGGCAGCGGTCCTGCTCCTCAAAGGACACTCAGCCAGCACAAAGCAAAGAAAGGAAATCCCTTGGAATTGGGGGAGGGGGTGTGATGTCTACGAAAAATGGAGTGGCTTTGCTCAGAGAAGTCTGTCGTAATTTTCCCCTGTCTGTTCCTCCTTAGGACAATGTCCCTTAGTGAAGAACCTGCAAATGACCAACAACAGCAGCTCCATCACTGAGTTCCTCCTCCTGCCATTCGCAGACACACAGGAGCTGCAGCTCTTGCACTTCTGGCTCTTCCTGGGCATCTACCTGGCTGCTCTCCTGGGCAATGGCCTCATCATCACTGCCATAGCCTGCCACCACCACCTCCACACCCCCATGTACTTCTTCCTCCTCAACCTCTCCCTCCTCGACCTGGGCTCCATCTCCACCACTGTCCCTAAAGCCATGGCCAATTCCCTCTGGGACACCAGGGCCATCTCCTACGCAGGATGTGCTGCACAGGTCTTTTTCTTTTACTTTCTGATTTCAGCAGAATATTCCCTCCTCACTGTCATGGCCTATGACCGCTACGTTGCCATCTGCCAACCCCTGCACTACGGGACCCTGCTGGGCAGCAGAGCTTGTGTCCACATGGCAGCAGCTGCCTGGGGCAGTGGGTTTCTCTATGCTGTGCTGCACACGGCCAATACATTTTGTATACCACTCTGCCATGACAATGCTGTGGACCAGTTCTTCTGTGAAATCCCCCAGATCCTCAAGGTCTCCTGCTCAGACTCCTACCTCAGGGAAGTTGGGCTTCTCATATTAAGCTGTTTTTTAGGTTTTGGTTGTTTTGTTTTCATTGTGCTGTCCTATGTGCAGATCTTCAGGGCCGTGCTGAGGATTCCCACTGAGCAGGGACGGCACAAAGCCTTTTCCACGTGCCTCCCTCACCTGGCCGTGGTCTCCCTGTTTATCAGCACTGCCATGTTTGCCTACCTGAAGCCCCCCTTCATCTCCTCCCCATCCCTGGACCTGGTGGTGGCAGTTCTGTACTCAGTGGTGCCTCCAGCAGTGAACCCCCTCGTCTATAGCATGAGGAACAAAGAGCTCAAGGGTGCAGTTTGGAAATTGATGACTAGATGGTTTTTAGAAGTAATATAGTTCCCAGCTGCTTCTCCAGAGTATTTGTAACATAATTCATAACAAGCTTATGGTATCTTTTATATATTTTGTAGCTGATGTTATTACTGATTTTTTTTTTACTTCCAATAATGTTGTTCACAAAGAATTATCATTATTCATACTAATTCTTATTTATTATAGAATAGAATCATATCATAGAATGGCTTGGATTGAAAGGGACCTCAAACATCTTCTAGTTCCAAACCTCCTGCCATGGCCAGGGACACCCTCCACTAGACCAGGTTGCCGAAAGCCCCATCCAACCTGGCCTTGAACACTTCCAGGGATGGGGCATCCACAGCTTCTCTGGGCAATGTGTTCCAGTGCCTCACCACCCTCACAGGGAAGATTTTTTTCCCTTATATCTAATCAAATTCTACCCTCTTTTAGTTTAAGGCCATTACACCCTGTCTTGTCACTACATGCCATTGAAACAGCCCCACTCCAGCTTTCTGGTAGGCCCCTTCGGGTACGGGAAAGCTGGTACAAGGTCTCCCCGGAGCCTTCTCTTCTCCAGGCTGAACCACCCCAACTTTCTCAGCCTGTCTTCATGGCAGACATGTTCCAGCCCTCTGATAATTTCGTGGCCCTCCTCTGGCCTCACTTCAACAGGTCCATGTCCTTCTTATGTTGCGGACCCCAGAGCTGGATGCCGTACTGCAGGGGGGTCTCACCAGAGCAGAGTAGAGGGGCAGAATCACCTCCCTCACCCTGCTGGTCACGCTTCTTTTGATGCAGCCCAGGACACGGTTGGCTTTCTGAGCTGCAAGCCTGTGTTGATGGCTTGTGTTGAGCTTCTCATTAATCAACACCCCCAAGTACTTCTCCTCGGGAAGGAGGACAATGCTTTCAGTCCATTGTCTACCTCTCTGGTTTGACCAAAGACAATCTAAATGAATTTACACAGCCGCTGTGCATTTAAACATTAAAAAGGACCCTGCAGTGACATTTCTGACTGAGATTTTTCCTACGAGACCTTCTCTGGAGCTGCAGAGGCAGTTCCAGTGTACAGAGTCCCTGCACAGCAGATCTCTGACAGAGCTGGCCTCTGAAACAGCATTTCCACCAGCAAAGGCAATCTCCTCAGGGCACTGCCCAAAGGCTTACATCTTTTTCCAGTGTTGCTCTCAAGACCATGCCCAAGGAAGAGACTCTGAAGAAAGCTGTTGCTTTGCTTGTTTCTCCATGGGCGCAGTGGGATGAGATCAGGGTCCCAGTGGGCTCTTCCAGGGACTGAGGAATGGCTCAGGTGCTCCTTGTTGGTGGACAGCACCCACACAGATGCTGAATGGACTCCAACTAAGCTGCCTGGGGCTCGACAGCCTGTGACAGGGCTGATGGCAGATGAGTGTTTTTCTGGAAGGAATCAGGAGCTGCCAGGAGAGCACAGGGGATCTGCAGGGACAGCACGTGCCAGGAGGTCAGCAGGGAATGGAGCCCACTGAGCACGAGCCTGTGCAAGGTGAAGTGACCCAGTGATCAAGTGCTAAAGGTGGGTGTGAACCACCAAGGGAGGGTTCTGCAAGCCCAGGGGACACAGCAGGCACAGGGAAAGGAGCCTGGAGAGTGATTTGTTTTACCAGCAATGGACTTCCATCGACTCACTCAGGGACAGAGATCGGGTGATCACTTCTGGTTCTGGCTCTTCTTCTTCTCGTGATGGCCCTGGTTCATCATCATCTCTCACGATGCGAACCGATTTCTTTGTGTATTTCTTTTTGTGTATAGGGGCGACTGATATTGGTATGGGTTGATCTTTTGGCTCGACTGCAGTGCCTGTTGTGGGGGCCCGGGCAGCTGCAGTGCCTGTTGCGGGGGCCTGGGCAGCTGCAGTACCTGTGGGTCCACTCTCTCCCTCTGGATGGTGCTGTCTACTGTCAAGCAGTGTTTGATAGATTGTGGCCAGGGACCAGCACAGCGCAGTAAGTTGTGTCTCCTTAGAATTCCCACAGCATTTTCCTTTCAAATATTCTACCATTGTATCAGGGTCTTGCAATTGTTCAGGAGTGAAGCTCCAAACCATTGGGGGTGAAAAGTTCTCTAGATACCCACCCATACTCTCCCACATGCCATGCCAGCCCTGACCATTCAGTCTCGGGGAATATCCCTGGGTAATATTCTTGAAACAATTTTTGCTAATCCTGAACAGGAGTTGGAAAACATTCAGGAGACCTAGCAATAGGAATATACTGGCCTGAACATTCCAAGGGTATTCAAAATTCTCAAAAATTGTTCTAACCAACCAAAAGGGAAAAGGGGAGGTGAAAGAGTGGGAGAATGTATCTCCCCCCTGTCTTCCCCATAGATCGGGTGCAGTTATTAATCAATTCTAAAAAATATTGACTGAGGTACAGGCATGACAGAAATGCTACGTACAAGTACCAGCTCAGATTCATGACTGTCGATGATATCTTATCATAAGTCATTATCACACAATACAACAACATGAGAACAGGAACCCCTCTCCCAGAGGTGATAAACAGCATCACAGGGATTGCATAGAATAAACAGGGGTTTACAAACCAGAGCCATGTGACCAAACAGAACATCATTATGACCAGTGACTGTTTCAATAACATCATAAGAATTTATGATTTTCTTTAACACACTTGGGTCAGACTTGTTGTTATCACAACCCCTCGGGCCCCACGTTGGGAGCCAAAAAGGACTGACGTGGTTTAGGCCCAGCCGGAAGCTGAGCGCCACGCGGCCGCTCACTCACTCCTTCCCCAGCGGGACGGGGAGGAGAACAGGAAAAAACCAACGGCAAAAGCCTCGAGGATTGGGATAAGGGCAGTTTACTGGGACAGCAAGGGAGAGGGAAAAAAACAATCAACAACAGTGCTGATAACAAATATTAACAATGGGTGATAATAGAGAACAATTTACTGAACCAACGACCGACCGACCAGACACTCAGCCCGTCCCGGAACCGTGCCGAAGCTGCGCCGCCCCTCCCCTACCCGACTAGCCCCCTTTTATGGTGAGCATGATGTCACATGGTATGGAATAGCCCCCAGCCAGCTTGGGTCACCTGTCCTGGCTCCTTGTGAAATTAACTCTATCCTTGCCAGAACCAGGACAATGTCCAGGTTCCTCAGGTGGTCTCAGACCTGATCTTCTGTTCCAGTGGGAGGGACTTTGCTCCTCCAGTCCCTGCCTTGAGGTCCATCCTCTTGAGAGGTGTGCCAAGAGAGGTTGCCAGCAAAGACTGAGGCAAAAAATGTTGAGCACCTCAGCCTTCTCCTCATCTGTTATTACCAGTTTGCCAGTTGTGTTCATCAGCGGGGTGCACTTTCTTTGACCTTCCTTTTCTGGCTAACATACCTATAGAAGCCCTTCTTATTATTCTTTGTGTCCCATGCCAAGTTCAGCTCTAGCTGCGCCTTGGCCTTCCTGACCCCATCCCTACACAACCGAGCAGCGTCCCTATACTTGTCCCAGGATACCTGTCCCTGCTTCCACTGCCTGTGCCCTTCCTTCTTGCCCTTTAGTTTAACCAGCAAGTCTCAACTTGTTGGTCTCTTGCCTTCCTTTCCTGATTTCTTACACCTGGGGATCGAGAGCTCTTGCTCTCTGTGGAAAGTGTCTGTAAAGATCTGCCAGCTCTGTTCTGTTCCCTTGTCCCTGAGGGACGTTTCCCCAGGGATCCTATTGATGAACTCCTTCAGCAGCTGGAAGTTTGCTTTCCTAAAATTCAGGGTCTTGACTTGACCCTTCACCTGTCCCATATCCCTCAGGAGGCAAACTCCACCAGTGCATCATCACTGCAGCCCAGGCTGCCTCCAATCTTGAGGTCTCCGATTAGCTCACTTGCGTTGATGACCAACAGATCCAGTAACACATCCCCTCTGGTAGGGCTATCTATTACCTGCCCTAAGAAGTTATCCTTGATGCACTCCAGGATACTTCTGGATTGCCTACAGCGCGCCCTGCTACTTTTTCAGGGTGGTTGAAGTCTCCCAGCAGGATGAGAGCCTGCAAGAATGATGCATCCAATCAGATGTTGGGTAGTCAGGCAGAAGTGACATCACAAGAATGTGTCCATGTCCTGTGCCTACTGCTGTCCTCTCAGATACACCCACAGAAGTGATTTCACATGCATCAACCCCAGCCATGAGCCTGCTGCAAGCAGAGTCTCACCTGCAGAGACAAAAGGACATCATAATCAATGTCCAAGTGATGATCCTGCTGCTGGCCTATCTGGTATTGAGGCAGACATGATGTCATCATGAACATCCAAGCCAAGTGGCTACTGGCCTTTCAATGTCCTCAGCTAGAAATGACCTCAGAAGACTCAGCTGTGAGTCTTCTCTGGCCCATCACCTGCAGAGACAGATGTGACCTCAGAATCCACACCCAAGTCTTTTCCCTGCTTCTGGCCTGTCGGGTACTCACACAGAAATGACTTCACAGTCACCTTCACAGCCACCTGCCTCTTACTCACCCATGAGATTCTGAGGCACAGGTGAACTAATAGTAACTTCCCCACCCATCCCTCACCTTGTGGCCTACAACCTCATCAGACACATGTCACCTCACGTTCATCTTCCATCTGGTCAACGGCCTCACAGTCTCTGTATTCACTCTGCCTCCTGAGGGAAAAGCTTACAGTGAGGGTTAGAGGACAGGTGGAAGGTTAGGGCCTTCAAGGAAGGGTGTTAGAGCTCAGGGGTTGCAGGTTTGTGTTGGCAGTTTGGGTTCAGGCAAACCCAAAACTCTGGTGAGAGTTTCTACTTTGTGCTCAGGGTAGGGCTAAGGGTAAGAGGTCCTCCTTTAGGGTTCGGGATCATGGATGAGGGTTTGTGATTCTGCTTAGAGCTTCCTGTAATCGATTTCAGGACTGGTCAGCTTTGTGGGATAGGGGGTTGGGTTAGGGCTAGAGGTGAGGGCCAGGGTTAAGGCTAGCATTTCAAGAGTAGGGACCTCACAGACAACAATCATGTGCTGTTCCTTTCACATGCATCTCCTTTGACCTCCCCATGCTCCCTTCTCTCTCTGATGAAACTCTCAGGCATCTCGAGCACCTCACAATGCTGCTCCTTCATCAACCAGCTTCCTCCAGCAGAAAGGACATCACAAGCTGCTCTCCAGCAATGTCACCTTTGCCTTCCTCTTCCTCTTGCCCCTAAGCTCTCACTTATCTCCTTGGCCTTTCCCTCACAATCTCTGCCCTCCTTCTAGCTCCTGGGAAACATGAGTTAGGCTTAGGAGAGGGGCTGAAGATGGGAGGGACAGGGGCATGGGACAGGATTAAGGACTGGCGTTAGGGTTAAGCTTCAGGCATCTGGTGAGGGTTTCAGCTTTGGCATTGGTGTTCAGAGTAGGGCAAAGGATGAGAGCTCCAGGTTAGGCATTAGGGTGAGGGTACGACAAAGGTTGAGGGTGAGCTGGGCAGTGCCAAGTCGGAGGGGCCAGGGTATGTAGGCACTCTGCGTGCTTCCACCCTCATGGTGACCAGAGGGAAACCTCAGCTGCTGATGACCAAAAGCATCCCCATTGCAATGGGCTGGGGATTAGTGCTGGGCACATGACATGGCACATCCAAGGGGCTACCGGAGACAGGAGGTCTCTGCCTCCTTTCTTTGTCATCCTGAAATCGCTGCCTCTGATTTTCTGCTCTAATCAGCCCCCAGGGAGCCATGCTTCAATTTCCTGAAGCAGTTTCATCACCCACAGCCCTCAGCAGCCTCTGAATCTTTACTGGAACAGGGTGAGGCTTCAGAACACCTGCAATATGTTGCAAACATCATCGTATGGGGACACACAGCAGAAGTAGTCTTTGAGAAAGGGAAGAAAATAGTCTAAATCCTTCTGATATCTGGTTTCACCATTAAACAAAGTAAGGTCAAAGGACCTGCACAGGACATCCAATGTTTAGGAATAAAATGGCAAGATGGACACCGTCAGAGCCCAATGGATGTGATCTAAAGAATAGCAGCCGTGTCTCCACTGACTAGCAAAAAGGAAACACAAGCTTTCTTAGATGTTGTGGGTTTCTGGAGAATGCATATCGGAAATTACAGTCTGGTCTAAGCCCTCTCTATCAAGTGACCCGGAAGAAGAAGGATTTCAAATGGGGCCCTGAACAATCACAAGCCTTTGAACAAATTAAACAAGAAACAGTTTATGCAGTAGCCCTTGGGCCAGTCCAGGCAGGACCAGATGTCAGAAATGTGCTCTACACCGGAGCCAGAAAGAATGGCCCTACCTGCAGTCTCTGGCAGAAAGGACCAAGAGAGACTTGAGGTCGACCTGTGGGGTTTTGGAGTCAGGGCTACAGAGGACCTGAGGCCTGACAAACTCCAAATGAAAAAGAGATATTGTCAGCATCTCACACTTTGGAGGTGGTTGGTCCTGAAGCACATCTCCTCCTGACACCCCATCTGCTGGTGCTGGGCTGGATGTTCAAAGAGACGGTCCTCTCTACACACCAGGCAACTGCTGCTACGTGGAGTAAGTGGGTTGCACTGATCACACAGTGGGCTCGAAGAGGAATCTCCAGTCACCCAGGAATTCTCAAAGTGATCAGGGATCTTGCCAGAAGGCCAAGATTTCAGAATATCACCAGAAGAGGTGACGTGTGCTGAAGAGGTCTCACCGTATAATAAACTATCAGAAAATGAGAAGCAATCTGCCCCGTTCACTGATGGGTCCTGTCGCATTGTGGGAAACCATCGGAGTTGGAAGGCTGCTGCATGGAGTCCTACACGACGAATTGCAGAAGTTTCTGAAGGAGAAGGTGAATTGAACCAGTTTGCAGAGGTGAAAGCCATCTAGCTGGCTTTAGACATTGCTGAACTTCTCGTTCAGCATGTGGCCAATGCTCTACCTCGATACTGGCTCATGGATGGTGGCTAATGCCCTGTGGGGGTGGTTGCAGCAGTAGAAAAGGATCAACTGGCAGCACAGAGGCAAACCCATCTGGGCTGCCCCCTTGTGGCAAGATATTGCTGGCCGGCTAGAGAACCTCATTGGAAAAGTACATCACTTAGATGCCCACGTACCCAAGACTCAGGCCACTGAGGAACATCAGAACAACCAGCAGGTGGATCAGGCTGCCAAGATTGAAGTGGCTCAGGTGGATCTGGGCATAAGGGTGAATTATTATTGTCTTGGTGGGCCCATGACACCACAGGCCATCAAGGAAGAGATGCAACATATCCATGGGCTCATAATTGAGGGGTGGACTTAACCATGGACGCTATTGCACAGGTTGTCCATGAATGTGAAATATGCGCTGCAATCAAGGAAGCCGAACGGTCAAAGCCCCCCTGGTATGGAGGACAATGCCTGAAATATAAATATGAGGAGGCCTGGCAGATTGATTACATCCCACCACAAACCCACCAAGGCAAGTGCTATGTACTTACCATGGTGGGAGCAAACACTGGATGGCTCTAAATATATCCCATGCTCCATGCCACCGCCCGGAACCCTATCCTGGGCCTTGAAAAGCGAGTCCTGTGGTGACATGGCACCCCAGAAAGGATTAAATAAGACAATGGGACTCATTTTCGGAACAACCTCATAGACCCCTGGGCCAAAGAGCATGGCATTGAGTGGGTGTATCACATCCCCTACCATGCACCAACCTCTGGGAAAGTTGAAAGGTGCAATGGGCTGTTAAAAACTACCCTGAGAGCAATGGGTGGTGGGACCCTCAAACACTGGGACACCCATTTAGCAAAGGCCACCTGGTTAGTTAACACTTGGGGATCTGCCAATCGAGCTGGCCCTGCCCAATCAAAATTTCCATGCCCTGCAGAAGGGGATAAAGTTCCTGTAGTGCACATAAAAAATATGCTGGGGAAGGCAGTCTGGGTTATCCCTGCTTCAGGCAAAGGCAGACCTTTTTATCCTTCTTGAAAATTGGGACCACATTTGCCAGCTTCCAGTCCACTGGGACTTTTCCAGACCTGTCACATGGAAACCTGGTACCAAGCGATTGGACCCCTTGTGTGGAATGGCTTTGCTTCACAGCAGAGAAATACTGGGGTGGATGGCAGGTGGCAACTTAAGGATGAATGAGGTTCCCACCAAGAGAGCAATGGCTGCAGTCCCCAAGGCCAGAGAACAACGGGCCTGGGCTGTGCAGCCCTGGCAGGAGAGGGGGTTGCTGTCCCAGGTGACTCTGCAGCAGCATGGGGCCTGTGGCAGAGGTGAAGCTGATCTCCAAGGAGGACAAGGTGCTGCTGAGAAAGTCCCTAGGGGAGGACAGTCCAGCCACACTGTGGACATCGTGCTGGGGGCTGACTGGCTAGAGAGCAGCGCTGCAGAGAAGGGCCTTGGGGTCCCAGAGGATAACAAGCTGAGCAGGAACCAGCAGTGCACCATCGTGGCAAAGGCCATCAGCCACCTCCCCTGGCCCCGTGGCAGTTCCCACCGCAGGGTGCTGCTGCAGAGCTCTGGGCACTCACACCAGAGCCCTGGCCCCTCTGAAGGACACAGCAGCTCCTGGGGGGCAGAGAGGCAGTTCAGCCTCCCCATCAGCCCAGGGCTGGTGCTGGCCCTGAGCGCATGAGCAAACAGAGGCCACTCAATCTCTGGCTCTCCTGCATTCATATTCTAGGGGATCCCTAATCCCAACAGCCTTTGCCCCTTCTCTGCCCCCACCAGCCCCACTCCCCAGCACAACACAAGAGTCCTGGCCCTGGGGGTCCTCAGGCAGCTCATGCATCTCTCCAGTCTCCCCTCCCTGTGCCCGCTGGTGCCCCACTGACTCCCATGGCACTGTAGAGTCCTTGTTTGTGGATACCTCGACTTAGTGCTTTACTTTGGGGGCACTTCTCCTTTGAGGGTGTTTCACTTTGTGTGTTTCCATTCATTCCCACCCCAGGGCACATGGTGAGTCCCCATCCTCTCCTCACTCCTCCAAATTCATATCCAGACACACTGCTATATGCCATCAGTCCTGTCATGGCATATGACATGAAGCAGCCTGAGGAGTAATGGAGAGCTGATGGACCATCTCCACTGCAACTGGCCACCAAGAAGAGAGCCTTTAAAACCAGAACTTTTGGGCCAATGGAACCCCATGGTACTGTGAGCATAAGTCCAAACACAGGGAGAACACAAGATCACTCTTTAAAAAAACACAACTCATTGGATATATCATTGGCAGAACCTTTGGAGGAAGAGCCCAGCCTTCAGGCACTGCACCCAGGAGATCCTCTGTCACTGAAGAGCTGCTATTAGACATACCACATCTGACACAGTGTTATGCGAGGATCGGACACAACACAATCAAATCTCAAGACAAGGAGTATAAACCAGAAAATTCTCTATGAGTAGGATTATCACAAGGGAAAAGAGCAGACTCCTGGCCTAAGATAAACTCTGGGAAATGTAAAGAGAAGGGGAGACAGGCTATTGTTTGTGAAACAACATCCATTGAGCCAGTTTCCATAGTGAATCCTTGAGCTCCTGGTTCCTCATGCTGTAGATGAGGGGGTTCACTGCTGGAGGTAGCACTGAGTACAGAACTGCCACCACCAGGTCCAGGGATGGGGGGGACATGGAGGGGGGCTTCAAGTAGGCAAACATGCCCATGCTGATAAACAGGGAGACCACGGCCAGGTGAGGGAGGCACGTGGAAAAGGCTTTGTGCCATCCCTGCTCAGAGGGAATCCTCAGCACGGCCCTGAAGATCTGCACATAGGACAGCACAATGAAAACAAAACAGCCAAAAACTAAAAAACAACTTAATATAAGAAGCCCAGCTTCCCTGAGATAGTCTGAGTCTGAGCAGGAGAGCTTGAGGATCTGAGGAACTTCACAGAAGAAGTGGTCCACAGCATTGCCCTGGCAGAGTGGTGTAGAAAATGTATTGGCCATGTGCAGCACAGCATGGAGAAACCCACTGCCCCAGGCAGCTGCTGCCATGTGGACACAAGCTCTGCTGCCCAGGAGGGTCCCGTAGTGCAGGGGTTGGCAGATGGCAACGTAGCGGTCATAGGACATGACAGTGAGAAGGGAAAACTCTGCTGAGATCAGAAAGAAAAAGAAAAAGACCTGTGCAGCACATCCTGCATAGGAGATGGCCCCGGTGTCCCAGAATGAATTGGCCATGGCTTTGGGCACAGTGGTGGAGATGGTGCCCAGGTCGAGGATGGAGAGGTTGAGGAGGAGGGAGAAGTACATGGGGGTGTGGAGGTGGTGGTGGCAGGCTATGGCAGTGATGATGAGGCCATTGCCCAGGAGAGCAGCCAGGTAGATGCCCAGGAAGAGCCAGAAGTGCAAGAGCTGCAGCTCCTGTGTGTCTGCGAATGCCAGGAAGAGGAACTCAGTGATGGAGCTGCTGTTGGACATTGGCTCTTTCTTGGCAAGGGGTCTGGTTGAAAAAAGGAAAGGACAAGGAACAGTTAGGACACACTCCTCTGAGCAAAGCCATTCCATTTTTCAGAGAAACAATCCCTATTAGAAATGCATTTCCTTTCTCTGGTTTGTGCTGGCTGAGTGTGTTTTGAGGAGCTGAGGAGTCAGCTGTGCTCAGCTGCAGTGGGTACATGAAGCTGGTTTGTGACACCTCAAATGTTCACAACTGATGTCAGCTGTAATCCACCTTTAATGGAAAAGTTAACCTCTGAAGTCATGACTCAGAACAGCGCAGGCGGCAGAAGAGAAGCTTAGCATGTCCTTAGAAGAATGTTGTCTGTGGTTTTTATTTTCCACCATCATATCTGGCGAGTGTTATTTTGAGGAATAGAAATACCCATTTTATGATGGAAAATAGGAAGAAACTTGAAACAGGACGGGCAAAAGGACTCAGCTCTTTGTAGCTTAGTGCAGAGTCACGAGAGCTGCACTGTCCATTAGACTCCTAGTGAAATACCCTGCACTTTTGATTCTGTTGCCTTGAAGGTGACAACAAACATAAATTACTCTCTAAAAAATAGAACAAAACAAGACTCTAAGGAGAGCAGAGGAGTCCTGTTTCAAAGGGCAGATCTGCAAACTGTTCTTTTTCCCAGCCCAGAGGTGTGGTTGTAATTGAGAGAGAAGGACACAGCCCCTCTGAGAGAGAAGCAAAGGCCTCTGAGAGGAGAGAACTGACCTCCAAGGGAAAGCTCAGCACTCCCTGGGATCCTACAGCACAGCCGTGCTCTTCTGGGGCAGCTCCCAAGCACAGCAGCACAGGCAAAGCAGACAGTCAGAGGTCCTGAAGATGGGATGTCCTAAAGGCAGAGTCAGATCCTTGCTCAGCAGACAATGCCCAGCAGACATGGAGAGGGAGGGACCAAAAGAGAGCAGGCTGAAGGCAGCCTAGCCCAGGGCTTGTCTGCAGTTTCCTCCCACTCCCTGCCCATGTCTCTGCTGCCTGGAGCTGTCCCTGCCAGGAGCTGTTGCTCTGTCCACACCTCTCCTCCCTGTCCCTGCTCACAGAGCCCATCCCACCCTCTGTGTGCTCAGCTCTGCCCTGCAGACCCCTCCTGGCAGCAGGGCACTGCCCAAGGGGATCTCAATGCTCTTTGAAGAGTACCCTGGGAAATGTCCCAGGGGTGATCTGGAGCTGTGAACCGCCCTGACCCACACAGCACCCTCTCAAGAGCAGAAGGACCCTGCCCTGCCCTTCTAGGGGGTCGCTCCTTCCACCCACAGCTTCTCCCTGCAGTGCCCTGGGGAGCTTCCCGGGCAGGCTGAGTGCTGACCCTGGCAGGCGGCAGAGTCCCTGCCCCGGCACACAGCCCCTGGGCTGCAGGGACCCTGCTCTGAAGGACACAACTGGGCACCCCTGGCTGCACACCTGCATTCACAGCCAGTCAAACTTGCCTCTGCACAGGGAGTCCACCTGGCAGATCCCATCAGCTGTGGGATCTGCCAGCTTGAGGAGATGCCTCCAGGAACCCCATCGGCATTGCCCTGCACCCAGAGACTCACCGTGTCAAGGGCTCTGAAGATTTCTCCTTCCGTGAGCTCTCAGCCATCCTGCCATTTCCAACTGCCTTTCAGCTCTCTCTGCCTCGCTGTTCTCCCCTCGGTGCCTGCAGGCAGAGCCCTCAGCCCTGCTGGGCTCTGCAGAGGAGCTGCTCCTGGGCAGAGATGTCTCTCTGCAGCACAGCCCACTTGCCAGGAGCTCCCTCCATCCCACGAGCCTGGAGCAGCTCAGCAGCAGAGGACCAGCCCAAGGTGATATGTTAATGACCCCTCTGGTGGGTTTGGGGATGAGTCCATGAAGCTCCGACCCTGAGAGGAAGCTGATGAAACCTCTCAAGAAGTCACAGTCCAATGCAACCTCCACAGTTTCTTGGAGCATTACTGGGTCCCCCTGAGGGCCATCACTGACAAAGCAACTCTGGGGCTGGTTAGAGCAGGAAAGTGGAGGCAGTGATGACAGGGAGGCAAAGGCAATGGCAAGGTGGCTCTGATGCTGAGGAAACCTGGATGTGTTTGATCAAGCCAAAGGGCCAAGCCCTGACCCCCAGCCCCTGGGAGGGGCGATCCTGTCCCTCACATGTTGCTCAGGGCTCTCTCTGGGCCAGTGGGATGTGGGGATGTGCAATGCCTAGAGCAGGACTACCACACAATCTTTCTCAGGCTCACAGGTTGTGACAAGGGGGCGATGAAGTCCTGGTGCTCTAATGAGAAGATGTCTCCTCACAGGCATCACCTGCAGAGAGAACAGCCACAGCCCAGCAGACCAAGACCTTGGCTGTGTTGGGGGCTTTCAGCCTTGCCACTGCCCCCAGATGCCTCCACCACAGGATGTCCTACGGTGTCCCACACCTGCACCTCTTTCCCTGCAGGAAAAGGGAAATCTTGGATGCCCCCAGCTGCACTTGGTGCCATCTTTTCTTTCTCATGATGTTTCCCAGTTTTCAGAAAAGCTCCACCATCTCAGAAACCACCTTTCAAGCAGTCTCAGGCTACTGCTAGACTGCCCTCAGCCTCTCCACCACTGGGCAAAGGGGCCAAAGAAGCCCAGGTCTCCCAGCCCCTCCACACAGCCCATCTGCTTCAGGCCCCAAACTCCACCTGGCCACGTCTCCTCTGGCCACTCTCCAGCTCCTCCCAGCTCCAGCAAAAGAGGGAGCCCAGAACTGGGACAAAGCCATGCGTGGGGGTCCCTACCAGTGCGGTGTCAAGGGCCATAAGAACTCCCCTGCTCTGGGTGACCATGCTCATCCTAACGCAGCCCCGTATGCAACTGGCCTTCTTCACAGGGAGCAGAAACCCCTGGCTCCTATGGTGTCCCTCGCAGCTGCCAGGCCCTTCTCCTCAGAGTCACTCCTCAGCACAGCAGGTCCCAGCTGGCCCTGATGGACAGGTTAGTTCTTCTCCCTGAGGCCAGACTGGCCAATTCTCCTTGTCAACTTCACGACGTCTCTTTTGGCCAAATGGACGGTGACCTGTGGATAAGTTCACACTGGAGGTACATCAGCTGAGGTGATGGTTGCCTTTGGAAAAACCCGTGCCAGAACATGTACACACCAGTGACGGCACACCTAATAATCCAATAATCCCCTTTGATCTTAATGGCTTGAGTGATAACAGCCCTATTTTGCAGTTGGAGTAGATTGTCCCTTCCAACTTGAACTGCTCCTGTTCTGTTCTGTTCTATTCTATTCTATTCTATTCTATTCTATTCTATTCTATTCTATTCTATTCTATTCTATTCTATTCTATAATATTCTGGTCTAGTCTAGTCTAGTCCAGTCTAGTCTGGTCTATCTTATTCTATTCTATTATGCTGTTTCCTGCCTGTTTCAAATCTTTCACTTTTTCATAATCTTCTGAGATTCTTTCTGCTATATGCACTCTGTATGCACCCTCTCACCAGACAGAACAGGAATGACAATAAAAAATTCTCCAACAGCTCTACCTGCCAAGGAACTAACTGTGACCATAACATGGAATTTACCCCTCTCTGTTGTGCATCACTGGAGTACAAAAACTTACCTGGGACAGGTGGGATCACTTCTCTCCACAGCACTTACAGCTATGCTCATCTGTTGTTTAACTCTAAACTGGTGTTGGGGGTTTTTTGTTGGTTTTGTTTGTTTGTTTGTTTTTTTCTTTTTCTTCATAAAAGAGATTTTGATCAACTTTCTGAATATCTCCTTCTGTTACAATCATCATAGAATGGCTTGGGTTGGAAGGGACCTCAAAGATCATCTAGTTCCAGCCCCTCTGCCATAGGCAGGGACACCTTCCAGTAGAGCAGGCTGCCCAAAGCTCCATCCAACCTGGCCTTCATACCACCTAGGAAGGGGGCATCCACAGCTTCTCTGGGCAACCTGTTCCAGTGCCTCACCACCCTCACAATGAAGAATTTCTTCCAAACATCTAGTGTCAATCTACCCTGTTGTAGTTTAAACCCAATTCCCCTTTGTCCTGTCACGACACTCCCTGATAAACAGTCCCTCTCCAGCTTTCCTGTAGGCCCCCTTCAGGTACTGGAAGACCTAGAAAGAATTAGGTCTCCCAGGAACCTTCTCTTCTCTATGCTAAACAACCCCAACTGTCTCAGTATGTCTTCATGGGAGAGGTGCTCCAGCCCTCTGATCATCTTCCTGGCCTCCTCTGGACTCACACCAACAGCTCCATGTCTTTCTTGTACTGGGGACCCCAGAGCTGGACGCACTACTGCAGGTGGTGTCTCATGAGAGCAGAGCAGAGTGGCAGAGTCCCCTCCCTCGACCTGCTGGTCACTCTGCTTTTGATGCAGCCCAGGACACGGTTGGCTTTCAGGGCTGCAGGCACTCATTGCCGGCTCATGTTGAGCTTTTCATCAATCAACACCCCCAAGTCCTTCTCCTCAGGGCTGCTCTCAATCCATTCTGCACCCAGCCTGTAGTTGTGCTTGGGATTGCCCCGACCCATGTGCAGGACCTTGCACTTGGCCTTGTGGAAGTTCATGCAGTTCACACGGTCCCACCTCTCAAGCCTGTCACGGTCCCTCTGGATGGCATCCCTTCCCTCCACCGTATCAACCACACCACACAGCTTGGTGTCGTCGGCAAACTTGCTGAGGGTGCACTCGATCCCGTTGTCCATGTCACCGACAAAGATGTTAAACAGTTCCTGTCCAAATACCAACCCCTGAGAACACTACTCGTCACCGTTCTCCACTTGGACATTGAGCTGTTGACCACAAGTCTTTGAGTGCGGCCATCCAGCCAATTCCTTATCCACCACGTGGTCCCTCCATGAAATCCATGTCTCTCCAGTTTAGAGACAAGGATGTCATGCGGGACAGTGTCAAATGCTTTGCACAAGTCCAGGTAGGTGACGTCAGTCACTCTTCCCTTACCCACCAACGCTGTCACCCCATCTTAGAAGGCCACCAAATCTGTCAGGCAGGATTTGCCCTTAGTGAAGCCATGGTGGCTGTCACCAATCACCTCCTTGTGTTCCATGTGCCTGAGCACAGTTCCCAGGAGGATCCGCTCCATGATCTTGCCAGGCACAGAGGTGAGAATTCCTCCCAGTGACACTCCAGTGCTGCCAGTGAGGGTCAGAGTGCTGCCCCAGTTCTCCCAGTGCTGCCCCAGTACTCCCAGAGCAGGTCCCTGACTCCCTGCGGTGCTCTCAGTGCTGCACCAGTGCTCCCAGTGCAGCTCCTTGGCTCCTCCTAGTGCTCCCAGTGATGCCAATGCTCCCCCAGTGCAGCCGCCATGGTCCCAGTGCCCATCCCTAGCTTAGCCAAGTGCTCCCAGTACATCTCCCAGTACCAAACCAATGCTCCCAGTGCAACTCCTGGACTTCTCCGAGTGTTTGCAGTTCAGCCCCAGTGAGGCTTCCTGGCTTCTTCCAGTGCTCCCAGTGCCACACCATTCCTCCCAGTGCTCTCTTTGCCAATTACTGGCTCCCCCCAGTGCTCCCAATATCTCCCCAGTACTCCCAGTACAGCTCCCAGTGCCACCCCAGAGCTCCCAGTGCAGCCATAGTGCTCCCAGTGCTTCCTCAGTACTCCCAGTGTGGCTCCCTGGTCCTACCACTTCTCCTAGATCTGCCCCAGTGCTCCCAGTGTGGCTCCCTGTCTCACACCAGTGCTCTCAGTTCTGCCCCAGTGCTCCCAGTGCAGATCACAGTGCTGCCCCAGTGGTTCCAGTGCAATTCCCTCGGTGTCCCTAGTCCTCCCAGTACTGCCCCAGTGCTCCCAATGCAGCTCCCTGGCTCCCTCCAGTGCTCTCAGTGTGGCCCCAGTGCACCCAGTCCACTCCCTATGCAGCCACCTAGCTCCCCCCTCGTGGTCCTAGCCTCACCCCCCAGTGAACCCAGTACAGCTCCCAGTGCCACCCCAGTGCTCCTAGTGCCACCCCAGTACTACCAGTGTGGCTCCCTGCCTCCCCCTAGTCTTCCTGGTTCTGCCCTAGTGCTGCCAGTTCGGCTCCCTGGCTTAGCCCAGTGCTCCCAGTGCCACCTCAGTGCAGCCAGTGCCACTCCTTGGCTCCCCCAGGTCTCCCAGTGCTGCCCCATATCTCCCAGTAGGGCTTCTTGACTCCCCTCAGTCCTCCCAGTTCTACCGCAGTGCTACCAGTACAGCAGACAGTGCTGCCCCAGTGCTCCCGGTGGGGCTCCTTGGCTTCTCTCCCAGTCCTTCCAGGGCAACTTCACTGCTCCCAGTGGGGCTCACAGCACCGCCTCAGTTCTCCCAGTGCTGGACCAGTGCTCCCAGTGTGGCCTCCTGTCTCCTCCCACTGATCTCAATGCCACCCCAGTTCTCCCACTATGGCTCCCTGGCTCGCCCCAGTGCTCCCAGAGCCACTCCCAGGCTGCCCGCAGTGCTCCTAGTTGCTCCATTTCTCCTAGCGCCACTCACATTCTCCCTCCAGTGCTCCCAGTGCCACACCAGCACTCCCATTTGTGGTGGCTGGACACCAGGTGCCCACCAAAGCCGCCCTATCAGTCCCCTCCTGACCTGCACAGAGGAGAGAAAATACAACAAAAGGCTCGTGGGTCGAGAGAAGGAAAAGGAGAGATCATTCACCAAATACTGCCACGGGCAAAACAGACTCAACTCGGGGAACTTCCCGGGCTTATCTAGGGGAATCTCTGCTCTGGTGCCTGGAGCACCTTCTCCGCCTCCTTCTTCACTGACCTGGGTGTCTGTGGAGTTGTTCCTCTCATATCTTCTCACTCCTCTCTCTGACTGATATTGCTTACTGATGTTTTTCTTTTTCCACTTCTTAAATATGATGTCACAGAGGTGCCACCACCATGGCTGATGGGCTCGGCCTTGGCCACAAGTGGGTCTGTCTTGGAGCGAGCTGGCATTGGCTCTATTGGACATGGGTGAAGCTTCTTGCATTTTCTCACAAAAGCCACCCCTGTAGCTGCCCTCCTCACTACCAAAACCTTGCCACACAAACCAAACACAACCGCTGTCCCTGCTTTTGCTGGGTTTGTAACCTCATTTGGTGTTTTGGAGATTTTGTTCATCATAATTCCTACCTTGGTCTCTAGAGTCTGCAACTCCTCACGATGTTATCTTGTGAGAGACACCACCATCAGGGTGAGCCACCTGCACCCAGGTGTTTGGAGCTGACCAAATGGAGCTTCAGTCCAGAGAACCCTGAGAATCTCTGCAATTGTGGCCAACACAAACCTCTTGAGGGTTACAAGGAGAAGTGGCCAGTCCTGCATTAGAAGGAACAATAACCTTGGTCATCAGGGCAGGCTTGTACCTGACCAGCTGAGCAGTGACCCTGAGAAGAAAGGCCTGGGCCCTACGCGGGACACCATCGAAGCCAGTGGTGGATGTTCACCATGAACAAGGCCACCTGCATACAGGTCTGCATTAGGATGACCATGGCCACCCAGACCATCTTGAGACTGGTTGAAGTGTGGTTTCAGAGATGGTGGAGTTTTTCTCAACATTGGGAAACAAGAAGAGAAAGAAATAACGGCACAAAGGGAAGCTTTGGAAGTTGAGACTGGGCAGGCGGATTTCATGTCACGCTGAGTTACATGAAACATCACTCCAAGTGCAGGGCTGTGGTACAACAAGCCACCCAGAAGGAGTCTGGATTAGCCAGACCTTTGTACTTTAATGAACAGCCCATGAGGATGGAGAGATATCAGTAAGGGTAGGAAGATGCTCAAGTGAGAGCAAGGTTGGCAAGCACAGTGGATGTCCAGAGCCTTCAGGGAAACAGGTGCAGGCATAGGACACCATAGAACAACCCGTGGTAGAGATGGTCAAGGAAGCTGACAAAGTGGGAAGCCCCCAACAGAGCTGAGGTCTTTCTCCCATTGGCTGTGCCTGTTGTCTGGGTCACCAAGGCCTACCAGGAGACACCTAACCCTTACAGCACGAGGGCCTCATGGCCTCCTTGTCTCCACTCAAGACCCTGGGAGGTGTCGTACCATCGTCCTGCACTTGGCATTGCACATCCCGATAAAACCCTGCCCCAGGAAGAGCCCTGAGCCCTGTGTGTGGGGCAGGACCTCCCCTCCCAGGGGATGGGGGCCAGGGCTTGGCCCTTTGGCTTGATGAAGCACACCCAGGCTTCCTCAGCATCAGAGCCACCTTGCCATTGCCTTTGCCTCCCTGTCCTCACTGCCTCCACTTTCCTGCTCTAACCAGCCCCAGAGTTGCTTTGTCAGTCATGGCCCTCAGGGGGACCCAGTAATGCTCCAAGCAACTGTGGAGTTTGCATCGGACTGTGACTTCTTGAGAGGTTTCATCAGCCTCCTCTCAGGGTCAGAGCTTCATGGACTCATCCCCAAACCCACCAGAGGGGTCATTAACATGTCGCCTTGGGCTGGTCCTCTGCTGCTGAGCTGCTCCAGGCTCCTGGGATGAAGGGAGCTCCTGGCAAGTGGGCTGTGCTGCAGAGAGACAGCTCTGCCCAGGAGCAGCTCCTCTGCAAAGCGCAGCAGGGCTGAGGGCACTGCCAGGGTATCTCAGGGAGATGAGCAAGGCAGATGAAGAGCTTAAAGGTGGTCAGGATTGGGAGGATGACCGAGAGCTGAAGAGAAATCTTCAGAGCCCTTGACACGGTAAGTCTCTTGGTGCAGGGCAATGCAGCTGTCATTCCTGGAGGTATCTCCTCAAGCTGGCACAGCCCACAGCTCATGGGATCTGTAAGGGGGGGGGGGTCTTCTTAAGTAATTCTGAGCAGCTGTGAAGCCATTGTGTGCAGCTGGAGTTTCCCAGGGCTGTGTACTGAGGCAAGACTCTGCCGCCTGCCAGGGTCAGCACTCAGCCTGCCCGGGGAGCTCCCCAGGGCACTGCAGGGAGAAGCTGTGGGTGGAAGGAGCGACCCCCTGGAAGGGCAGGGCAGGGTCCTTCTGCTCTTGAGAGGGTGCTGTGTGGGTCAGGGCTGCTTAGAACTTCATATCACCCTGGTGTGATATGAAGGGCACAAGGCACTTTTAAAGAAGGTGATCAAGGCAGGGGGTACCTCGGAGTAAATGTTCTTTCAAGGGTCAGTGCTTTCACTTTACAGTTGTGATGGTAGATGGAAATGGTAACCGAGCTGTCAGATTTGCACAAGAGACAGAGACTCCTAAGACTTGCCAGCATGGAGATCCCCCATGGAAGTTTCTTGCTGCCAGGAGGTGTAACACAGATGCAGACAGAGGGTGGGATGGGCTCTGTGAGCAGGGACAGGGAGGAGAGATGTGGACAGAGAAAGAGCTCATGATGAATACAGCTCCAGGTAGCAGAGAGATGGGCAGGGAGTGGGAGGAAACTGCAGACAAGGACTGGGAGAGACTGCATTCAGGCAGCTCTGTTTTGGTCCCTCACTGTATAAATCTGCTGGGTGTTGTCTGCTGAGCAATGAGCTGACTCTCCGTTTAAGACATCCCATCTTCAGGAGACCTGACTCTCTGCTTTCTCTGTCCCACTGGGCTTGTGTGCTGCCCCTCAGAAAGGCACAGCTCTCCTGTAGGATCCGAGGGAGTGCTGAGCCATCCCTCGTGGGTTGCCCATCTCCTTTCAGATTCCTTTGCTTCTAAAAGGGGATCGTGTCTTGCCCTCTCCATCACAACTCCACCTTTATGCTAAAAAGAGAAGAGTTTGCAGATCTGCTCTTTGAAACAGCACCCTCCGGATTTCAGAGTCCTGTTGCTTCTTTTTTTTAAAAAAAAAAAAGAAAAAAGAGTAATTTGTGTGTACAGGTAGCAGAAGCGAAAGCAAAGGGCAGCTGGGAACAAGACTGTTGGACACTGCAGCTCTCCTGACTCTGACATGAACCACAAAGAGCTGACCCTTTTGCCTGTCTTGTCCTAAGACTCCACACTTTCAGTCATAAAAAGAGAGCATTTCTACCCTTAACCTAGTACTCACCAGATGTGATGGTGGAAAGAAAAAACACAGAGAAAAATCATGGTAAAGATATGCTCAGCCTCTCTTCTGCAGCCCACACAAGCTGGAGTGATGAGTGCAGATATTGAACATTCCCATGCAGGGTGAATTACATCTGACATCCCTTGTGACCATCAAAGGTGTCAAGAACCAGCTCCCACGTACTCACAGCAGCAGGGCAGAGCTGAGCCCTTGGCAGCACAGGGGCAGCGGTCCTGCTCCTCAAAGCACACTCAGCCAGCACAAAGCAAAGAAAGGAAAGGCCTTGGAATTGGGGGAGGGGGTGTGATGTCTACGAAAAATGGAGTGGCTTTGCTCAGAGAAGTCTGTCGTAATTCTCCCCTGTCTGTTCCTCCTTAGGACAATGTCCCTTAGTGAAGAACCTGCAAATGACCAACAACAGCAGCTCCATCACTGAGTTCCTCCTCCTGGCATTCGCAGACACACGGGAGCTGCAGCTCTTGCACTTCTGGCTCTTCCTGGGCATCTACCTGGCTGCTCTCCTGGGCAATGGCCTCATCATCACTGCCATAGCCTGCCACCACCACCTCCACACCCCCATGTACTTCTTCCTCCTCAACCTCTCCCTCCTCGACCTGGGCTCCATCTCCACCACTGTCCCTAAAGCCATGGCCAATTCCCTCTGGGACACCAGGGCCATCTCCTACGCAGGATGTGCTGTACAGCTCTTTTTCTTTTACTTTCTGATTTCAGCAGAGTTTTCCATTCTCACAGTCATGGCCTATGACCGCTACGTTGCCATCTGCCAACCCCTGCACTACGGGACCCTGCTGGGCAGCAGAGCTTGTGTCCACATGGCAGCAGCTGCCTGGGGCAGTGGGTTTCTCTATGCTGTGCTGCACACGGCCAATACATTTTCTATACCACTCTGCCATGGCAATGCTATGGACCAGTTCTTCTGTGATGTTCCCCAGATCCTCAAGCTCTCCTGCTCAGACGCCTACCTCAGGGAAGTTGGGCTTCTCATATTAAGCTGTTTTTTAGGTTTTGGCTGTTTTGTTTTCATTGTGCTGTCCTATGTGCAGATCTTCAGGGCCGTGCTGAGGATCCCCTCTGAGCAGGGACGGCACAAAGCCTTTTCCACGTGCCTCCCTCACCTGGCCGTGGTCTCCCTGTTTATCAGCACTGCCATGTTTGCCTACCTGAAGCCCCCCTCCATCTCCTCCCCATCCCTGGACCTGGTGGTGGCAGTTCTGTACTCGGTGGTGCCTCCAGCAGTGAACCCCCTCGTCTATAGCATGAGGAACAAGGAGCTCAAGGGTGCAGTTTGGAAATTGATGACTAGATGGTTTTTAGAAGTAATATAGTTCCCAGCTGCTTCTCCATAGTATTTGTAACATAATTCATAACAAGCTTATGGTATCTTTTATATATTTTGTAGCTGATGTTATTACTGATTTTTTTTTTACTTCCAATAATGTTGTTCACAAAGAATTATCATTATTCATACTAATTCTTATTTATTATAGAATAGAATCATATCATAGAATGGCTTGGATTGAAAGGGACCTCAAACATCTTCTAGTTCCAAACCTCCTGCCATGGCCAGGGACACCCTCCACTAGACCAGGTTGCCCAAAGCCCCATCCAGCCTGGCCTTGAACACTTCCAGGGATGGGGCATCCACAGCTTCTCTGGGCAATGTGTTCCAGTGCCTCACCACCCTCACAGGGAAGATTTTTTTCCCTTATATCTAATCAAATTCTACCCTCTTTTAGTTTAAGGCCATTACACCCTGTCTTGTCACTACATGCCATTGAAACAGCCCCACTCCAGCTTTCTGGTAGGCCCCTTCGGGTACGGGAAAGCTGGTATAAGGTCTCCCCGGAGCCTTCTCTTCTCCAGGCTGAACCACCCCAACTTTCTCAGCCTGTCTTCATGGCAGACATGTTCCAGCCCTCTGATAATTTCGTGGCCCTCCTCTGGCCTCACTTCAACAGGTCCATGTCCTTCTTATGTTGCGGACCCCAGAGCTGGATGCCGTACTGCAGGGGGGTCTCACCAGAGCAGAGTAGAGGGGCAGAATCACCTCCCTCACCCTGCTGGTCACGCTTCTTTTGATGCAGCCCAGGACACGGTTGGCTTTCTGAGCTGCAAGCCTGTGTTGATGGCTTGTGTTGAGCTTCTCATTAATCAACGCCCCCAAGTCCTTCTCCTCGGGAAGGAGGACAATGCTTTCAGTCCATTGTCTACCTCTCTGGTTTGACCAAAGACAATCTAAATGAATTTACACAGCCGCTGTGCATTTAAACATTAAAAAGGACCCTGCAGTGACATTTCTGACTGAGATTTTTCCTACGAGACCTTCTCTGGAGCTGCAGAGGCAGTTCCAGTGTACAGAGTCCCTGCACAGCAGATCTCTGACAGAGCTGGCCTCTGTAACAGCATTTCCACCAGCAAAGGCAATCTCCTCAGGGCACTGCCCAAAGGCTTACGTCTTTTACCAAGGTGTCTCTGGAGAATATGCCCACGGAAGAGACTCTGAAGAAAACTGTTGCTTTGCTTGTTTCTCCATGGGCGCAGTGGGATGAGATCAGGGTCCCAGTGTGCTCTTCCAGGGACTGAGGAATGGCTCAGGTGCTCCTTGTTGGTGGACAGCACCCACACAGATGCTGAATGGACTCCAACTAAGCTGCCTGGGGCTGGACAGCCTGTGACAGGGCTGATGGCAGATGAGTGTTTTTCTGGAAGGAATCAGGAGCTGCCAGGAGAGCACAGGGGATCTGCAGGGACAGCACGTGCCAGGAGGTCAGCAGGGAATGGAGCCCACCGAGCACGAGCCTGTGCAAGGTGAAGTGACCCAGAGATCAAGTGCTAAAGGTGGGTGTGAACCACCAAGGGAGGGTTCTGCAAGCCCAGGGGACACAGCAGGCACAGGGAAAGGAGCCTGGAGAGTGATTTGTTTTACCAGCAATGGACTTCCATCGACTCACTCAGGGACAGAGATCGGGTGATCACTTCTGGTTCCGGCTCTTCTTCTTCTCGTGATGGCCCCGGTTCATCATCATCTCTCACGATGCGAACCGATTTCTTTGTGTATTTCTTTTTGTGTATAGGGGCGACTGATATTGGTATGGGTTGATCTTTTGGCTCGACTGCAGTGCCTGTTGTGGGGGCCCGGGCAGCTGCAGTGCCTGTTGCGGGGGTTTGGGCAGCTGCAGTGCCTGTTGCGGGGGCCTGGGCAGCTGCAGTACCTGTGGGTCCACTCTCTCCCTCTGGGTGGTGCTGTCTACTGTCAAGCAGTGTTTGATAGATTGTGGCCAGGGCCCAGCACAGCGCAGTAAGTTGTGTCTCCTTAGAATCCCCACAAAGGATATTTTCCTTTCAAATATTCTACCATTGTATCAGGGTCTTGCAATTGTTCAGGAGTGAAGCTCCAAACCATTGGGGGTGAAAAGTTCTCTAGATACCCACCCATACTCTCCCACATGCCATGCCAGCCCTGACCATTCAGTCTCGGGGAATATCCCTGGGTAATATTCTTGAAACAATTTTTGCTAACCCTGAACAGGAGTTGGAAAACATTCAGGAGACCTAGCAATAGGAATATACTGGCCTGAACATTCCAAGGGTATTCAAAATTCTCAAAAATTGTTGTAACCAACCAAAAGGGAAAAGGGGAGGTGAAAGAGTGGGAGAATGTATCCCCCCCCCCCGTCTTCCCCATAGATCGGGTGCAGTTATTAATCAAGTCTAAAAAATATTGACTGAGGTACAGGCATGACAGAAATGCTACGTACAAGTACCAGCTCAGATTCATGACTGTCGATGATATCTTATCATAAGTCATTATCACACAAGACAACAACATGAGAACAGGAACCCCTCTCCCAGAGGTGATAAACAGCACCACAGGGATTGCATAGAGTAAACACGGGTTTACAAACCAGAGCCATGTAATCAAACAGAACATCATTATGACCAGTGACTGTTTCAATAACATCATAAGAATTTATGATTTTCTTTAACACACTTGGGTCAGACTTGTCCTTATCACAACCCCTCGGGCCCCACGTTGGGCGCCAAAAAGGACTGACGTGGTTTAGGCCCAGCCGGCAGCTGAGCACCACGCGGCCGCTCACTCACTCCTTCCCCAGCGGGACGGGGAGGAGAACAGGAAAAAACCAACGGCAAAAGCCTCGAGGATTGGGATAAGGGCAGTTTACTGGGACAGCAAGGGAGAGGGAAAAAAACAATCAACAACAGTGCTGATAACAAATATTAACAATGGGTGATAATAGAGAACAATTTACCGAACCAACGACCGACCGACCAGACACTCAGCCCGTCCCGGAACCGTGCCGAAGCTGCGCCGCCCCTCCCCTACCCGACTAGCCCCCTTTTATGGTGAGCATGATGTCACATGGTATGGAATAGCCCCCGGCCAGCTTGGGTCACCTGTCCTGGCTCCTTGTGAAATTAACTCTATCCTTGCCAGAACCAGGACAATGTCCAGGTTCCTCAGGTGGTCTCAGACCTGATCTTCTGTTCCAGTGGGAGGGACTTTGCTCCTCCAGTCCATGCCTTGAGGTCCATCCTCTTGAGAGGTGTGCCAAGAGAGGTTGCCAGCAAAGACTGAGGCAAAAAATGTTGAGCACCTCAGCCTTCTCCTCATCTGTTATTACCAGTTTGCCAGTTGTGTTCATCAGCGGGGTGCACTTTCTTTGACCTTCCTTTTCTGGCTAACATACCTATAGAAGCCCTTCTTATTATTCTTTGTGTCCCATGCCAAGTTCAGCTCTAGCTGCGCCTTGGCCTTCCTGACCCCATCCCTACACAACCGAGCAGCGTCCCTATACTTGTCCCAGGATACCTGTCCCTGCTTCCACTGCCTGTGCCCTTCCTTCTTGCCCTTTAGTTTAACCAGCAAGTCTCAACTTGTTGGTCTCTTGCCTTCCTTTCCTGATTTCTTACACCTGGGGATCGAGCGCTCTTGCTCTCTATGGAAAGTGTCTGTAAAGATCTGCCAGCTCTGTTCTGTTCCCTTGTCCCTGAGGGACGTTTCCCCAGGGATCCTATTGATGAACTCCTTCAGCAGCTGGAAGTTTGCTTTCCTAAAATTCAGGGTCTTGACTTGACCCTTCACCTGTCCCATATCCCTCAGGAGGCAAACTCCACCAGTGCATCATCACTGCAGCCCAGGCTGCCTCCAATCTTGAGGTCTCCGATTAGCTCACTTGCGTTGATGACCAACAGATCCAGTAACACATCCCCTCTGGTAGGGCTATCTATTACCTGCCCTAAGAAGTTATCCTTGATGCACTCCAGGATACTTCTGGATTGCCTACAGTGTGCCATGCTACTTTTTCAGGGTGGTTGAAGTCTCCCAGCAGGATGAGAGCCTGCAAGAATGATGCATCCAATCAGATGTTGGGTAGTCAGGCAGAAGTGACATCACAAGAACGTGTCCATGTCCTGTGCCTACTGCTGTCCTCTCAGATACACCCACAGAAGTGACTTCACATGCATCAACCCCAGCCATGAGCCTGCTGCAAGCAGAGTCTCACCTGCAGAGACAAAAGGAGATCATAATCAACGTCCAAGTGATGATCCTGCTGCTGGCCTATCTGGTATTGAGGCAGACATGATGTCATCATGAACATCCAAGCCAAGTGGCTACTGGCCTTTCAATGTCCTCAGCTAGAAATGACCTCAGAAGACTCAGCTGTGAGTCTTCTCTGGCCCATCACCTGCAGAGACAGATGTGACCTCAGAATCCACACCCAAGTCTTTTCCCTGCTTCTGGCCTGTCGGGTACTCACACAGAAATGACTTCACAGTCACCTTCACAGCCACCTGCCTCTTACTCACCCATGAGATTCTGAGGCACAGGTGAACTAATAGTAACTTCCCCACCCATCCCTCGCCTTGTGGCCTACAACCTCATCAGACACATGTCACCTCACGTTCATCTTCCATCTGGTCAACGGCCTCACAGTCTCTGCATTCACTCTGCCTCCTGAGGGAAAAGCTTAGAGTGAGGGTTAGAGGACAGGTGGAAGGTTAGGGCCTTCGGGGGAGGGTGTTAGAGCTCAGGGGTTGCAGGTTTGTGTTGGCAGTTTGGGTTCAGGCAAACCCAAAACTCTGGTGAGAGTTTCTACTTTGTGCTCAGGGTAGGGCTAAGGGTAAGAGGTCCTCCTTTAGGGTTCGGGATCATGGATGAGGGTTTGTGATTCTGCTTAGAGCTTCCTGTAATCAATTTCAGGACTGGTCAGCTTTGTGGGATAGGGGGTTGGGTTAGGGCTAGAGGTGAGGGCCAGGGTTAAGGCTAGCATTTCAAGAGTAGGGACCTCACAGACAACAATCATGTGCTGTTCCTTTCACATGCATCTCCTTTGACCTCCCCATGCTCCCTTCTCTCTCTGATGAAACTCTCAGGCATCTCGAGCACCTCACACTGCTGCTCCTTCACCAACCAGCTTCCTCCAGCAGAAAGGACATCACAAGCTGCTCTCCAGCAATGTCACCTTTGCCTTCCTCTTCCTCTTGCCCCTAACTTCTCACTTATCTCCTTGGCCTGTCCCTCACAATCTCTGCCCTCCTTCTAGCTCCTGGGAAACATGAGTTAGGCTTAGGAGAGGGGCTGAAGATGGGAGGGACAGGGGCATGGGACAGGATTAAGGACTGGGGTTAGGGTTAAGCTTCAGGCATCTGGTGAGGGTTTCAGCTTTGGCATTGGTGTTCAGAGTAGGGCAAAGGATGAGAGCTCCAGGTTAGGCATTAGGGTGAGGGTACGACAAAGGTTGAGGGTGAGCTGGGCAGTGCCAAGTCGGAGGGGCCAGGGTATGTAGGCACTCTGCGTGCTTCCACCCTCATGGTGACCAGAGGGAAACCTCAGCTGCTGATGACCAAAAGCATCCCCATTGCAATGGGCTGGGGATTAGCGCTGGGCACATGACAGGGCACATCCAAGGGGCTACCGGAGACAGGAGGTCTCTGCCTCCTTTCTTTGTCATCCTGAAATCGCTGCCTCTGATTTTCTGCTCTAATCAGCCCCCAGGGAGCCTTGCTTCAATTTCCTGAAGCAGTTTCATCACCCACAGCCCTCAGCAGCCTCTGAATCTTTACTGGAACAGGGTGAGGCTTCAGAACACCTGCAATATGTTGAAAACATCATCGTATGGGGACACACAGCAGACGTAGTCTTTGAGAAAGGGAAGAAAATAGTCTAAATCCTTCTGATATCTGGTTTCACCATTAAACAAAGTAAGGTCAAAGGACCTGCACAGGAGATCCAATGTTTAGGAATAAAATGGCAAGATGGACACCGTCAGAGCCCAATGGATGTGATCTAAAGAATAGCAGCCGTGTCTCCACTGACTAGCAAAAAGGAAACACAAGCTTTCTTAGATGTTGTGGGTTTCTGGAGAATGCATATCCGAAATTACAGTCTGGTCTAAGCCCTCTCTATCAAGTGACCCAGGAAGAAGAACGATTTTAAAATGGGGCCCTGAACAATGGCAAGCCTTTGAACAAATTAAACAAGAAACAGTTTATGCAGTAGCCCTTGGGCCAGTCCAGGCAGGACCAGATGTCAGAAATGTGCTCTACACCGGAGCCAGAAAGAATGGCCCTACCTGCAGTCTCTGGCAGAAAGCACCAGGAGAGACTCGAGGTCAACCCCTGGGGTTTTGGAGTCAGGGATACAGAGGACCTGAGGCCTGATAAACTCCAAATGAAAAAGAGATATTGTCAGCATCTCACACTTTGGAGGTGGTTGGTCCTGAAGCACATCTCCTCCTGACACCCCATCTGCTGGTGCTGGGCTGGATGTTCAAAGAGAGGGTCCCCTCTACACACCAGGCAACTGCTGCTACGTGGAGTAAGTGGGTTGCACTGATCACACAGTGGGCTCGAAGAGGAATCTCCAGTCACCCAGGAATTCTCAAAGTGATCAGGGATCTTGCCAGAAGGCCAAGATTTCAGAATATCGCCAGAAGAGGTGACGTGTGCTGAAGAGGTCTCACCGTATAATAAACTATCAGAAAATGAGAAGCAATCTGCCCCGTTCACTGATGGGTCCTGTCGCATTGTGGGAAACCATCGGAGTTGGAAGGCTGCTGCATGGAGTCCTACACGACGAATTGCAGAAGTTTCTGAAGGAGAAGGTGAATTGAGCCAGTTTGCAGAGGTGAAAGCCATCTAGCTGGCTTTAGACATTGCTGAACTTCTCGTTCAGCATGTGGCCAATGCTCTACCTCGATACTGGCTCATGGATGGTGGCTAATGCCCTGTGGGGGTGGTTGCAGCAGTAGAAAAGGATCAACTGGCAGCACAGAGGCAAACCCATCTGGGCTGCCCCCTTGTGGCAAGATATTGCTGGCCGGCTAGAGAACCTCATTGGAAAAGTACATCACTTAGATGCCCACGTACCCAAGACTCAGGCCACTGAGGAACATCAGAACAACCAGCAGGTGGATCAGGCTGCCAAGATTGAAGTGGCTCAGGTGGATCTGGGCATAAGGGTGAATTATTATTGTCTTGGTGGGCCCATGACACCACAGGCCATCAAGGAAGAGATGCAACATATCCATGGGCTCATAATTGAGGGGTGGACTTAACCATGGACGCTATTGCACAGGTTGTCCATGAATGTGAAATATGCGCTGCAATCAAGGAAGCCGAATGGTCAAAGCCCCCCTGGTATGGAGGACAATGCCTGAAATATAAATATGAGGAGGCCTGGCAGATTGATTACATCCCACCAGAAACCCACCAAGGCAAGTGCTATGTACTTACCATGGTGGGAGCAAACACTGGATGGCTCTAAATATATCCCATGCTCCATGCCACCGCCCGGAACCCTATCCTGGGCCTTGAAAAGCGAGTCCTGTGGTGACATGGCACCCCAGAAAGGATTAAATAAGACAATGGGACTCATTTTCGGAACAACCTCATAGACCCCTGGGCCAAAGAGCATGGCATTGAGTGGGTGTATCACATCCCCTACCATGCACCAACCTCTGGGAAAACTGAACGATACAATGGGCTCTTAAAGACTACCCTGAGAGCAATGGGTGGTGGGACCCTCAAACACTGGGACACCCATTTAGCAAAGGCCACCTGGTTAGTTAACACTCGGGGATCTGCCAATCGAGCTGGCCCTGCCCAATCAAAATTTCCACGCCCTGCAGAAGGGGATAAAGTTCCTGTAGTGCACATAAAAAATATGCTGGGGAAGGCAGTCTGGGTTATCCCTGCTTCAGGCAAAGGCAGACCTTTTTACCCTTCTTGAAAATTGGGACCACATTTGCCAGCTTCCAGTCCACTGGGACTTTTCCAGACCTGTCACATGGAAACCTGGTACCAAGCGATTGGACCCCTTGTGTGGAATGGCTTTGCTTCACAGCAGAGAAATACTGGGGTGGATGGCAGGTGGCAACTTAAGGATGAATGAGGTTCCCACCAAGAGAGCAATGGCTGCAGTCCCCAAGGCCAGAGAGCAACGGGCCTGGGCTGTGCAGCCCTGGCAGGAGAGGGGGTTGCTGTCCCAGGTGACTCTGCAGCAGCATGGGGCCTGTGGCAGAGGTGAAGCCGATCTCCAAGGAGGACAAGGTGCTGCTGAGAAAGTCCCTAGGGGAGGACAGTCCAGCCACACTGTGGACATCGTGCTGGGGGCTGACTGGCTAGAGAGCAGCGCTGCAGAGAAGGGCCTTGGGGTCCCAGAGGATAACAAGCTGAGCAGGAACCAGCAGTGCACCATCGTGGCAAAGGCCATCAGCCACCTCCCCTGGCCCCGTGGCAGTTCCCACCGCAGGGTGCTGCTGCAGAGCTCTGGGCCCTCACACCAGAGCCGGGCCCCTCTGAAGGACACAGCAGCTCCTGGGGGGCAGAGAGGCAGTTCAGCCTCCCCATCAGCCCAGGGCTGGTGCTGGCCCTGAGCGCATGAGCAAACAGAGGCCACTCAATCTCTGGCTCTCCTGCATTCATATTCTAGGGGATCCCTAATCCCAACAGCCTTTGCCCCTTCTCTGCCCCCACCAGCCCCACTCCCCAGCACAACACAAGAGTCCTGGCCCTGGGGGTCCTCAGGCAGCTCATGCATCTCTCCAGTCTCCCCTCCCTGTGCCCGCTGGTGCCCCACTGACTCCCATGGCACTGTAGAGTCCTTGTTTGTGGATACCTCGATTTAGTGCTTTACTTTGGGGGCACTTCTCCTTTGAGGGTGTTTCACTGTGTGTGTTTCCATTCATTCCCACCCCAGGGCACATGGTGAGTCCCCATCCTCTCCTGACTCCTCCAAATTCATATCCAGACACACTGCTATATGCCATCAGTCCTGTCATGGCATATGACATGAAGCAGCCTGAGGAGTAATGGAGAGCTGATGGACCATCTCCACTGCAACTGGCCACCAAGAAGAGAGCCTTTAAAACCAGAACTTTTGGGCCAATGGAACCCCATGGTACTGTGAGCATAAGTCCAAACACAGGGAGAACACAAGATCACTCTTTAAAAAAACACAATTCATTGGATATATCATTGGCAGAACCTTTGGAGGAAGAGCCCAGCCTTCAGGCACTGCACCCAGGAGATCCTCTGTCATTGAAGAGCTGCTATTAGACATACCACATCTGACACAGTGTTATGCGAGGATCGGACACAACACAATCAAATCTCAAGACAAGCAGTATAAACCAGAAAATTCTCTATGAGTAGGATTATCACAAGGGAAAAGAGCAGACTCCTGGCCTAAGATAAACTCTGGGAAATGTAAAGAGAAGGGGAGACAGGCTATTGTTTGTGAAACAACATCCATTGAGCCAGTTTCCATAGTGAATCCTTGAGCTCCTGGTTCCTCATGCTGTAGATGAGGGGGTTCACTGCTGGAGGTAGCACTGAGTACAGAACTGCCACCACCAGGTCCAGGGATGGGGAGGAGATGGAGGGGGGCTTCAGGTAGGCAAACATGGCAGTGCTGATAAACAGGGAGACCACGGCCAGGTGAGGGAGGCACGTGGAAAAGGCTTTGTGCCGTCCCTGCTCAGAGGGGATCCTCAGCACGGCCCTGAAGATCTGCACATAGGACAGCACAATGAAAACAAAACAACCAAAAACTAAAAAACAACTTAATATAAGAAGCCCAACTTCCCGGAGATAGTCTGAGTCTGAGCAGGAGAGCTTGAGGATCTGAGGAACTTCACAGAAGAACTGGTCCAAAGCATTGCCCTGGCAGAGTGGTATAGAAAACGTATTGGCAGTGTGCAGCACAGCATAGAGAAACCCACTGCCCCAGGCAGCTGCTGCCATGTGGACACAAGCTCTGCTGCCCAGCAGGGTCCCGTAGTGCAGGGGTTGGCAGATGGCAACGTAGCGGTCATAGGCCATGACTGTGAGGAGAGAATACTCTGCTGAGATCAGAAAGAAAAAAGAGTAAGACCTGTGCAGCACATCCTGTGTAGGAGATGGCCCTGGTGTCCCAGAGGAATTGGCCATGGCTTTAGGGCACAGTGGTGGAGATGGAGCCCAGGTCGAGGATGGAGAGGTTGAGGAGGGAAGAAGTACATGGGGGTGTGGAGGTGGTGGTGGCAGGCGATGGCAGTGATGATGAGGCCATTGCCCAGGAGAGCAGCCAGGTAGATGCCCAGGAAGAGCCAGAAGTGCAAGAGCTGCAGCTCCCGTGTGTCTGCGAATGCCAGGAGGAGGAACTCAGTGATGGAGCTGCTGTTGGACATTGGCTCTTTCTTGGCAAGGGGTCTGGTTGAAAAAAGGAAAGGACAAGGAACAGTTAGGACACACTCCTCTGAGCAAAGCCACTCCATTTTTCAGAGAAACAATCCCTATTAGAAATGCATTTCCTTTCTCTGGTTTGTGCTGGCTGAGTGTGTTTTGAGGAGCTGAGGAGTCAGCTGTGCTCAGCTGCAGTGGGTACATGAAGCTGGTTTGTGACACCTCAAATGTTCACAACTAATGTCAGATGTAATCCACCTTTAATGGAAAAGTTAACCTCTGAAGTCATGACTCAGAACAGCGCAGGCGGCAGAAGAGAAGCTTAGCATGTCCTTAGAAGAATGTTGTCTGTGGTTTTTATTTTCCACCATCATATCTGGCGAGTGTTCTTGGGAGGAATAGAAATACCCATTTTATGATGGAAAACAGGAAGAAACTTGAAACAGGACAGGCAAAAGGACTCAGCTCTTTGTAGCTTAGTGCAGAGTCACGAGAGCTGCACTGTCCATTAGACTGTTACTCACCTGCCCTGCCCTTTTGCTTATGATGCATTGACGATGAAAAAATACATAAATCACTGTCTAAAACACACCACAAAACAAGACTGATGATAGCAGATAGCCCTGTTTTAAAGGAGTCCACATCTGCAAACTTTTTTCTTTGCCAGCCCAGAGGTGTGGTTGTGATTGAGAGAGAAGGACACAGCCCCTCTCAGAGAGAAGCAAAGGCCTCTGAGAGGAGAGAACTGACCTCCAAGGGAAAGCTCAGCACTCCCTGGGATCCTACAGCACAGCCGTGCTCTTCTGGGGCAGCTCCCAAGCCCAGCAGCACAGGCAAAGCAGACAGTCCGATGTCCTGAAGATGGGATGTCCTAAAGGCAGAGTCAGCTCCTTGCTCAGCAGACAACGCCCAGCAGACCTCGAGAGGGAGGGACCAAAAGAGAGCAGGCTGAAGGCAGCCTAGCCCAGGGCTTGTCTGCAGTTTCCTCCCACTCCCTGCCCATGTCTCTGCTGCCTGGAGCTGTCCCTGCCAGGAGCTGTTGCTCTGTCCACACCTCTCCTCCCTGTCCCTGCTCACAGAGCCCATCCCACCCTCTGTGTGCTCAGCTCTGCCCTGCAGACCCCTCCTGGCAGCAGGGCACTGCCCAGGGGCACCTCTGTGTTGGCAGGTCTTAAGGAGAAGAGCAGATCAACCCTTTAAGAGACCACAAAGGTGATGTGAATGCTTTCTCTGGGCTGAGGTGGGTTTATTAGGTCCCTTGAAAAACCTTTTCCTCACTCACTCTGATGCTGTAGGAGTCTCTGTCTCCTCTGCAAAAGTAAAAGCTCCATTACCATTTCCATCTACCATCACAGCTGGAATGTGGAAGCACTGACTCTGGGAAGCACCTTGCTTTCCATGTAGCCGTTGCCTTGATGTGCTTCTTGAAAAGTGCCCTGTGAAATGTCCCAGGGGTGATCTGGAGCTGTGAGAAGCCTGGACACACTCAGCACCCTCTCAAGAGCAGAAGGACCCTGCCCTGCCCTTCCAGGGGGTCGCTCCTCCCACCCACAGCTTCTCCCTGCAGTGCCCTGGGGAGCTCCCCGGGCAGGCTGAGTGCTGACCCTGGCAGGCGGCAGAGTCCCTGCCCCGGCACACAGCCCCTGGGCTGCAGGGACCCTGCTCTGAAGGACACAACTGGGCACCCCTGGCTGCACACCTGCATTCACAGCCAGTCAAACTTGCCTCTGCACAGGGAGTCCACCTGGCAGATCCCATCAGCTGTGGGCTCTGCCAGCTTGAGGAGATGCCTCCAGGAACCCCATTGGCATTGCCCTGCACCCAGAGACTCACCGTGTCAAGGGCTCTGAAGATTTCTCCTTCCGTGAGCTCTCAGCCATCCTCCCATTTCCAACTGCCTTTCAGCTCTCTCTGCCTCGCTGTTCTCCCCTCGGTGCCTGCAGGCAGAGCCCTCAGCCCTGCTGGGCTCTGCAGAGGAGCTGCTCCTGGGCAGAGATGTCTCTCTGCAGCACAGCCCACTTGCCAGGAGCTCCCTCCGTCCCAGGAGAGCAGCAGCAGAGGAGCAGCCCAAGGCGGCATGTTAATGACCCCTCTGGTGGGTTTGGGGATGAGTCCATGAAGCTCAGACCCTGAGAGGAAGCTGATGAAACCTCTCAAGAAGTCACAGTCCGATGCAACCTCCACAGTTTCTTGGAGCATTACTGGGTCCCCCTGAGGGCCATGACTGACAAAGCAACTCTGGGGCTGGTTAGAGCAGGAAAGTGGAGGCAGTGATGACAGGGAGGCAAAGGCAATGGCAAGGTGGCTCTGATGATGAGTAACCTGGATGTGTTTCATCAATTTAAAGGGCCAAGCTGTGACCCCCAGCCCCTGGGAGGGGAGATCCTGTCCCTCACACGTGTCTCAGGGCTCTTCCTGGGCCACTGTGATGTGGGGATGCCTAGAGCAGGACTACCACACAATCTTTCTCAGGCTCACAGGTTGTGACAAGGGGGCGATGAAGTCCTGGTGCTCTAATGAGAAGATGTCTCCTCACAGGCATCACCTGCAGAGAGAACAGCCACAGCCCAGCAGACCAAGACCTTGGCTGTGTTGGGGGCTTTCAGCCTTGCCACTGCCCCCAGATGCCTCCACCACAGGATGTCCTACGGTATCCCACACCTGCACCTCTTTCTTTACAGGAAAAGGGAAATCTTGGATGCCCCCAGCTGCACTTGGTGCCATCTTTTCTTTCTCATGATGTTTCCCAGTTTTCAGAAAAGCTCCACCATCTCAGAAACCACCTTTCAAGCAGTCTCAGGCTACTCCTAGACTGCCCTCAGCCTCTCCACCACTGGGCAAAGGGGCCAAAGAAGCCCAGGTCTCCCAGCCCCTCCACACAGCCCATCTGCTTCAGGCCCCAAACTCCACCTGGCCACATCTCCTCTGGCCACTCTCCAGCTCCTCCCAGCTCCAGCAAAAGAGGGAGCCGAGAACTGGGACAAAGCCATGCGTGGGGGTCCCTACCAGTGCGGTGTCAAGGGCCATAAGAACTCCCCTGCTCTGGGTGACCATGCTCATCCTAACGCAGCCCCGTATGCAACTGGCCTTCTTCACAGGGAGCAGAAACCCCTGGCTCCTATGGTGTCCCTCGCAGCTGCCAGGCCCTTCTCCTCAGAGTCACTCCTCAGCACAGCAGGTCCCAGCTGGCCCTGATGGACAGCTTGGTTCTTCTCCCTGAGGCCAGACTGGCCATTTCTCCTTGTCAACTTCACGACTTCTCTTTTGGCCAAATGGATGGTGACCTGTGGATAAGTTCACACTGGAGGTACATCAGCTGAGGTGATGGTTGCCTTTGGAAAAGCCCGTGCCAGAACATGTATACACCAGTGACGGCACACCTAATAATCCAATAATCCCCTTTGATCTTTAATGGCTTGAGTGATAACAGCCCTATTTTGCAGTTGGAGTAGATTGTCCCTTCCAACTTGAACTGCTCCTGTTCTGTTCTGTTCTGTTCTATTCTATTCTATTCTATTCTATTCTATTCTATTCTATTCTATAATATTCTGGTCTAGTCCAGTCTAGTCTGGTCTATCTTATTCTATTCTATTATGCTGTTTCCTGCCTGTTTCAAATCTTTCACTTTTTCATAATCTTCTGAGATTCTTTCTGTTATATGCACTCTGTATGCACCCTCTCACCAGACAGAACAGGAATGACAATAAAAATTCTCCACCAGCTCTACCTGCCAAGGAACTAACTGTGACCGTAACATGGAATTTACCCCTCTCTGTTGTGCATCACTGGAGTACAAAAACTTACCTGGGACAGATGGGATCACTTCTCTCCACAGCACTTACAGCTATGCTCATCTGTTGTTTAACTCTAAACTGGTGTTGGGGGTTTTTTGTTGGTTTTGTTTGTTTGTTTGTTTGTTTTCTTTTTCTTCATAAAAGAGATTTTGATCAACTTTCTGAATATCTCCTTCTGTTACAATCATCATAGAATGGCTTGGGTTGGAAGGGACCTCAAAGATCATCTAGTTCCAGCCCCTCTGCCATAGGCAGGGACACCTTCCAGTAGACCAGGCTGCCCAAAACTCCATCCAACCTGGCCTTCATACCACCCAGGGACGGGGCATCCACAGCTTCTCTGGGCAACCTGTTCCAGTGCCTCACCACCCTCATAATGAAGAATTTCTTCCAAACATCTAGTGTCCATCCTCCCTCTTGTAGTTTAAACCCAATTCCCCTTTGTCCTGTCACGACACTCCCTGATAAACAGTCCCTCTCCAGCTTTCCTGTAGGCCCCCTTCAGGTACTGGAAGACCTAGAAAGAATTAGGTCTCCCAGGAACCTTCTCTTCTCCATGCTAAACAACCCCAACTGTCTCAGTATGTCTTCATGGGAGAGGTGCTCCAGCCCTCTGATCATCTTCCTGGCCTCCTCTGGACTCACACCAACAGCTCCATGTCTTTCTTGTACTGGGGACCCCAGAGCTGGACGCAGTACTGCAGGTGGGGTCTCATGAGAGCAGAGCAGAGTGGCAGAGTCCCCTCCCTCGACCTGCTGGTCACGCTGCTTTTGATGCAGCCCAGGACACGGCTGGCTTTCAGGGCTGCAGGCGCTCATTGCCGGCTCATGTTGAGCTTTTCATCAATCAACACCCCCAAGTCCTTCTCCTCAGGGCTGCTCTCAATCCATTCTGCACCCAGCCTGTAGTTGTGCTTGGGATTGCCCCGACCCATGTGCAGGACCTTGCACTTGGCCTTGTGGAAGTTCATGCAGTTCACACGGTTCCACCTCTCAAGCCTGTCACGGTCCCTCTGGATGGCATCCCTTCCCTCCACCGTATCAACCACACCACACAGCTTGGTGTCGTCGGCAAACTTGCTGAGGGTGCACTCGACCCCACTGTCCATGTCACCGACAAAGATGTTAAACAGTTCCTGTCCAAATACCAACCCCTGAGGAACACCACTCGTCACCGTTCTCCACTTGGACATTGAGCTGTTGACCACAAGTCTTTGAGTGCGGCCATCCAGCCAATTCCTTATCCACCACGTGGTCCCTCCATCAAATCCATGTCTCTCCAGTTTAGAGACAAGGATGTCATGCGGGACAGTGTCAAATGCTTTGCACAAGTCCAGGTAGGTGACGTCAGTCACTCTTCCCTTACCCACCAACGCTGTCACCCCATTGTAGAAGGCCACCAAATTTGTCAGGCAGGATTTGCCCTTAGTGAAGCCATGGTGGCTGTCACCAATCACCTCCTTGTGTTCCATGTGCCTGAGCACAGTTCCCAGGAGGATCCGCTCCATGATCTTGCCAGGCACAGAGGTGAGAAGTCCTCCCAGTGACACTCCAGTGCTGCCAGTGAGGGTCAGAGTGCTACCCCAGTTCTCCCAGTGCTGCCCCAGTACTCCCAGAGCAGCTCCCTGACTCCCTGTAGTGCTCCCGGTTCCACACCACTGCTCCCAGTGCAGCTCCCTGGCTCCCCTCGGTGCTCCCAGTGCCGTGCCAATGCCACTCACTGGCTCTCTTCAGTACTCCCACTGCCGCCCCAGTGTTACCAGCGCAGCCATAGTGCTCCCAAATCCGCCCCAGTGCTCCCAGTATGGCTTACACTGCCACCCCAGTTCTTTCACTGTGGCTCCTTGGCTCACTCCTAGTGCTCCCAGTGCTCCCATTGATGCCACAGTGCTACTCCAGTGCGGCTGCCATGGTCCCAGTGCCTGTCCCTGGCTCACCCAAGTGCCCCCAGTACATCTCCCAGTGCCAAACCAGTGCTCCCAGTGCAACTCCTGGACTTCTCCCAGTGTTTGCAGTTCAGCCCCAGTGAGGCTTCCTGGCTTTCCCCAGTGCTCCCAGTGCCACACCATTCCTCCCAGTGCTCCCGGGGCCAATTACTGGCTCCCCCCAGTGCTCCGGATATCTCCCCAGTACTTCCAGTACAGCTCCCAGTGCAGCCATAAGTGCTCCCAGTGTTTCCCCAGTGCTCCCAGTGTGCCTCCCTGGTCCTACCAGTGCTCCCAGTTCCACCCCAGTGCTCCCAATGTGGCTCCCTGACTCACTCCAGTGCTCTCAGTTCCACCCCAGTACTCCCAGAGCAGCTCCATGACTCCCTGCAGCGCTCCCAGTGCTGCACCAATGCTCCCAGTGTGGCTCCCTGGCTCCCCCCAATGCTCATAGAACAGGCCCAGTGCTGTGGTACAACAGGCCACCCAGAAAGAGTCTGGATGAGCCAAAGCTTTGTATTTCAACACACAGCCCATGAGGATGGAGAGATATCAGTAAGGGTAGGAAGATGCTCAAGTGAGAGCAAGGTTGGCAAGCACAGTGGATGTCCAGAGCCTTCAGGCAAACAGGTGCAGGCATAGGACAGCATAGGACAACCTGTGGTGGAGATGGTCAAGGGAGATGACAAAGCTGAAAGCCCCCAACAGAGCTGAGGTCTTTCTGCCATGTCCCCACTAAACCCTGCCCCAGGAAGAGCCCTGAGCCCTGTGTGAGGGACAGGATCTCCCCTCCCAGGGGTTGGGGTTCACAGATTGGACCTTTAAATTGATGAAGCACACCCAGGTTTCCACAGCATCAGAGCCACCTTGCCATTGCCTTTGCCTCCCTGTCATCACTGCCTCCACTTTCCTGCTCTAACCAGCCCCAGAGTTGCTTTGTCAGTCATGGCCCTCAGGGGGACCCAGTAATGCTCCAAGAAACTGTGGAGGTTGCATCGGACTGTGACTTCTTGAGAGGTTTCATCAGCTTCCTCTCAGGGTCTGAGCTTCATGGACTCATCCCCAAACCCACCAGAGGGGTCATTAACATGCCACCTTGGGCTGGTCCTCTGCTGCTGAGCTGCTCCAGGCTCCTGGGATGGAGGGACCTCATGGCAAGTGGGCTGTGCTGCAGAGAGACAGCTCTGCCCAGGAGCAGCTCCTCTGCAGAGCACAGCAGGGTGAAGGGCACTGCCAGGGTATCTCAGGGAGATGATCAAGGCAGATGAAGAGCTTAAAGGTGGTCAGGACTGGGAGGCTGACTGGGAGCTCTAAAGAAGAGAAAGCTTTGCAGCCCTTGACACGGTAAGTCTCTTGGTGCAGGGCAATGGAGCTTTCGTTCCTGGAGGCATCTCCTCAAGCTGACACAGCCAAAGAGTATGTGATCTGTAAGAAGGTGGCTATTATTAGGCAATTTTCAATAGCTGTGAAGCTACAGCGTGTAGCTGGAGGTGCCCAGTTGTGTCCTTCAGAGCAGGGTCCCTGCACCCCAGGGGAATATTCTGCCTTCCAGGGTCAACTCTCAGCTTGCTCAGAGAGCTCCCCATGCAATTGCAGGGAGAAGCTGTGGGTGGAAGAAGAAACCCCTGATAGGGCAGGGCAGGGTCTTTCTACTTTTGAGAGGGTGCTGAGTGTGTCCAGGCTTCTCACAGCTCCAGATCACCCCTGGGACATTTCACAGGGCACTTTTCAAGAAGCACATCAAGGCAATGGCTACATGGAAAGCAAGGTGCTTCCCAGAGTCAGTGCTTCCACATTCCAGCTGTGATGGTAGATGGAAATGGTAATGGAGCTTTTACTTTTGCAGAGGAGACAGACATTCCTACAGCATCAGAGTGAGTGAGGAAAAGGTTTTTCAAGGGACCTAATAAACCCACCTCAGCCCAGAGAAAGCATTCACATCACCTTTGTGGTCTCTTCAGGGCTGATCTGCTCTTCTCCTTAAGACCTGCCAACACAGAGGTGCCCCTGGGCAGTGCCCTGCTGCCAGGAGGGGTCTGCAGGGCAGAGCTGAGCACACAGAGGGTGGGATGGGCTCTGTGAGCAGGGACAGGGAGGAGAGGTGTGGACAGAGCAACAGCTCCTGGCAGGGACAGCTCCAGGCAGCAGAGACATGGGCTGGGAGTGGGAGGAAACCCCAGACAAGCCCTGGGCTAGGCTGCCTTCAGCCTGCTCTCTTTTGGTCCCTCCCTCTAGATGTCTGCTGGGCATTGTCTGCTGAGCAATGAGCTGACTCTGCCTTTAGGACATCCCATCTTCAGGACATCTGACTGTCTGCTTTGCCTGTGCTGCTGCGCTTGGGAGCTGCCCCAGAAGAGCACGGCTGTGCTGTAGGATCCCAGGCAGTGCTGAGCTTTGCCTTGGAGGTCAGTTCTCTCCTCTCAGAGGCCTTTGCTTCTCTCTCAGAGGGGCTGTGTCCTTCTCTCTCAATCACAACTCCACCTCTGGGCTGGGAAAAAGAAGAGTTTGCAGATCTGCCCTTTGAAACAGGACTCCTCTGTTCTCCTTAGAGTCTTGTTTTGTTCTATTTTTTAGAGAGTAATTTATGTTTGTCGTCACCTTCAAGGCAACAGAATCAAAAGTGCTGAGTATTTCATTAGGAGTCTAATGGACAGTGCAGCTCTCCTGACTCTGCACTAAGCTACAAAGACCTGAGCCCTTTTGCGTGAACTGTCTCAAGACTCTTTCCATTTTTGATCAGGAAATGAGTATTTCTACCCCTCAAAGCAAAAATCCCCTGATGTAATGGTCAAAAATAAAAAACACAAACAACATTCCTATAAGGACATGCTAAGCTTCTCTTGTGCAGCCTGCACTTTTCCAGCTCATGAGTGCAGAGATTTAATTTCTCCATTGAAGGTGGATTACATCTGACATGGGTTGTGTAGATTGGAGCTGTCAGAAGCCAGCTCCAAGTACCCACTGCAGCTGAGCACAGCTGACTCCTCAGCTCCTCACAACACACTCAGCAGAAAACAGAGAAAGGAAATGCATTTTGATTATTGGGCATTTCTATGAAAAAGCAAGTAGCTTTGCTCAGAGGAGTCTATCCTAAATTTACCCTGTCCTTTGCTTTTTTTAACCAGCCCCATGCCAAGAAATAGCACATGTCCAACAGCAGCTCCATGAATGAGTTCCTCCTCCTGGCATTCGCAGACACACGGGAGCTGCAGCTCTTGCACTTGTGGCTCTTCCTGGGCATCTACCTGGCTGCTCTCCTGGGCAATGGCCTCATCATCACTGCCATAGCCTGCCACCACCACCTCCACACCCCCATGTACTTCTTCCTCCTCAACCTCTCCCTCCTCGACCTGGGCTCCATCTCCACCACTGTCCCTAAAGCCATGGCCAATTCCCTCTGGGACACCAGGGCCATCTCCTACACAGGATGTGCTGCACAGCTCTTTTTCTTTTACTTTCTGATCTCAGCAGAATATTTCCTTCTCACAGTCATGTCCTATGACCGCTACGTTGCCATCTGCCAACCCCTGCACTACGGGACCCTGCTGGGCAGCAGAGCTTGTGTCCACATGGCAGCAGCTGCCTGGGGCAGTGGGTTTCTCTATGCTGTGCTGCACACGGCCAATACATTTTCTATACCACTCTGCCAGGGTAATGCCCTGGACCAGTTCTTCTGTGAAATCCCCAAGATCCTCAAGCTCTCTTGCTCAGACTCCTACCTCAGGGAAGTTGGGCTTCTTATATTAAGCTGTTTTTTAGTTTTTGGCTGTTTTGTTTTCATTGTGCTGTCCTATGTGCAGATTTTCAGGGCCGTCCTCAGGATCCCCTCTGAGCAGGGACGGCACAAAGCCTTTTCCACGTGCCTCCCTCACCTGGCTGTGGTCTCCTTGCTTGTCAGCACTGCTGTCTTTGCTCACCTTAAACCCCCCTTCATCTCCTGCCCATCCCTGGACCTCCTGGTGGCAGTTCTGTACTCGGTGGTGCCTCCAGCAGTGAACCCCCTCATCTACAGCGTGAGGAACCAGGAGCTTAGAGAGGCCCTGAGGACACTAATCCAATGGACCTTGCACCACCAACAGTAATTTGTCTCCCCTTGTCTGCAGAGTGCCCAGAACATAATTTAAGCCTCTCCCCGTTTTTGATTTTTTTGTTTGTTTTTTTTCTCTGATAATCATACTTAGAGGTAAATGCTTGTCTTCATAGCACTTCTCTTGAGGCTCTGTCCTATTGTGTCTGATCCTTGAAGAACCATGTGTCACCTCTTCCCTTCCTAATAGCCTCTCTGTAATAAAAGGGGATCTCCTGAGGGAGGTGCCTGCAGCCTGGGCTCTCCTTGATACAGTTGTGGTGAAGAACAAGACAGAGGAATTGGACTTTCCAAATGTCTTCCGCTTGGTTTTCTCCTTCTGTTTGGGGAAATAATCTCATGGTATCACTGTTAGACACCAAGCACTTAGTTGAAGGCTCTCTTCTTGGTGTCCAGGGGCATTGGAAATGGTGCACGAGCTCCCAGTCACCTTCCTCAGGCTGTCACAGGTATGATGGGGCTGATGGCAGATGTCCGTCCATGTGGAAAGGAATCTGGTGTGGTCAGGAGAGGATGGGGACAGTGCAGGTACTCCGGGGTGGGAAGTGAATGGAGACTGACGTGGTTTAGCCCCAGCCGGTAGCTAAGTGCCACGCACCGCTCGCTCACCCCTCCCCCGGCAGGATGGGGAAGAGAAGGGAAAAACAACGGCAAAGCCTCGAGGGTTTGGATAAGGGCAGTTTACTGGGACAGCAAGGGAGAGGGAAACAATCAACAACAGTGCTGATAACAGATAGTAACAATGGGTGATAACAGAGAACGATTTACCGATCCGACAACCGACCGACCGGACGCTCGACCCGTCCCGGAACCACGCCGACACATCAAACCCGTCCCTGCCCGACTAGCCCCCTTTTATGGTGAGCATGATGTCACCTGGTATGGAATAGCCCCTGGCCAGCTTGGGTCACCCGTCCTGGCTCCTTGGGAAATTAACTCTATCCTTGCCAGAACCAGGACAAGACTCAGAAGGTGAAAGACCCTGAGATTAAGTCCCCCCAGGGCAGAGCACTCACTCCAGGTACCCCCAACCAAAGACTCTGCAGTGCTCTGGGAGTCCGTGTAGATGCAGCAGGCACAGGGCAGGAGACTGGAGAGATGCAGGAGGTGCCTGAGGAGCCGCAGGGCCAGGACTCTCCTGGTGTCCTGGGGAGCAGGGCTGGCAGGGAGGCAGAGTGGGGCAAAGGCGGTCAGGGCTGGGGATCCCCTGCAGCGTCAATGCAGGAGAGGCCGAGAGTGAGTGGCCTGCGCTGGCACTTGGGGCCAGCTGCAGCCCTGGGGCCGATGGGGAGGCTGAGACCCCCCTCTGCCTCCCAGCAGCTGCTGTGCCCTTCAGAGGGGCTGGGGCTGTGGGGTGAGTGCCCAGAGCTCTGCAGCAGCCCAGACTGCCAGCCCAGACTGGGCTGCTCTGCTGGGCTGCGCTGGGGAGAGGGCAGGGAATGTGGGGGAGAGCTGGGGAGGGGATGGGCTGGACTGGAAGGTGCCCAGGACAGGAACAGCCTGATGTTATCGGAGCTCTGTGACCATCCAGGGTGAGGATCCACCCCAGTGGGCATGTGGAGCAGAGCCTGATCTCCTCGAGAAGGAAGCAAGTCATCAGAGGTGCAGGAGAGAGGAGCTGGTCTGTGCCATGTTCCCTGGACACGCTGGGGAAGCTGCCCCAGGGCAATTGGGAGAAACTGCCCCAGGCATCGTCCATTTCCCTCTCTGGCCATACACCCAGCCCTGGGGAGGGACCTTTGTTGTGGGGCCAGCTCCGTCCTCCTGCTGGGCTCAGTGCCTGTCCTGGGGCACGGCCAGCCCGGTGCCGTCTCTCTTCTGTCCCAGACCCTGCAGATCCCACCGCACGGCTGACTGCTGACACCTGCATGGGACACGACTGAGGTTGTGCAGGGGCAGGTACTGGTGGGGGGCTGCCAAATGGAGGGCTGCTGCGCGTGGAGGTGTGGAGGGCTTCCATGGGGAATGTGCTGGTGGAGATGTTTCCCCACTCCATGAACGCACCCTGCTCTATCTAGTGCCTGCACTACAGGGCCGGGGGGCCATGTTGGGCAGCAGGGCTTGGCCAGCCCAGCTGAGGGGGTCTCCTCTTCTTGCCCCACGCTCTTCAGCCCGCTGTCAGCCTATAGGCATTGCCACAGTGCCTCTGCGCTGGCTGTTGGGTGTCTCCATGTGCCCTGCTCTGAGCCCATGCAGGGACCTGCCGTGGGTGTCTCTGCTGGAGCTGGGCACCATGGCCTGCCTGCACAGTCCCAGGAGATCCTGGACATGCTGCCCTTGGCGATGGGCTGTGATGGTCCTCAGCCCACAGCAGGTTCTGAGCACCAGCCCAGGAATGCTTCCCTGGGGATGAGTGCCTCCCGCTGTGCTGGCTGCACGTGTGAGCCTTGGGGGATGTCCTCACACTATGGTTCTTCCTGGTACAAAAGGGGAACCATCGTCTCCCAAAGTGATTTCAGCTGGGTGGGAGCTGTCAGTCTTGCAGAAAGGCTGGCACACAGAAAGACTCTTTGAAAAAGGAAAATCTTTTCATTGGTCTCTAGTCCCAACCCCTCCTCAGACAGCTCCTGACAGATCAGGTGCTCAGGGCCTTGTCTCAACAAATTTGGAATACCTCCGTTGGCTGAGATCCCACCATCTCCCCTGGGCCCTGCCTCCAGTGTTTGGCTCTGAGGGATTTCTCAAAACAGGGCAGCTCTCTCAGCCTCTCCCTGGACATAACATGCTCCAGGCCCCGACCACCCTTCTGGCCCCTGCTGGAAAATCTCCACTTGTTCAAGGTCGGTCTGGCTGCTGCTGCGGACCAGAGGCTGGATCATGAGCTGTCCTGGTTTCAGCTGAGACAGAGTTAATTGTCTTCCCAGCATCCAGTCTGGGGCTGTGTTTGGGATTTGTGCTGGAAACAGTGTTGATAACATAGAGATGTTTTTGTTACACAGAGATGTTTTTGTTGTTGCTGAGCAGGGCTTACACAGAGCCAAGGCCTTTTCTGCTCCTCTCACCTCCGCACCAGAGCGCGAGCACCACCTGCATCGTCCTGCCTGTGTGTTGGGATGTGCACGTGTTCGTGCTGTGGGGTGTGCGTGGACTTTATTCCCTCCTGCCCCTGCGAGCAGTTCTGGGATCACATGTCGGGGTGGGGGGGGGTGTGTGTAATCCCTTTAGATGGATCCATCACCAGGCACAGACCAGCCGGTCCAGATGGGAACAGCTCCAGACCTCTTTATTTTGTCTTTAGAGGTGGATCTTGGCAGCTGAGGAGAAGCCTCCCAGCGCCTTCGCTAACAGCCACCGCTCCCGGCACCTTCTCCTCTGCTGCGGTACCAGCATCTAGTGCTAGGGAGGAAGAAAGAAAAGCGAATGATTCTATGGACAGAGAGAAGGCAGAGAAATCCTGCAGGCGTAGCTCAGGCCACCCATGATGGGATCTGCTTGCGATGAAGCTTCAAGGTGTCACTTCAGTGGGAGAGGCCCCTGATGCCCAAGCCCAGGAGAAGGTCCCAGGTGCAGCTGGTCAGCCTGGGGCTGAGTCAGGTGGAGCTGAGACCTTGGATGTCCTGTACAGGTGTCCCCCCTCGGGGCAAGGTGTCTTGGGGCAGGACTCTGCAAGGGAAGGACGTGCTCTCTGTTTGGAAAGGGGAGAGCCAGCCATCACAGGGATCCCTCTGTCTTCAGACAGCACTTTTACATCCCACATGGAAAGCCAATTCTGGGTGCCCAGGCAGTGCCCCTTGGGTGTCAGGGAGGTCCAGCCCAAACCCACCCTCCAAAACCGGCTTCTGCCGCACGAGGGCTGTCAGAGAAATGCCCTCTTTCCCCCTGGGGCTGCCCTCCGTGGAGGGATGGGCCCTGCAGCCGGAGGAAGCACCGTGCCTTTCTGGAGATAGTTACCAGGGGAGCTGCCTCTGCCGCTCTTGATGCCGCCTGTTGTTCTCAGCGACGTGCCTGAAAATGTTCCTCCGCGCTTGGTGCGGCTCCAGCCTGTTGAGGACCTGGACCGCTCGTGGGGAAAGGTGGCTGCGACAAACAGGGAAACAGCATCCCTCAGCCTCTGTCCTACGCAAGTCCCGGATGCAGGGACGGGGGACCTGGACAGCTCTGTGGGGTCATGGCTGCTCGAGTGCCCCAGGCTGTGTCCAGAGCCAGCGCACACTTACTCAGGCTGGAGTCTCTTCAGCTGGGCTGCTGCTGCCATCTCCTCTGCTGGGAGAGGGTTTTCCACCTTCCTCCACCTCTCGTTGACCTCCTTTCTCCTGGGCTGGGCCGGAGGGTGGGGAATACAAGTGCCTCCAGTGCCGAGTGCCTGCCAAGGAGGAGATGCTCTCAGCAAACCAGACGGCAGACAGAGGTGCCGTTCCCCAGAGGACCTCTTGAAAGGAGCCTGCAGCAGGACCTGGGAGCCGGGAGACTAAGCACCACGTGCCCGTCACCACGGCTGACGGCTGCTTTTGCCCCTCGGATCCTGCTGCCCATCTCTCCCCCACGGGGATAAGCAGGCAAACCCCTGCCCTGCAGCTGGGTGTCAGTCCTGCTCCAACCCCCTGGAGACCCCCGACAGAGAGGGTCGCTGCTGCGCTCAGCGGTGTCAATCACTGCCCATACCTGGGGCGGCTGGCGGTCCTCCCCTGCAGCCCAGGCTTCCCACGCCGCCCATTCTGCCTTCGCTTGCTCTCGTCGCTCTTGCCACCAGGTCTTCACTTGCTCCCACTCTGCAGACAGCTGCCAGACCTCCTGGAGGGGACGGAAACGCAGCAGCAGCCAGGATTAGTCTCAGCTCCTAGAGGGGCTTCCTTCGGCTCTGACCCATAGTGGTGGTGCCCCTTGCCTCAGCCGGTCGGTCGGCAGCGCTTTGCCCCTACCAGATCAGGGGCCGTGGAGTCACACCAACGCATGGCAAGCACGGCTGAGTGACCAAAGACCTCCACTGCCAACCGCCTCGGAAGGACTTGGACATTTTCCATAGCCCCTGGCCAGAATAAAGTGTTTCATGGCAACCTTAGTCTGGAGAAGAGGAGGCTGAAGGGGAGACCTGATCGCTCTCTACAACTACCTCAAAGGAGGTTGTAGTGAGGTGGGTGTTGGTCTCTTCTCCCAGATAACAAGCGATAGGACAAGAGGAAATGGCTTCAAGGTGTGTCAGGGCAGGTTTAGATTGGACATTAGGAAAAATTTCTTCACCAAAAGAGTGCTCAGGCATTGGAACAGGCTGCCCAGAGAGGTGGTGGAGTCCCCGTCCCTGGAGGTGTTCAAAAACAGGCATAGACGTGGCACTTTGGGACATGGTTTAGTAGACATAGTGGTGCTGGGTGGACGGTTGGACTTGATGATCTTAGAGGTCCTTTCCAACCTTAAAGATTCTATGATTTGATGATTCTATGATGCCTTTCTGGGGGTTAGGTAGGGCTTAGATCCAAAGGGGGTGACAGGCAGGTTACAACGAACGCACGCCAAGGGATCCTTTCAGATCGGCTCTCCGCACAAAGAGGCTTTAGCCGAGTCTCAGTGGCGCGGTAGTTACAGCAAGGCAGAGCACGTACCTGCAGCACTCTCTTGCAGCCTTCGGAGGATGGGATTGCAGCGGTGGGCCTGGCTGGAGGAAATGGCTCCTGCCTGCCTGCCTCCTTGGTCTTGGGGGAGCTGCCTGGACATGGGGGGAGCACGCTGCAAAGAGACACCAGGAGGAGTCGGCATGAGCACGGGGCAATTGGGTCTCCCACTTGCAGCGGGTATCAAAGCTCCCCAGGCTGGCAGAAGAAGCGGGGGAGGTGGGGCCGTTTCCCATGGCAAGGGGGAGCCTTTCCTGAGCCCCATGGGACGGATGGCAGAGGACTGCACCTCAGGTCTGTTGTAAGGGTAAGCAAAGTGATGTGGGGTGCACTCAACATCCGCCACCTTCCCCACTAAGGGGCCTGTGATAGGGCAAACAAGCTCATACAAATCATGGGGCCTGTGCCAGGGACCTTCCCCAGTCCCTACAGCCAGTCTCCAAACGGGATGTCTCTCCTACATGGGTGCAAGGGCCCCTTTCATCTCTTCCCACAAGGGTCTCACCTGGCAGAAGTCTTCTTCTCCATGTCTGGCTGCCCGGTGCCTGGCCCCTGGCTTGGCAGTACGGGCAGGGAGAGCCTCACCCGCCTCTGCAGCAGCTTGTCAGGACACCCCTGGGAAGCTGGGAAAGGAGGAAGCTCTTCAGAGCAGCCCCGTGGGGAGTGCGTTTTAACGGGGCTGTGGTCACCCAGTGTGGGGCAGGGCCCACCTGGACAGTGGGACCTGTTCCCGTACCTCTGCTGGTCCTGTGCTTTCCTGCAGCCTTCTTGTGCCAGGTGGAGAACGCCTTGGCCACCGATCTGCTGATGACAATGAACCGAAACCTGGAAAGCAGATGGGGACACAGGCGTGAAGAAGGGTGACCCCTGCCCTCTGCAGCTCCCCAGCACTAATCCTCCTGACTGTCGTGCGAGGCATGGCATCCCTTGTCCTTGGTGGCCACGCACAGGTTTTGTTGGCAATCTGCCCCCAACACCAGAAAACACACGCGTAGCCCCAGATCAGCGTTATTTAACCAGAAACCAGGCACTTCAGGGCTTCGGTTGGTCAAGGGCTGCAGAGGAAAGGCACTCACCTCGGGAACGCTTGGGCAGGTGCAGCCTGCATCCCCCGAGCGGTGGTTGCTCCACCGGAGACCTTGGCACCCGGCATCCACAGCCTCTGCAAAGTGACATGGAGCTGTTAGAAGGATTCCAAGGCAGTTCTCTTTTGGCTCCCAAAGGAAGCAGACCTGTCTCCCGCTCCAAAAGAAAGCCCCTTCTCCAAACCAGTCTTCCAAATCCTCCTCCAGGAGCGTTAGCCCTTGCTCTGCTCTGGAGAAGCTGCACAGCAAACGCTGAGCCTGCGCAATAACAGTGCCGGGCTTTTTGCAGGGCGAGGACCCAGAAACTCAGCAGAAACTTTCTTTGCTAATGGAGAAGTCAGCGGGGGCGAGCGTGGGGAAAGGTGTTTGACTGGCCTGCCACATCCAGGCTGGCCGAGGGCGATTGGGTTGCTCACCCTTCCATAAGCTCCCAAAGAACGGAAGCAGCCCTCAAAACCTGAGCAACTTACCGTGCGAAGCAGCGCAATCCGGCTGGCCTTCCCCTCCAGCCCTGTGACACAGTCGTAATAAAACCGCATGCCCAGGACGTCGTCTTTGCAGGACAGAACGCCAATGTCCTTGAAGGCGAAGGCGAGGCGCCGCCCGTTCTGCAGTTGGAACGAGTACAAGCGTATGGTCTCTCGCACACACTCCGCCACCACGTGCTGCGGGAAGCAGGTGGCTCGCGACAGCCACTTGTAGTTCAGCGGCTTGATCTTGACGTTGCCTGCGAGGAGGAGGAACATCGTCACTGCCACAGCAGGCCAAATTTCCGTGTAAGATTTGTAACGAAATGCCAGGGAAACGGTCGTTTATAAAACAGCTCTCGGGGAGTGGTTTGTTTTGGGGAGCTCAAGCTGTCCCCCGACCTTTGGAGGCCATTCCCGACATCTCCCAGCCCTTTCCAAAGAGCAGAGAGCACACATCCTCCCCCAAGACGTGGAGGGGGAAAGTGGAGGGTGGCCACTGCCTTCTCACCGGGGATAACCACTGTAGGGAACACCAGCTCCTGCAGATGTAACGCATCGATGTCCAGCTGGAAGACTGGTCTTCGAACCGCATATGCCTCTTCGTTGCCCTGGAATTGCTCTCGGACCACAGCAAAGGTCCCAAGTCCTGTGAGCAGGACACCCTGCCCAGGAAAAAAGACAAAAGGCTGATGATGGGTGAAGTGAAAACTTTGGAAAAGGCCCATGTTCTCCATTTGTTTTCTTGCCCTCCTCAAAATACTTGCTGCCATCCCTTGGCCACAGAAAATCCCAGACATTTCCAGCCCAGGGAATACACCTGGGACTGATTCCCAGCCGTTACCCTTGGTATGGACCCAGCATAATCCCCCGTCTCTCTGCTTGGTCTCTCCACTCTGACCACAGGGAAGAGTGAAGCCCCATCGTGCACTGAATTCTTTCTCAGACTAGGTCCGGACTTGATTTTTCTCCTGGCTGATTGTGTTGGTTTTGTGTGGCAAGGTTTTGGTAGCGGGGGGGGCTACAGGGGTGGCTTCTGTGAGAAGGTGCTAGAAGCTTCCCCTGTGTCTGATAGAGCCAATGCCAGCCGGCTCCAAGACGGACCCGCCGCTGGCCAAGGCCAAGCCAATCAGCGCCTCTGTGATAACATATTTAAGAAAGACAAAAACAGTTAGAGAGCGCTTTTGCAGCCAGAGAGAGGAGGGAGAAGATGTAAGAACATCTGCAGACACCAAGGTCAGTGAAGAAGGAGGGGGAGGAGGTGCTCCAGGCGCCGGAGCAAGATTCCCCTGCAGCCCATGGTGAAGACCATGGCGAAGCAGGCTGTCCCCCTGCAGCCCATGGAAGGAGGATGAGGGGGTGTAGCGATTCCACCTGCAGCCCGTGGAGGACCCCACGCCGGAGCAGGTGGAGACACCTGAAGGAGGCTGTGGCCCCGTGGGAAGCCTGCGCTGGAGCAAGCTCCTGGCAGGACCTGTGGATCCGTGGAGAGAGGAGCCCACGCCAGAGCAGGTTTGCTGACAGGACTTGTGACCCCGTGGGGGACCCACGCTGGAGCAGTTTGCTCCCGAAGGTCTGCACCCCGTGGAGGAGACTCACGTTGGAGAAGGCCGTGAAGGACTGTCTCCCGTGAGAGGGACCCCACGCTGGAGCGGGGGAACAATGAGTCCTCCCCCTGAGGATGAAGAAGCGGCAGAAACACCGCATGAGGAACTGACCGTAACCCCCACTCCCTGTCCCCCTGTGCCGCTGGGGGGGACGGAGGTTGAAGCCGGGAGTGAAGTTGAGCCCGGGAAGATGGGAGGGGTGGGGGGAGGTGTTTTTAAGATTTGGTTTTATTTCTCATTCCTCTACTCTGTTTTGCTTAGTAATAAATAAGATGAATTCCCTCTCTAAGTTCGGTCTGTTTTGCTCGTGATGATAATTAGAGAATGATCTCTCCCTGTCCTTATCTCAACCCGTAAGTTTTTTTTCCATTGTACCTTTTCTCCCCTGTCTAATGAAAGAGGGGAGTGATAGAGCGGCTCTGGTGGGCACCTGGCCCTCAGCCAGGGTCAACCCACCACACTGATGAAGCAGCAGCTGCGGGTACATGAGGTTGTCTCGGTGTGCGGCCACGATGCTCAGGGAGGGATCGCTCCCCAGCGCCCAGGCTGTCCAGGACAAAGAGAGACCAAGAGGCCAACCCACCTTGTCCAGCTTCATCTGTGCCAGGATGTACGCGGACACAGCGTCCCAGATAGCCACAACCTCTGGAAAGCAAGGGAAAGAGGTGTCAGGCTCCAGGCCAGCCAGCTCAGTGTCTCTCGGCAAGGGGGCTGTGCCCCCATTTCAGACTGCCCGCCTTACTCTGCTCCCGGGGCAGGGCTGGAGCAGAAAAGGGGACGTGGGAAGGGCTCCGGATCAGGGCTGTGGCCACCTAACGCCCAGAAAGGGATGGCACCCCAGAGCCCAGGATGTGATCTGCCAGCCTGGCACCACAAGAGGCTCCAGAGGGAAGGAACAGAGGTTCTCCCAAAGGAGACTAGTTCAAAGTCAAGGGCTGATTTACAGCAGAGGCATTTCCAGCTGGCTCACGAGAGCCCTCTGAGAGCTGAAGGACACCCCAGCCCCTGGGATGCAGGACCTCTTTTCATCCCAGAGCCAGAACCCCAAGAGGTACCAGCCCCCAGGGAAAGCTGGCCCTGGGTGGCCCCCCTCGCCAGGGCACCAAGCCATGCCCATGGGAGCCTGGGGGCTGCGGGCAGCCGGGAGTTCTGGTCGCTACATTGTCCCCCGAGCCCTGTGGGACCCTCGGGCAGGGTTCTCGTGGCAGCCCCCAGCCCTCTCCAGCCACCCCCGCAGCTTTTGACAGCGGACAGCCCCAGCGCAACCCCTGGGGAAGGAGCTCCCAGACCCCTCACCCTTGGTGGAGAGCCGCAGGAGCGTGGGGAACGAGCTGCTCAGCTCCAAGCTGACAGCCACGGTGCAGCAGCCCTCCATCGCGCTGGCTGCTTGCCCTCAGCTCAGGGAAAGGGATGCTCTTCGCAGCTCCTCTCCCAAAACTCCTCTCTGACGTGCCCCTGCTCTGCCTGTCAGCGAGGGTCCCCCAGCACAGCCCCGCTGCCTCCTGACCCTGCTCCTGGCTGTGGAGCAGCTCCGAAGGGCAGCAGTGGAGAGCCCCTGAGCAGGGCCCAGCAGCTCCCAGGCCTCGCCGGGAAGTGCCAGCACCGACGTGGCGCTGGGGAGACCTCCCTGTGATGTGGGGCATCCCCCTGTGACATCAACCTGCATCATTTGAAGGTGCATTATGACGTCAGGAGGGAGACAGCACAGCTGGGGAGAGAGGAGAGAGATTTCACCTCTTCCCCAGGGAAACATTCATCCCTTTCTCCCCAGTCCTGTTCCAAAATCCCCGTCTGCCCCCTGCACCAACATGTCTCTGCTGCTGGGAGCCCATCCGGGCAGGTGGGGGTTGGGGGCTGGCTGCAGTCGGGCAGTGACAAGAGATGGGATCAAAGTCCTGTGCAATGCAACAGCCCCTCCAGTGTGCCCAAAATCTCCTCTCTGCTGCATGCCACTGGTGTGGCAGGAGTAGGATGGGCTTTATTGCACGGGTTGTGGCAGGAATGGAGTTAATTTTCTCCATAGCAGCCCACATGGTGCCGTGCGTTGGATTTGTGACCAAAACAGTCCTGATAACACACCGATGTTTCAGCTGTCGCTGAGCAGTGCTTACACAGCGTCAAGGCCTTCTCTGTTTCTCACCCTACCCCGCCAGCGAGTAGGCTGGGGGTGGGCAAGGAGTTGGGAGGGGACACAGCTGGGACATCGGACTCCAACTGACCAAAGGGATATTCCAGACCACATGACATCATGCTCAGCAAAAAAAGTTGCGGGGTAGAAGGAGGAAAGGGGGCATGTTTGGAATCTGGCTTCTGTCTTCCCAAGCAACTGTTACTCCTGATGAAGCCCTGTTTTCCTGCCCAGGGCTAAACCCCTGCCTGCTGCTGGGAAGTGGTGAATGAATTCCTGACTTGGCTTTGCATGTGTGCGCAGCTTTTGCTTTACCTGTGAGACTGCCTTCATCTCACCCCACGAGTTCACTCACTTTTACCCTTTGGATTCTTCTTCCCCATCCTGCTGGGAGGGAGGGAGGAAGCGAGCAGCTGTGTGGGGCTGAGCTGCATAGCGGGTTACACCACACCACCAGGACATGTTCTTGGGACAACCTCCCCCACCCATCTGCCAGCTCTTACCCCACAAGTCACTCCCAGCAAAGCTCCTCACCTGGGGCTGAGCTGGATGACTGGGGTCCAGCTGTGACCGCAGAGAGGACAAGGGCTCTCCTGGGTCCTCTGCAGCCTTTGTGACCCCCACAGATCAAGGTAGCATGGAGAGGATGGGGAGCCCTGTCGGGGAGCCCCTTCCCCAGGAAGTGACGGAGGAGGGGCCAGTGGCTGCAGTGATAGTGGTGGTTGATGCCCTCGGGAGCCAGCATGGTGCTGTCCAACGGAGATCCCGTCAATGGGGGCTGTCAGTGGAGCCCTCAGCAAGTGTAGGGAGGTTTTGGGCTCAGAGTTTGGGAGCTTCGGGGATCCAACACACTGATTTAGGGAGCCTTTGGGGCTCAGACACAGCATGGTGCTGTCCAACGGGGCTCCCGGCGATGGGGGCTGTCAGTGGAGCCCCTGGTGAGGCGGCTGTGGCCATGGTGGGTGTGTGTGGAGCCCCCAGGCAGGTGACCGTGAAGGTGGGGGGCACTGGTGGAGTCCCCCAGCGATGGGGCCAGGCGGGCGGTGGTGCTGACAGGGAGCCACACGCCTGCGAGTGCACACACACACACACACATGAACACGTGTGTGCCTCACGTGTGCGCCCAGGTAGGGGGGAAACCCCTCTCCCCCTCCCCCACCAGCTCCCTTCCCCCTCCGGAGCCCCCAACCCTGGCAGCCCCCTGCTCCCCCATGGCCCCACCCCCTTTCCCATGGCCCCGCCCCTCCTCTCACAGCCCCACCCCCTTTCAGCCAGAACCCTGCTCCCTGCCCCATGACCCCTGCTCCCCTTGTGGCCCCACCCCCTGCCCTCATGACCACACCCCTCCCCTCAAGGCCACACCCCCTTCCCCACAACTCCTCCCTCTCCCCTCACAGCCCTGCCCCATCCCCATGTGACCCTGCTCCCCTTGTGGCCCCGCCCCTTCCCTCATGACCACTCCCCCTCCCCTCCCAGCCCAGGCCTCTTCCCCATGACACATGACACCCATGGCCATGCCTCCTTCCCATAACCCCGCCCCTTCTCCATGGCTCCCTGTGCCACCCTGTGGCCCCGCCCCTTCCCCATGACCCATCCCTCACACTAACCCCGCCCCCTCACAGTGGCCCCACCCTCCCTGACCACCCAGGCCCCACCCCCTCACAGCCCCGCCCCCTCCCACCCGTGTTCCCGCCCCTTTTCTCCTCACTGAGCCCCTCCCCCCTCCCAGCTTCCCCCTCCCTCCTCCCCTCACAGACCCCTCCCCCCACTCCTCTGCCTCACACACACCCTCCCCCTCCAGGTGACACCCCCGGTCCCCTCCCCCTCCCGGTGACACCCCCCATCCCCCTGACCCCCCCAACACCACCACCACACCCCCCCCACCCCCTCCCCGTACCGGACGGAGCCGCCCACCGGGTCCCGGCTGCAGCGGCGCCTTCCTGACCGGTCTGACTGCGCATGCGTGACAGCGGGTGGGGCTCCTGCGCTCTGCGGGGGGTGGGGTCACGGCGGGGGAGGGGGAGAGGGGGCGGGGCTGGGGTGTCATGGGAACACTGGGGGAGCCAGGGAGCCATACTGGGAGCACTGGGAGCACTGGGGGAGCCAGGGAGCCATACTGGGAGGACTGGGGTGGCACTGGAGGGAGCTATGGGGAAGCACTTGGAGCACTGGGGCAGCACTGGGAGCATCAAGGGGCACTGCTGAGCGCTGGGGGGCACTGGGAGCACTGCGCACCCCAGCACATCTCCCAGTTGCCCCCCCCAGCTCCCCTTCTGGTGGAGCCATGGGGTCCTTCATTCATCCTCTGCTCCTTGACAGAGTGACGGCTCTGCTCCCATTCCTGAAAGAACCCAAGGTCGTTAGGAGCCACCCCTCATTGCCCAAGCAGCCCGAGGGGATTCACGGGGTCTTAGTGCAAAGAAAAGCAAGGAGGGCTCTGGAGAAGTGGGGGGCATGGTGAGAACTTGACACCAAAGGGACAAGAACAGAACTGCCCAGGGAGAAACCTACAGGTGATTTTCTCCAAGGGAAGAAACCCATCTGGTTTCCAAGGGGGATCTGAATCGGCATATAAAAAGCACCCAGGAAGCCAGCTGTCTGCAGCAGCAGAGCAGGAGACCACAGCAGGACGAGGTCCCAGTTCAAAAAAGAGGGGACAAATCTCTTTTCTTCCACGTGGGAACACCCTGAGCTCAGCAGATGTGTTTGGAAATGGACACGACCACCAGCAAAGCGGTGCTTTGGGTACGTGATACCTGTGAGCAGCAGCTGGGCACACGCGTACCTGGAAGAAGGTCTGAGCCAGGGCTTTGAAGGAGGTTTCCCAATCTTCTCGGTCCTTTTCCTCCTGCAGGATGCTCAAGACTACACTCTTGTCTGTAGAAGAAAAAAAGGAATACGTGAGCTTTTCTCTGTAGACTCTGAGGTCTGCCCAGAGCTCTGCTGGGTTCCTTGACAGCAAGGAGTATGATGACGTAGAAATAAGAGGAACCAAGAGCAGAAAGGATGACACAAATGCCTGCTTGGAGCAAACTATCTCCCAATCTGCTCAAGGCCTCAAGCTGGTCTGGCCTGAGCGCTTTGGATGAGCTCACCGCCCTCATGGTCCTCCTTGTCTTCTCATTGGTTTCCTGGGATGGAGACTGTACCAGGAAGGAGGAACCAATGACACCGGTCCCAGTTAAAACCTAACGACTGCAAACCTGTTGGTGACTTCCCAGAGCTTCCCAGCATCCCTCTACCTGCAGGGTTGTTCCATCTCAGGTGCTGTAGAAACAGAGGAACAGTCAACATGGCATCTTCTGTGTTCCTGCTGAGCGCTTCTGTCAGGCACACCACGTCTTTCCGAAGGTGGCCCCAGAAGAACTCTTCCATATCCTCCCATTCCTCTTTCATCAGGTCTAGAATTGCCTGGAACACAGGGCAGGTTCCTCCATTAGGCTCTCAAGATCTCCTCCCAAACTAGGCTGAATGCCCCTTACAGCATGGTAGACCTCTTTGTCAGTGTAGATCCCCAGCAGGAGGGATGAATGGAGAAAATCTCTCACAAGACCAACGCAGGCAGGCAACAGGCACCTCTCCAGCTCATTTCTCCATGAGAGAGGGCTCTCCAGGATGGACCCTTTCTCTCTTTTATCCTCGGTGTTGCATTCAGAAAGCAATTACCCACCACATCTTTTCTTATGTGCCATGATGGGACCACAGGACACATAGACCTTTGCCTTGGCCAGCCATGGTATTTTCCCCATGCCCGTGGCTCTGCGGGAGGGTTGAGTGGACGGGTGAAGCCCGCTGGGGCTGTGGAGCCAGGAGGATTGACTTACATTTCTTTCTGCATGAGGCCTGTCTCAGGTTTGTGGTCAGTCCCTCAATGGCAGCACCACACTTGCATGTCTTCACTTCCATGGGAAGCCCACACTGCATTTGGGCACAAGAGGGTGGAGGGAGAGAGAAGACTGGAAGCCCAGCTGGGTGCTGATGGCATCTAGCAAAAGCTGGGGGCACCCAGCGGGTTTCCATGTTGACGTGGTTTAGCCCCAGCCGGTAGCTAAGTGCCACGCGCCGCTCGCTCACCCCTCCCCCGGCAGGATGTGGAGGAGAACGGAAAAACAACGGCAAAGCCTCGAGGGTTGGGATAAGGGCAGTTTACTGGGACAGCAAGGGAGAGGGAAAACAATCAACAACAGTGCTGATAACAGATAGTAACAATGGGTGATAACAGAGAACGATTTTACCAATCCGACGACTGACCGACCGACCGGACGCTCGACCCGTCCCGGAGCCACGCCGACACGCCAAACCCGCCCCTGCCCGACTAGCCCCCTTTTATGGTGAGCATGATGTCACATGGTATGGAATAGCCCCCGCCAGCTTGGCTCACCTGTCCTGGCTCCTTGGGAAATTAACTCTATCCTTGCCAGAACCAGGACACATGTCCTCCACCTGGCTTTCTACATGGGGTCATTTCAACAGCTAACAACAGGCAGGAGGAGATGTGTGCCTATGAGCAAACATCTCCAGGACAACCAGGTTCTTCCTACAGTCAACAAGACATGCCTAGGCATTGATTTGGGGATGAGAGTGACCAAGACCTCGAAGCACCCGCTTCACGGCACTGCTCCCATGGGGAGTGTGGTGGGTTGACCCTGGCTGGGGGCCAGGTGCCCACCAGAGCCGCTCTATCACTCCCCTCCTTCTCTAGACAGGGGAGAAAAGGTATAACAAAAGCTTGTGGGTTGAGATAGGGAGAGATCATTCTCTAATTATCATCACGAGCAAAACAGACCGAACTTAGAGAGGGAATTCATCTAATTTATTACTAAGCAAAACAGAGTAGAGGAATGAGAAATAAAACCAAATCTTAAACCACCTTCCCCCACCCCTCCCATCTTCCCGGGCTCAATTTCACTCCTGGCTTCAACCTCCGCCCCCCCCAGCGGCACAGGGGGATGGGGAGTGGGGGTTACGGTCAGTTCATCACGCGGTGTTTCTGCCGCTTCTTCATCCTCAGGGGGAGGACTCCTCTCATCGTTCTCCTGCTCCAGCGTGGGGTCCCTCTCATGGGAGACAGTCCTTCAGGACCTTCTCCAACGTGAGTCCTTCCCAAAGGCTACAGTCCTTCATGAACTGCTCCAGCGTGGGTCTCTTCCATGGGGTGCAGACCTTCAGGAGCAAACTGCTCCAGCGTGGGTCCCCCACGGGGTCACAAGTCCTGTCAGCAAACCTGCTCCAGCGTGGGCTCCTCTCTCCACGGATCCACAGGTCCTGCCAGGAGCTTGCTCCAGCCTGGGCTTCCCACAGGGTCGCAGCCTCCTTCAGGTGTCTCCACCTGCTCCGGCGTGGGGTCCTCCACGCGCTGCAGGTGGAATCGCTACACCCCCTCATCCTTCCTCCATGGGCTGCAGGGGGACAGCCTGCCTCACCATGGTCTTCACCACGGGCTGCAGGGGAATCTTGCTCTGGCGCCTGGAGCACCTCCTCCCCCTCCTTCTTCACTGACCTTGGTGTCTGCAGAGTTTCTTACATATTCTTATTCCTCTCCCTGGCTGCAAAAGCGCTAACTGTTTTTCTCTTTCTTAAATATGTTATCACAGAGGCGCTGATTGGCTTGGCCTTGGCCAGCAGCGGGTCCGTCTTGGAGCCGGCTGGCATTGGCTCTATCAGACATAGGGGTAGCTTCTAGCAGCTTCTCACAGAAGCCACCCCTGTAGCCCCCCCCCGCTACCGAAACCTTGCCACGCAAAACCAACACAGGGAGACACAAATCCCAACTCCATTTAACCTAGTGCCTTGCTGGGAGAAGAGCCCAGCTGGCTTGGAGAAGAGCCCAGCTGACTTCTGAGCTTTGCAGCTGCTCTTGCAGGTAAAGGACCATTTGACACAGAAGCGATGTTGGAGTCCACATTAGGAGGGAAGCAGGGCAGTAGGAGGAGCATCTACAGCGACCACCCAGTAGAAACAGCCAGGCCAAGAGGCCAAGATGTGTTTCAAGGTGGTGCAAAGGGGATGAGCACCTCTGGGAGCCAGAAGAAGACCTGAGAAGCTCATCCCAAGCCTGACTTTTTCCTATGGAGGTGACAGGATTGCAATAAGAGCACAAGAAGACAGAGCTGCAGAGACCACCAGCCCGAAGGTGACATTTATGTTGGTGACAATCCAGTATGAACCACACCGGCAAGCTACGTGTGAAAGAGGATACAGTTAGTCAGCTATGTCCCACAACACCCTCTGTGATAGGAACGTGGCCAGAAGCTCACCAAGAGGGAGACAGGTCTGGCTCCCAACTCCTGGCATCCAGCCCCACCACATGCCTCTCACAGAGCTTGTCAGAAAGGGACCCAAAGTTTCTCCACCCAGGTGGAGATCATGAAGGACTCAACAGAAGGACAGAGATGGCCTTCAGGAGTCTTTAATCCCTTCCGTCTGTCCCCTGGCCAATCTCAATCAGTTGCTGGTGGGTCCCCTCCATGCACAGGAGCAGCAAGACTGCCAATTCCCCCAATACTGACTCTTATCCGTCGCACCAATTTTCCAGTTCTCCTCATCAAAAAGCAGGTCTCTAGGCATGGTGGGAAGGTAGGACCCCTTGGAAAGAAACGTGATAGAAAGTGAGGCGTGGGGTAACCATCTTCCTACCTCGCTTCCTACCTATCTGAGGAACAATTCTGCTTCTAAGGCAAAGCAGTGCGGAGGAAGGGTCCTCCTGCATGGCCACTGTCAACAGGGAGAGACTTCTGGTGAGTGAATGGGGACCAAGCGAGGTAGCAAGGTAGCAAGGTAGACCATACCTCTCATCCACATTTGAAGTAGACTCAGATGGATGGTCGCAGTTATTTCTCAGCCCAAGGAACAAGAAGGAAGAGGAACAATCATCTACAAAGCAACAAGCAGACAAAACAAAGCCTGTCTGCCAGGACATGTTGCACGAAGACAGCGGGGTGGAGAGAGCTGTGAACCTCGGCCTTGTGACTCCCCTTCACCACATTGCGCTTGAAGCAGATGTTCTTGAGGAGGTGAGTGATGTGGCTCAAGGATGAGGCCAGAGCAAGTGCAGTGTGGAAGGCCACCTCCAGCAGGCATAGGGCTTCACCATCACCCAAAGCATCCATGATCTCCTTCAGTTGGTCTTCCAGCAGCTCATCTGGGATGGAAGGCAACCAGAGGATGTTCTATGTTTGTCTCATCACAGACTACAGAAGTTGAGCAAAACAGATGTAAGCAAAGGCAACCGATATGGCACCTCCCCGTGAGGAGTCTTCTGCCTTCACCAATGAGGTTCAGTGTCCATGCAAAGTCTCATTTGTGTCCCCTGGCAGCAGGGAGCTGCCACAGCTCTCCATCAACACAGACGGAAACCTCCTGTTTCCAGGAGGTTCCATGTTAACCAGTGGTTCTAGATAAACCAGTAGTTCAAGACACAAGGCACAAAGAGGAGGTTGACTGCACCCTGCAGGGGTTTGTCATGCTTCTCAACTGGAAGAGAGCCCGTGAGTAAATTATACAGGGCTCGAGCTTGGTCAGTCCCACCCCCCTCAGCTCTGCTTTGGCATGAGGCTCTCGAGAAATAACCCACCTGGAGGATCTTCCACATAGAACTGAGCCCGTAGATGTCACAGAGATTTCTGATGAGGAACACCTAAGGCCATGGAGTCACAGCCTTTGCCACCAGCTTCTTCATTGTGTTCACCAGGTCTTGCTCTTCTCATTCTCCTTGGCAGTGGGCGCATTGGGATCTATAGCTGGCAAGGAGGTTTCTCGTTATGCCCAGTCCCCATTGGTGGCACATCACACATCTCCTTCACCAACGCAGCCCCTACAGCTGTTTAGGTTGCAGTAGGATCTTCCCACTACAAGCTGAAACATGGCTTCAAGCCAGTGTACAGAGGGTCCCTTAATACGTAGGGAGATACTTGGAGAACTGTCATGGTTTAACCTGGCAGGCAGCTAAAACAACCACACAGCTGTTTGCTCACTTCCCACCCCCCAGTGGGATGGGGGAGAGAATCGAAAAGAAAACAAAGGTAAAACTAGTGGGTTGAGATGAAGACAGTTTAATAGGACAGAAAAGGAAGATAATTAATAATAATAATAATAATAGAATGTACAAAACAAGTGATGCACAGCACAATTGCTCACCACCCAGAACCGATACTCAGCCAGTTCCTGAGCTGCCCACCTCCCAGCCAGTTCTCCCATTTACATACTGAGCATGACGACATATGGTATGGAATGTCTCTTTGGCCAGTTTGGGTCAGCTGTCCTGGCTGTGTCCCCTCCCAGCTTCTTGGGTGCCTCCCACCTTCTCGCTGGCAGGCCAATATGAGAAGGTGAGAAGTCCTTCATTGCTTGGCAACAACTGAAAACATCAGTGTGTTATCAACATTATTCTCATCCTAAATCCAAAACACAGCACTGTACCAGCTGCTAGGAAGAAAATTAACTCTATCCCAGCTGAAACAGCAAGTCTGGGGACTGAAGAGCTGGAAAGTTTGTCCAAAACCCCTCCAATTTTCATAAAACCAGTAATTTAAAAAAAAAAAACCTGCAAGGCTGGACCTTTTTTTTTTTTTTGCTTGTTCTAGACCTGCTTAGGGGTAGGCGCAGTTCTCATGCTCCGCTAAGCAAAAGGACTCACTGGAAAGCATCTGTCAGCCAAGCATGGTGGCCGCATGCTGGTGGAGAGCCAGAGCTGGGCAATCCACTGGAGGACGTTAATTAATGCGCCCTTAGGCTTGCAGAAAGCAGACTGGTCCCATCCCTGGAAGTGTTTAGGGCCAGGTTGGATGCGGCTTTGGGCAACCTGGTCCAGTGGAGGGTGTCCCTGCCCATGGCGGGGGGGTTGGAATGACATGATTGTTAAGGTCCCTTCCAACCCAAACCATTCTATGATTCTAAAAGTTTGAGATCAGATGAAATGAAAAGAGATGAGGTGTGAATAAGAAACAAGGTTGGGTGAAGAGAGCGGGCTGATTCAGATAGGGTCTCCCCAGCAAAGAGGAGCTGCCCAAGGACACGCAGTCCCAGTTTGATTTTCTTGATTTCTGTCAATTTCTTGAAGGTCAAACAGCTGATATGGTCAACAGGCTGTATCTTCTGGAACAGGAGAGAAATCAGCCCCCGGACTACTGTTTTGCTAAGATTCCCCCCAGAAAAATGCACAAGGTCCAGCAGCCTGGAGCCCTGAGCCCTTGGGCCACGCTCAGAGCTTGTCACCCCAGGCCAGCCAGCCACAGGGATAGATGATGGCTGAAGAAACCCTCAGCCACAGGGAAGGGCAGTCCATGCTGACCAGCACGCTGGGAGGCAGCAAGGAATGCTCAACAGCCCACCACTCCCCTCCTTCTCAGCTCCGGGCTGGAAAACACCCCACTGTCCTCTGCTTAGTCCAGCCTGGCCCAGCAGGATTTGAGGAAAGGCTGCAGCCCACTGGGGTGGTCCTGGGGGAGAGGAAGATGCTGCTTTTCACAGGAGCGGGTTATGGCTTAGGCCATGTAGGTGCCCCCTACAGCCATTGGATTTTCTCTGGGGACAAGGCACAGAGTGCCTCCAGCCCAGGGTGGTTATTAGCCCCTCGGCTGCACACAGACACACAGCACGCTGCAACGACAGCTTTTCATTTCCTGGAAGAATGCACAGGACCAGACCCTTGATAAGAAACGTGATGAGGGAAATCCAAAAATACAGCTAGGAGCTTTCACTTGTATTTGTAGGCTAACGCCTTATGTCATGAAGTGTTATGTAAAGGCCGTATCATTAAGAGCCAGCCCTCCCAAAGTCAAGGTTAACAATTTCAAGATACTTTTTTGCTTTCCCTTTGCTTTTTACTCAGTAAGGCAAAAAGTAAGTATTCTATAACTTTCTCTCTTAGTTTCTATGGGGACATCCATTGCCACAGCAGAAGTGTAGGTGACTTCACATTCACTGTTTGTTTACTATACAAGTAAAACCAAAGGAGTCTCTAATTCCTGCAATGCAATTTCTTGCTCAAAGTTACAAACCGTACACAGTTTCAATCCAGGGCTGCTCCTCTTGAAGGAGATTGATCAGGCATCCCTCACCCCTTCCGTCTGGACCTCCAAGCCACACGTACAGCAACCAGCTAAGCAAAAATAGAAAAAAGCAAATAGAAAACAGCAAAGTTTGCAGGAAGTCTGATATCAAAGAGCATCCCTCACCGAGCCTTTAGGTACGAGTAACTTTTCTTTCAGTCACTTTAACAGAGGACTTGCTCCATAAACAAAGGAAAGCATTTAAGTGGAATTCCTACAGTTTGAACTTTATTTAAAACAGCTGAAATCTCATCTGCGTAGTCCTGGGGCAGTGTTGCACTTCTGTAACACCCAGGGAAACTCCAGAACAACGATGTGACTCTGCACAGGGCCAAGCGTTGAGTCAGGGTGTGTTAAGATAAAGTGTGGAATCTCACCTATGCTGGATCAAGTCCGAGAAAGAAGTAACAGGAATTCTTCCTAAACATTCCTCTTAAAACCTTAAGAGTGAGGGAAAAAAATGAAAAGTAAGAGCAATTGGAAGATAACTGCAAAGCAAGAGGAAAAACTAAATCTGTGTAAAGGCAGATACCCCATTAGCTAGGGTAGCTTGAGACTAGTTGCAAAAATGCATGAGCTGACATAGAGGTGAAGGACAAAACAGCCCTTCACAGTCTTGGAATGCTCCAGTGGAAGAACCTGTTGAAAAGCATGGTAATAATACAGGGTTGTAGACCCAGCCCAGGCTGCCATCAGTCTTGTCCTCTCTAATTAGTTCTTCCATGCTTGGAAGCAACAGGTCTAGTAACGCTTCTCCTCTGGCTGGGCTGTCTACCACCTGGATTAAGAAATTATGCTCGATGCACTCCACGACTCTCCTGGGCTGCTTACAGCTTGCTGTGCTGCTTTTCCAGCAGATGCCAGCGGGACTGAAGTTCCCCAGTAGGATCTGAGCCTCTCAGCGTGATGCTTCCTGTAGCTGAAGAAAGGACGCTTTGTCAAAAGGCTTCTCTTGGTCAGGTGGCCTGTAGTAACCACCAGCCATGAGGTTTCTAGCTGCACAATGGTGCTGGGCTCCTCCTCTTTGTTACCCAGGCTGCGTCCATTGGTCTAGAGGCGCTTCAGCTGGGCTATTGACCAGGACAACTTTTTTAGAGGAACGCACCCTCATCCCTATGAACATTTCAAAGGTGTTTCCCTGGTGGTTCCTCAGACACCAGCAGTGCCCTTGGCCCTTTCTGTTGTTCAAAACTCCATCCCCTTTGCCCTGCCAAATCTAGTTTTACATGCAATTGGCCTCTGTTATACCATTTCCTGTCTGCTCCCCTCTTTCTTCCTCCCTGCTTCCCCTTCCGCTGCATGTCCCTCATAGCTTTGCATAGCTCTGTTGATTCCAGCATCCCTGCCAGTCCAGGGTCCCTCTGATTCACAACCATGTCAGTTGAAAAGTCCAGCTGATCTTCCTGGAGGCAGCATCTGTAGTTTCCTGATGGCCCATCCATTAGTGTGCCTGGCAAAGTTCCTTTCCTGTCATTGACTGTGCTTATTTTGTCAAGTCTGTGTCTCAGCAGATGTTGTTCCTGCTTTCCCCTTTTTCTCTTGGTTTCCCAAATGAGAAGGTCCCCAATCAGACAACCTTGCTGGAATAAACCCTCTCACCCTCTCACATGCCTTCATCCCTTTTCGTGACTGACCAGCTTTGGTTCCCATCACTGCCTCCCTTCTCGTTTGCCACTCAGGGTTGGGTCCCTGTAGGGTCCTGTCTATGGCTTCCTCCTTTGCTCACTGTTTTAGGATCCCTTGTTGCACTGAAACAGGTCCTTGACCAGATACTCCGAAGGGATCAGACACGCTCCTGCCACACCCCCACAGACAGATGAGCGGAAGAGAGGCTTTGGCTGGATGCCGTGAGCGACAGTAAACTATGGATGCTGCTGGTGCAGGTGCCGGCAGTCCCACACCCCCAGAGCGAGGGGTCCTTTTGTGACGGTGTCAGACGGTGACTCCAGGCGGTGCTGGGGCAGCTGCAGGTTCCCCAGGAGGAGAAGCTCAGACAAGCTGCCCCCAGAGCTCCCCCAGGGCCGGTGTTTCCTGTCAGCTGAAGGACCCGTCTGTTCTGTGAGACCATCCCGCATGGGCTCTGGAGATGGGAGGGAACTGGAGGCTCTCCCAGCTCTGGTGGCCCAGCTCTGGCTGGGCTGTTTGTCCCTCCCCGGGTGCCTTCCTGGTGCGCCGGGGGATCCCTGCCCTGGAACACGCCAGGAGCACAGGCACCACTGCTGCGGGAGACACGCCGCCACAGCTGCCCCGCCCACCAGCTGCCGGGGGAAGTCCCGCCCCCTCCCAGCAGCCGCAGGGGCCACTTGCCCCGCAAGTCCCTCTCCTCTGCTGGGCACGTGCTCTGCTGGGATTGGCTGGCAGCACCGGCCACCCCTGCCGGGTTACATCAGACCCGGAAGGCCCTTCCCCTACACACACCGCGGCCGCCATTTTGCTCTGGCCACCCTTCCAGGACAGTGGGTGCTGCCATTCCGTGGCCATGAGCCGCCATCTTGGTGAACAGCATACTACTCTTTGATTTTCTAACGGCCATTTCTTGACACCGTCACCCCCGTGTGTTCTCAAGCAGCCCCTGTGATTGGCTGGCAGGACCGGTCGCCCTGTCCTGCTGTCCTCAGGGGCACGTCACAAAGGAAGCGCCCTGTCATTACATCCAGGGAGGAGGCCGCTTCTGCCTGCCTCCTTTCATCCTGCCTGGTGATTGGCTGGCAGCCCTTTGTTGACAGCATCATAGCCAGGTGTTCTCAGGCAGCCTTGCAATTGGCTGCCTGTCTCCTTTGGACCAGGAAGTGCTCAAATAGGAAAAGAGATACAATAATTATATACAGTATATAGAAAGATATCTACAAAAAGGAGTGTATCATTACAGTAATAAATTTGGTTATTTATTCATAAATAGATACAATGTTTTAAGTGATATAAATATAATTGTATATATTTTTATATAAATAAACATTTGAAGCTATAGAAATTAATATAGATACAAAAACCTAGGAATGCAATGGATAAAACCTTCTTTACTAAGATTTAACGGACTGAATAATAAAGGTTTAAATGTGAAGAGAAACAAAAAGAAAAGGCCGGTCGGGTCCCCCACTTGACCAGGCTGCAGACCAAGCCCTGACAGGTCAGGGGTGGGGGGTACTTCAAGAGGGCGCAGCATGAGCACAGAGCAAATAGGTTGGTCTGTGCTTGTTAGGTCATAGCTGCTGGAGTAGTTGATAGGTCAAGGGTAGCCTCATGGCTTGCGTAGGTGCTTGTGAGATCCCTGGAGACTGGATACCTTAACAACGAGTACATGGCATATAGGAGGATATGTGCTTGTGAGGTCACTTTCAGCTGAGGAGCTGATAGGCCCGGAGCAGGCCCATGGACTGTGTAGGTTGTTGTGAGGTCGCTGCTTCCCAAATAGCTGACAGGGCAGGAGCAAGGAGATGCTCTGTGTGGGTGGTTGTGAAGTCACTGGTTCCTGATAGGCCAGGCGAAGACTAAAAGCTTGTGTAGGGGTTGGTGAGATCATTAGTGCCTGAGCACTTGATAGGCCAGGAGAAGGCCCATGGGCTGTGCAGGTTCTCATGAGGTCTCTCTTGCCTGAGGAGCTGACAGGCCAGGAGCTGGCTTATGGACAGTGTAGGTGCTTGTGAGGCTCCTGGTGCCTGAGGAGGGATAGGCCAGGAGCTGGCGGATGTCTGGTGAATGTCCTTGTGATGTCAGTGGTGCCTGAGTACCTGATAACCCAGGAACAGGCACATGGCAGTGGTAGATGCTATGACATTACCTGTGGCTGAGTAGTGGATAGGCCAGGAGTATGCCCATGGCTTGTGCATGAGGTCATCATTTCCCTGGTGCTGGAGTAGCTTTTAGTCCAAGGGCAGGGATATGGCTTGTGTGGGTGCTTCTGATGTCATCACAATAATATTTAGACCCCACCCAAATAGGGCTTTTTGGAAGAACCATCATCAGCAGAAGCCTGTACACAGCACACTCACACACAGACATATGTGTAACAGTGTGACCCATGAGCACACAGCAGCAGGAGTAGGAGGGTGTGAGGTCACGGTCACTGTAACTCCTGAGCAGACAGCGCTGGCAGTGGGAGGGATGTGAGGTCAGCATCAGTGTAAGTGCTGCTCAGAGAGCGGTGGCACTAGGAGGGTGTGAGGTGACGTCAGCGATGGCAGCCCATGGCCGTGGGGCTCAGTGCCGAGCGGGCGTGGCATCAGAGGGGCATGCCGGGGGCCGGGAGCTGCCCAGCCCCGTGCCTGCGAGGCCGAAGGAGCAGCCCCTGCAGCCCTGGCTGGAGCAGTCGGGGTGGGGGTGGCCCGGGGGCCCCGCAGGGATGTGCCTGGGCACGGTGCCGGGAGGAAACCACAGAGTGCCTGCCGGGGTGCTGCGGGGGGAGCGCGGCGAGTGCTGCCAGGCCACGTGGGCTGTGGTTTGTGCACCTGCAGGCTCCAGCTCCTGATCTGCCTGAGGGGAATAACGGCCCCTGGGTGACACGCGGAGAGTCAGGGACACGTCTGAACCTCAGTGCTGCGTGTCTGCTGCCAGGGCAGGGACATGTCCCAGCTCCGGCTCCTGCCAGGGACCCGCCATGGGGCTCTGCGGGGAGGGACAGGCGTGCCAGCCCTCCTGGCATGGAGCTCTTCCCCTGGCCGAGGACTTTTCCCAGCTGCTGCTCCCAGCACAGCGGGGGCTGTAGCAGGGGCAGGGGCTGTTTCCTTTTCGAAGCTGACACAGACCCCGGAGCAGTCCCAGCTCTGTGGTTCCCACGGCTTGGCGGTGCCTGGACACTCACGCCTTGGCTTCTTGGGTGAGCCCAGCAGAGGAGATGCTCATTGCTCCCTGTGCCCACAGCAGGGGTCAAGGGGGTGACAGACCCATTTCCCCTCCACACCCAGCTTGTCCCGTTACGATCCCCCAATGCGGCGACCATGACACCCACAGCGAGAGATCTATGTCCCTCATATATGGTCATGAACGGCGCTGGAGATGTTCATTGGAGGGCTTGGCTGTGTCAGAGGGGAGATCTCTCCCGATAACGTCTAAAAAGGTGCTGCTGCTTCCATTGGCTCCTCCTACAGCTGGGTCAGCATCGTCAGAGATATATTACCCTCCCATCATTGTTGTCCCCATGAGTCCCCAGGAGGCGTGAGAGGGAGTGGGGTGCCGCAGGGCTGTGCCAGCAGGGCAGGAGGCTGAGGATGGGGATGGAGGGACTCCTGTCCCCTCAGGTGCTGTGGCTGCTCCTCTGGGTGCAGCTGTGCGGGGGTAAGTGCCAACATCCTTGTCCCAGAGTTGGGGCCAGCGGGCACCAGTGGGGTCATCGGGACACCTCTGGGAATGGGGTTGCTTTGAAGGTGCCGCTGAGGTGAGGGGCAGATGTTGCTCAAGTCGATGGAACTTCTGCCTTTGCCTGTGCCTCTCTGGGTGGGAGAGGGAGGTGTGGGCCTGTGGGCACGGGGCTGTACAGGGATTTCTGGGCTGGTGAGGAGACGGTGCCCTGTGCAGGGCTGGGCACAGTGTGCGGGTGGGCATGGGCAGGAGGTCATTGCAGTGGGAGGAGGTGCCACAGGCTGTGGGGTGGTGAATGGCCCAGTAGGGCCAGAACTGGGCACCTCCAGCTCTTTGCAGCCTGTGGGGAGAAAAGGAACTTTGACACTGCCCTGCGGACAGCGTTGAAGGGGGAGGACTGCCACGATTTTGCCTGTGACTCAGCCTGGTCAGGAGGGACCTGCTGGGGCTCGGTGCTCGGTGCTCTGGGGCTCTCCTGACCATTCCCATGTTGGTGTTTTAAGGGGAAGCAGAGGTGAGGCTGGAAAATGGTGGCAGACGCTGTGCTGGAAGAGTGGAGGTGAAACAAGATGGCCAGTGGGGAACCGTGTGTGATGACGACTGGGGCATGGCTGATGCTGCAGTGGTTTGTGAGCAGCTGGGCTGTGGGTCTGCTGTTAAAGCTCATTTGTACGGACACTTTGGGCCAGGATCTGGCCCCATTTGGATGTCTTATGTTCAGTGTCATGGCAACGAGTCTGCCCTGTCTGACTGTACAGAGGTTCAGCTCAGGAGTACTGTAATCACAGTGAGGATGCTGGAGTGACATGTTCAGGTAAGGGGCCAGCCCGTTCCCCACCTTTGTGGCTGGGATGGGGGAAGGGACCTGGCTGTGCCCTCAGGGAAACAAGGGGGTGTTGGAGAAGAGCCTGGTGAAGCTATTCACACTGCTGAGCTGGGGCTGTCATTGCTGGTTTCCCTGGTCCCTGAGGAAAGCCCAGGGGGAACCTGCCACTGCCTGACCCCTGATGTGGCTCAGCCCACCCTCCGTGGGTAGCTGGGGCTGGGAGATGAATGCCCACCCTGCCCCGCAGTCTCTGTTGGTTCCCAACTTTCTCCTCCTGTTCACGCAGGAGCTGTCTGGCAGCACCGAGGACCTGGGTCCCCCATGTCAGAGGCACTGAGAGCAGCTCACATGGCCACCCACAGCCCTAGGGAAGGGCCCAGGGTGGCCGGGGACTTTTGGGTTGTGTTCCCTGGCAGACCCAACTCCCCCAAAGCAGAGGGTCTGCTGAGAGGGGAGCAGCACTTGTGGGGAGAGAGAGAGGGGAGGGGCTTGGGCAGGAGATCAGGCTGGCCCATGGCCACCTCATTCCTCTTCCAGGGTCACCCCATGAGAGCCAGCCCAGAGGGAAACACCCCTGTGCAGGCAGTGCTGACCTGCTGCCCAGCCTTTCCTGCCTACCCCAGCCCCTGGCTGCCCTGTGTCACAGGGCCTTGGCCAGCACTTGCTGGCTTTCCTTGGTGCCTGTCCTTGCACTGGGAGCTCGTGTCATCCCAGGGCTTCTCCTCTGCCCGCTCTCCTGCCTTCTGACCAGCCGTTGGCCAGGGCTGTGCACGCCTGGCAGTGCACTCTAGCCCTGGCTGAGGACCCTCCCCGGGCAGGTGCTGGAGCTGAGGGCTGGTGCAGACAGTGACTGTAGGTACACCCACACTGCATCTGTGCCCTGTGACATGTCCCATCTCCCAGCAGTGCCCCAACAGCCCAAGAACCATCTGGGACTGGGCTGCATTTCTGGTGGCTCCAAGGGCTTCCTGTGCCTGGCCCTGAGCTGGGTGGGGCAGAGCAGGCTGCAACAGCCAACAGCACCTGGGCCCATCTGCTTGGGGCCGAGCGCTCTGTCATGGTTTAGGCCCAGCCGGCAGCAGGGTACCACGAGGCCGCTCGCTCACCCCTCCCCCAGCATGATGGGGAGGAGAAGTGTAACAAAAGGCTTGGGTCAAGATAAGGACAGGGAGAGATCACTCACTAGTTACCATCACAAGCAAAACAGACTGAACTTAGAAAGGAGATTCATCTAATTTATTACTAAACAAAACAGAGAGTAGAGCAATGAGAAAATAACATCAAGTCTTAAAACACCTCCCCCCACCCCTCCCATCTTCCCGGGCTCAACTTCACTCCCGGCTTCAACCTCCTCCCACCTCAGCAGCACGGGGGGCGAGGTGGGAATGGGGGTTGCGGTCAGTTCAGTGCACGTTGTTTCTGCCGCTTCTTTGTCCTCCGGGGAAGAACTCCTCTCAACGTTCCCCTGATCCAAAATGGAGTCTCTCCCACGGGCTACAGTCCTTCACGAACTGCTCCAGCATGGTCTCTTCCATGGGGTGCAGACCTTCAGGAGAAAACTGCTCCAGCGTGGGTCCCCCACGGGGTCACAAGTCCTGGCAGCAAACCTGCCCTGGCATGGGCTCCCCTCTCCACGGATCTACTGGTCCGGCCAGGGACTTGCTCCAGCCTGGCCTTCCCACGGGCCACAGCCTCCTTCAGGTGCCTCCACCTGCTCCAGCATGGGGTCCTCCACGGGCTGCAGGTGGAATCTCTACACCCCCTCATCCTTCCTCCACGGGCTGCAAGGGAACAGCCTGCTTCCCCATGGTTTTCACCACGGGCTGCAGGGGGATCTCTGCTCCGGTGCCTGGAGCACCTCCTGCCCCTCCTTCTGCACTGACCTTGGTGTTACATCTTCACATTTCTCTCTCCTGCTACAAAATGTTCCCCCCACTGTTGTTTTTTTTTTTTTTTCCTTCTTTAATATGTTATCACAGAGGCACTGATTGGCTTGGCCTTGGCCAGCAGCGGGTCCGTCTTGGAGCCGGCTGGCATTGGCTCTATCAGACATAGGGGTAGCTTCTAGCAGCTCCTCACAGGAGCCACCCCTATAGCCCCCACCCGCTACCAAAGCCTTGCCACGCAAATCTAACACAAGCTCCAGGTGCTGCAGGGTCTGGGGCCAGTTCCTGGCAGCCCAGGGTCTCCAGAATAGCAGCAGTTGACCTAAGTAGCGCCTCTGGCTGTGGGTTTGGGAGAAAAGCCAGCCCCTGAGTGCTGTGCTGATTTATGAAGAGTGGCTGGGGGGTGTCTGGCGTGTTTGTGCCATCAGCACCCGCTAGCAGCTGGTGGTGTGGTTCTGGGCCTGTCGCTAACTTGGGGATGAGGTGAGGCATGGTCAGGCAACCACCAGAGGGCTCTGGGACCTCACAGGGGTCTTTGGTTGCTCCAGGCTTTGTCCAGCTGGTTGGAGGGGACAGCCCCTGCTCAGGACGAGTGGAGATCCATGACGGGAACCAGTGGAAAACTGTCTGTGACTCAGACTTTGGTCCCAAAGCCGCTGATGTGGTCTGTGGGGAGCTGCAGTGTGGCGTAGTCCTGTCCGTGCCTGGGGCAGCTCATTTTGGAAAAGGTGTTGGTTCCATCTGGGACAGAGAGCTGCAGTGTTTGGTGAATGAATCCCTTCTCGCCTCCTGCCCAAGAGGGCCCCCCAGGGACCAGCCCTGCACCCAGGCCAACACTGCCGGTCTCACCTGCACAAGTAAGGACTCAGGATGGGTTGTTGAATGCTGAGTGTGAGCTGGGGACGGGGAGCAGGACGGGGCCTGTGCTGTGCTGGGTGTGAAGGCAGGAGGGGTGATGTGGTTTTCTGCAGCGCCAAGACACTGCAGAAGGAGGAGAAAATAAGGCTGTTCCTCTGGCCTGTCCCCCAGCTACCAAGGGTGCAACAGCACCAACACAGCCTCTCTCATCTTCTTCTGTCCCCAGAGTACACAGGGTTCAGGCTGGTGAATGGCAGCACAGCTTGTGATGGGAGGGTGGAGGTCCAGGTGCTGGGGACCTGGGGCACCCTCTGTGCTTCCCGTTGGGACCTCTTGGACGCCCATGTTCTCTGTCGTCAACTCAACTGTGGGTTTGCTGAGTCCATTCCTGGAGGAGGGCATTTTGGGAGAGGCACGGGCCCCACCTGGAGAGAGTCATTCCACTGTGATGGGACTGAAGGCCACCTGGGAGAGTGCCCAGTGACTGCCCTGGGAGCCTCACCATGCTCCCACGAGAATGTCGCTGCTGTCATTTGCTCAGGTGAGTGCCGGGAAAACACTGTGTTGACTCCATTTTCCCCTTGGGTGTGACATGGCCACCCAAAGCAAGGGACCCCATGGTGGCAGCAGCAGGGTGAATTTCTGCCTGGAGAAACCCCAGCTTCACCAGGAGTGATGTGGAGAGCTTGATCTTCTCAGACTGATGTGGGATAGCTGAGGACTGATCCAGGTCTGAGGTCCCCTGGTCTCGTGGGACAGGCCCAGGATGGGGTTGTGGGGCTCAGCTCCATCCTTCTGGCTGCAGACAGCCCTGTCCCAGCCCCACAGAGAGTCCCACAGAGACCAATCCCACACCCAGAGGGGCTGCCCACGTGTCCCCAGCAGCAGCAGCAGGGCAGGGGTGTGAGCTGCAGAGCAGGACTGGGCTTTGCCCTGGCTTCTGCTCAGCACAAGACCCAAGCTGGTCCTGTTTGGTCAGCAAGGACCCCCTCGCTCTGCTCCCTGCCAGGGACACTGGCTTCCAGTTCCCGTTCCCCAGGGGTGCAGAGAGGGACAGAGAGGTGTGTGCTGCCCCATGTCTCAGCAGTGCCAGTGCCAGCGCTGAGGTTGGGCAAGGCTTGTCCTGGTGCTGCCCATCCCCAGGCCATTGCACCACCTGCTGCTCCCTCCTGCGGGAGCTGCCCCATCTGCCTCAGCAGGGACGTGCTGGGTGGCTCTGCCCCACAAAGAGCACAGAGAGGGTCTTGCCCTGGAAGGCTCAGGGACTGGGAAACCAGCCCTGTGGAAACCTGCTCCTGAAGCTCACTGGAGAGGGCTGGGGGCAGGCAGGTGAGCTTCAGGGCACCGTGAGGTTTCCAGAGCCTGGAGAAGCACCTCAGGTTCCTGGGCTCTCTGGTGCTGCTGCGGGCTGGGGCATGGCTGCTCTCCCCAGGCTCAGCCAGCTCCGCATCCCTGCGGCTGGTGGGTGGAGGGAGCCGGTGTGACGGGCGAGTGGAGATCTTCCAGCGCGGGACGTGGGGCAGAGTCCTGGATGACGAGTGGGACATGCAGGAGGCCAGCGTGGTGTGCCGGCAGCTGCAGTGCGGAGAGGCAGAGACAGCCTACAACCCCCCAAAGCCTGAGAGAGGGACGGGTCCCGTGGGGCTGCGAGGGGTGCAGTGCGCAGGGCATGAGGACAACCTGACCCTCTGCAACACCTCCCTGCCCGAGAGCATGCTGGCAGCAAGGATTGCAGAGGACGTGGGGGTCGTTTGCTGGGGTGAGTGGCACTGCAGGGGCCCCCCAGGCTCTGGGCTGGGTGGGCACCAGCCCCTGACAGCAGCCGCGGTTTCTTCCCGCTGCAGGGAGCCGGCAGGTCCGGCTGGTGAACGGGTCCGGGCGCTGTGCTGGGAGAGTGGAGATCTACTACCAGGGCAGCTGGGGGACCGTCTGCGATGATGGCTGGAACCTGCCCGATGCCGCTGTCGTTTGCCACCAGCTGGGCTGCGGAGGGGTGGTGGAGGCGGTTGGCTCTGCTCGGTTCGGGGAAGGCTCTGGGCAGATCTGGCTGGAGAGCGTGAAGTGCTCCGGGGCCGAAGCTGCTCTCTGGGACTGCCCGGCAGGGTCCTGGGGGAAGCACGACTGCAGGCACAAAGAGGACGCAGGAGTCGTCTGCTCAGGTCTGTGCTGGGAGCTGTGGTGGGAGCCCAGTGCCTGGGGAGGCCGGGCCAAGGGGAGAGCTGGCAGCGCTCGAGGCTGTCCCTGGCTGCCTCTGAGCCCCTGCCCAAGCCCATCCTGGGGACACACATGCAGAGGTCCCCTCAGTCCCATCAACGGTCTCTGAGGAGCTCAATTGTGCCCAAGGGTTAGTGGGGAGGGCAGGGGTGTCTGTCCATCAGGGACTTTTCTCTGCCCATGGGTGCAAGGGGGACTTGCTGGCTGTGCCTTTGCCTGGCTGAGGGCATGGGGGCTGCAGGGGTACCCCTGCTCCCACAGCTCCAGACCAGCCTGTTCCCCCTCGGTGCCTTTCCTCCCAGAGTTCATGGCCCTGAGGCTGGAGAACAGCACCAACTGCTCCGGGCGCCTGCAGGTTTTCTATAACGGGACATGGGGGAGAGTTTGCTCCAACTCAATGAATTTCAAAACGGTGTCGCTGGCCTGCAAGGAGCTGGGCTGTGGGGATGCAAAATCCTTGGAACAATATCTGACCTCTGGCAGGCTGACTGGCCCCGCCTGGCTGGATCGCGTGGAGTGTGGGGAGAGAAACAGCTCCTTCTGGCAGTGTCCATCCGCTCCCTGGGACCCAGAGTCCTGCGATGACCTGCGAGATGAGACCCACATCACCTGCAACGGTAACTCTGAGCCACCCGGGCACCAGCATCCCCAGCTCCTGCTCCCTGCTGGGCATTGTCAAATGCAGAGACAGAGCCCACAGGGGCTTTTCCTTCCCATGCCAGACCCTGCTGCTGCTGCTGCTGCTGCTGGTGGCACAAAGGGGACTTCAGCTCTCAGAGCCCCACACAGTCACCAGCAGTTGCCAGCCGGGCTCCCAGCAGTGCCTGGGGGAGGCAGAGGTGTCTCCAGGCAAGGTCTCAGAAGGGACCTGTCAGGGCTCCAAGGAGCGTCCCCTCCTCCTGCTGCTCTGTGAACCAGGCTCCCTTTGGGGCTGAGCAGTCAGGGTCCCCCACCGTGTGCCGTGTGTGTCCCCTGAGTGACCGGGGTTCAGCTGCTGCCGTGAGCGAGGTGGCACAGGGATGCGCGAGCAGAACTCAGCCCCGCTGTCTGCCACGCGACCCCCCTGCAGCAGCCCCTTCACCGCTGCATTTCCTTCTCCAGGGAGACAGCCAGAAACGCCCCCGGCCCTGGGGGCCACGTGCCCAAACTCCACGAGCTGCACAGGTAGCTGCTCCTCTGCATGCCTGTCTCAGCTGGCAGGGCTCTGCCTGCTGTCCCGTGCCCTGAGAGGTCTCTGCCTTCTCCAGACAGGGAGAAGATTCGTGCCGTGGGAGGCGAGAACGGGTGCTCGGGCAGAGTGGAGGTGTGGCACCGTGGCTCCTGGGGGACGGTGTGCGACGACTCCTGGGACATGCAGGATGCCGAGGTGGCATGCAGGCAGCTGGGCTGTGGCCCCGCAGTGTCTGCCCTGGGCGAGGCTGCCTTTGGGGAGGGGACGGGCCCCATCTGGCTGGAGCAGGTGGAGTGCCGGGGGACAGAGCCGTCTCTGCAGGACTGCTGGGCCCGGCCTGGGGACAGCGGTGCCTGCCGGCATAAGGAGGATGCTGCCGTGAACTGCTCGGGTGAGGGGCAGGGCTGGGTCCCCTCACGGGGGTATTGGCAAGGAGCTGGGGCAGGCGTTTTCCCTGCTGGGTCCCAGCATGGCTGTAGAGCTCCTGAGAGCAAGGCTGTCCGTGCAGAGCCTGGGAGCCTGGTGCCAAGTGGGCAGCAGCTTCTGTGGGGCTGGATGTCCTCCAGCCTCTGCCCGCAGGGCCCTGCAGCCCCCAGGGGCATCTCCCGGGCTGCCTGCACTGTCCTGCCCATGGCCCTGGGCTCCTTCCTGGCCACCCTGACCAGCCCAGCAGGAGGGACACTTTGGGTGGGATGTGTCAGGGATGTCCGCACATGTGCACACACACACATACGGGGTGCCAGAGAGGAGGCACCCTGGTACCTGCACACCCAGCCTCTCGGCCCAGCTCTCCTTCTCCTCCTCTGCAGCTGCACCCAGGACGGCAGCACCAACCCCCGAAGGAGGTAAGCTGTCCTCCCCGTCAGCGCTGGGTCTTCCCAGGGCCAGGCTGTGACCCACAGCCAGAGGGAAGGGGCTCCTTGGTGGGGTGTGAAACTCCCAAGAGGTGTCACCGGGTTAGCGGTGGGGGAGGGGTTTCGGGAGGCCTGTCATTACCCGGTAGGGTGGGAGCTTCCCCATCGCTCCCTCCCCGGGGTCCCTTACCCCCGGTGTAAGGGGGGTCAGGACTGGGCTGTCCCAGCCCCCCACCTCTCCCAGTCCTGCTGCTGCTATTTCTGTGTTCCTGCCCATGCAGATCCCACCCGGGGCCGTCCAACAGGCAGCGGGAGAGTCTCATTGCCCGTCATCATCTGCATCATCCTGGGAGCCCTTCTCTGCCTGCTCCTGGCCCTCCTGGCCGGGCAAGCATGGAGCGCTAGGGCTGGGCACAGAGGTGGGTCCTTCCCCCGCGGTCCCAGGGGAAGATGCCTCCTGGCAAGGCCAGGGGTGCTGTGGGGTGTCAGTGAGGGGTACAGGCAGAGCTGGGGGGACAAGAGTGTGTGCTGCCTGCATCCCCGCGTACCCCCCCATTGACTGCCTGACCGTGGGCCACCAGCAGCAAGGGGTAGAGAGAGTCCAGACTCGGGGGGAGTTAGGGATGGGGCAAGGAGAGCAATGGCCGAGCTGTGCTAGGGGAGATGGGAGCAAAGGGGAGACAGGTGAGGCTGTGCCACTGGCAGTGCTTTGGGCAGCTCTGGAGGGGGCTGTGGGGCAGGGGAGATGCTGGGAGAAGCATGGGACAGCAGGGTCCATCCCTGTGGCGTCAGGCCCCCAGGCTGTTCCTCCGTCCCACCCTTCCCTGCTCCCCAGCAGGGCAGGGGCCGTGCTATGGATCCATGGGGCAGGGAGGGGGCAGCTCCAGGGACAGAGGAAAGGCAGGAGCTGCTCCAAGCTCAGCACCAGGGACGTGGCCCAGGGCCCAGAGGGGCACGAGGGCTATCTCTGAGGGGATGGTGTGAGGGTGTCGCTGCCCCTGACCATCTCCATGGGGACATTGCCCTTCCTGAGCAAGTGTCAGCGGTGACAGGACAGCGCAGTGGGGCTGTGCTGTGGGGCCAGCCCTGGGCTGGCCCAGGGGAAGAGGGCTGCTGGAGCAGAGCACGATGCCGTCCCCTCTCTGCCTGTCCCTGAGCCAGCCCTGCCTCTGTCTGCAGGCTCCGAGAGAGCTTGGGAGCCCTTCCCTGAGGCCCTGTACGAGGAGATCGGTTACAGCCCAGCGTGGGAGAAGCAGGCGAGGTTCAGCGGCTCAGGTGGGTGTGGGTCCCGCATGGGGGGCACATCTGCAGGGCTCTTTGCCCTGGCCCCCACCCAAGGCTGACCCCCTGCAGCCCCCTGGCCCATGGTCCCTGCAGCTGTGGGGCTGTGGGGAGTGTGGGGAGAGCAGCCAGGTGGTGGGCGTGGGAGAGGAGCTTCCTCCCCACCAGCTCTGCCCATCCCAGCCAGGGACAGCCCCTCGCTGCCTGTCCCTGCATCCCACCTGGCACCGGAGGGGTGAGGGAAGGGGCTGTCCTGGGGCAGGTCTGGGAGCCCCTGTGAGAGGGGGTTTGTCCCAGGGGAGCAGGCTGAGTCCTGAGCCCTCCTCCCCACGCAGCCCTGGCTCGGTGGGTCCCCTGTCCCCAGCAGCACTGAGCCCAAGCTGGGTCAGCAGAGCGCACTCCCATAACACCTGCATCGCCTCTCTCCAGGCTCCTATTCAGAGGGGTCCCTGACCAAGGTGCAGCCCCAGCCCGGGCACAGTGAGGAGGAGGAGGATGGTCCGGGGTCAGCCCCAGGTAATGGGGAGCAGGAAGGGGTGGATCTCTCCTCCCTGCAGACTTGGGATGGACAGTGGTGTCACTGTTAGAGTTGGGGAGGACACAGGCGGGGGTCTCCTGTGGTGCTGCCAAAACCAGTGTCTGAGCCCCATGTCCCTGCACATCCACCCATCCTCTGCTCCGCAGGACGTGTCTTCTCACTGTCACCAACTCTCCTCTCCTTTCAGACATGCCTATTGTGCCCAGAGGTGACCCAGCAGATGGCTATGATGATGCCAGGGAGGTTTCTGACCCTGGGGAGGATCCTGCCTCTGGTCAGGGAGACTGGGAAATGCCCAGGGCCCCAGAGGAGGGAGCAGGGCCCAGGGATGCACCTGGAGGTGAGAGGGAAAGATAGCGCTGCCGGTTCCTGGGGTGCCATCCCTGGTGCCGGGTGAATCGCTGCCATACTGAGACCCCAAAATCCTGGGACAGGAGAACCTACCCCCGCGTTTTCCTTGGGGAGACCAGGGGTGGGAGAGGGATCTGACCATCTCAGGACTGGTGAGGAGAAGGGGGGAAGGTGATGTAGAGACCAGGAGGGGCACCTCATGGGACGAATGTGCAATGGGCTGCCTTGCTGCCTGCAGGGCCAAAGCTGCGCTCCCAGAGAAGTGCTAGGGCCCCTGGAGTTGAGGGAGATGCCTGGTCCCTGTCCCCGGAAAGCACAGGCTATGACGATGCTGAAGAGGTGTCTCTGGCACATCCCCCTGAGGACACCAAGGCTGTGACACCAGAGCTCAGTGCACAAGAGTCCCTGGGCCCCGGGCCAGGACAGCCCGTCCCTGCCGTGCAGCTGGGTGCAGCCAGGAGGGAGGAGAGGTCTGTGCTGCTGGGAGAGCCGTGAGCACCAGGGAACCGTCTGCCTTTTCCCACGGGCAGCAGAAACAGCTGGGCATTGCCTCTGGTTTTATTCTCCTGTGTTTACCCCCGGCTTCCACATTTGTTCTTATTAAAAGCCTTTGGGGGTATGACCCAGAGCTAGTGCTTGCCTGCCCAGGTGTTGGGGTGTCTCCCTGAGGCTGATCGGGGGGAGCAGAGCACAAGGAGATGGCGGTGAGGGAGGGGCATGTCTTGGGGACAGTGGGTTCAGGGTCAGGCTGTGGAGCTGCGAGAGCCCATGTTCCCTGGGGAATATTCCTGCTGACAGAGACATTTCCATCCTGCCAGCCAGAGCTTCCAGCAAAAGTGGCTCTCTGCAAGGTCCCGTGATGCACCCCAGAGGGAGCGCCCATCTCCTCACCCTGGGGTTCCCCAGCTGCTCTTTCCCCCAGGCCCTGCCTGGGCCACACTGGTCCCGTGGCACAGAGGCCATGACAGAGCTGCTGTGTTGGGGTGACACTGGGCTCTGGCCCCACAGAAACGAGCCCTAAGGTGGCTGCGGTGCCCTGAACACCCCATCCAGCCCCAGGGGGTATCACATCCCATGGATCACCTCCCACAGGGGTTAGGAGGCAGCTCCGCTCCCCACTGTCCTGGCACAGGGTGCAGAGCCACTTGCTGGGGCACACGGGGCTGGGATTGCCCCTTCCCTGGCTCTGCCAGGTGCCCAGTCTCCATGAGCTGCTCCTGCTCCCTTGGGCCCTCACAGACCTTGGAGCAGTGCTGGTAGCTCCCCAGAGCTGCCTCCTTCCTGGGCAGGGACTGTAAGGCCCCACGGCAGCCCTGGGAGCCCCTCGTCCTGCTGCGCTCCAGCCCCCAGCCCTGCCCTCCTGCTGCCTCCCAGGGGTATCAGGGAGGGTTTGTGTGGGGGCAGTACCTGTGTGCAGGTGCAGGGGGGATGCGAGCAGGAGCAATGGGGGGACCTTTCCCTCAGTGCTGTGGGAGGCAGAGGAGGGAGAGTCCAGGGGAGGGAGAAGGGATCCCCAGGAGACATGGGCTGCTGCCAAAAGCCATGATCCGCCCGTGCTCTGTAGAAGGTCCTGTCTGGGAGGCTGCTAATTTGGGAACATTTCCATGTCAGAGGGTATTTTGTGTCCCTCTCCTAAAGCTGGCACTGCTGGGAGCTAGGCCAGGGTCCCTCTCCCTGGGCTGGGGCTTTCACCTGCCCCAGCTCCCATGGGCAGAGAAATGACTAATGCAGGAGCTGGGTAGGGAAAAGGGTTTGACACTTGGGCAGGAACCTGAAACCCAAATTGCCCTCCCTGGTCCTGCTGGTGCTTGGTCAACCTCTTCCCTGATGGATTTCTCTGCTGCAGACCAGAAGGTGTGTTGGGTGTCCATTGCAGGGGAGCAGCCCCAGGTGGGTAGCACTGCAAACAGCAGGATCTGGCCCTAGAGCAGAAGAGGGGAGGAGGCAGCTGTCTCCAAGAGCATCATCCATGGCAGCATTGCGTCATTCCCTGCTGGGAGCTCCTCCACCTCTGGAGTGACTCAGGGGGTGGAGGAAGAGCCCAGGCTTACAGTCTCCTCTGCCCTGGTCCCTAGAGCTTTCCTTCTGGCAGTCCATGGCCCTGTGGAGATGCAGGGTTGTAACCTTTCCTGGTTGGACTTTTCCCGGGGATGGAGGCTGTGTTTGCAGTGTCCATGTGTGTCACCCATGATGATGACCTTGGGGGTGTCACCCTTGCAACTCTCCACTCCTGTGGACTTTCCACAGCTGTGCTCTGCCCAGCGTGGGGCAGCAGTGCAGAGGGCTGGGGGTCTCACCATCAGGCCCCTTGTGTAGGTCCTGGGGAGCTGCTGCAGGAGCAAGCACAGATCTGGGGTACAGTGATGATCCCACATTGCTGCAGAGAACAGACCCAGCCCGCAGGGCCAGACTGTTCAGGCCCCAAAACACCCTGAAACGGGCTCTTTCTGCTCAGGTGTGCTGCCCCCTCACACACCCCCAGGCTCTGTCGCTCATCTCCCTGAGGAGGAGGAGGAGGAGGAGGAGGCAAAGCTGTGCCAGGTGCCAGAGTAAGGGAGAAATATTATCCCTGGGGAAGGGCAGAGCTGGCAGGGAGGTGGCATGGGTCAGACACTGGGCTCTTCTCCCTGGTCCCCACCTGGGGTGGCTTGAGTCCGCAGGTCAGTGTCCATACTGGCACCAAGCATCCTGTGTTCAGAAGATATCCCCAGCCCACCGCCCTTCTTCTGTACTTCACTTTTATACCTTGTTTCTCTGAATTTGGGCCCACCATTCCTGGGGGACACTGAGCACCCTGCAGTGGAAGGCCATGTCTCATGTCCCACTTGGGTTGCAGGTGGTTTTGGTGGGGGAACAGCTGAGGCACCATCTCCTGGCTTTGCTGCCTGTTCATGGCTTTGGACAGGCCTGTGTCTCCCTGATCCCACCAACATGGGCTGGACAAAGACACCAAAGCCCCAGGAACAAGAGGTGGGTACCAGCCCCAGCAGTCCCACCTCTGCAGGGCTGTGCCTGACCTCAGCAGCTCTGGGTTCCTCTGCTCAAGGTAGTGGTGATGGTAGAGGGAAAAAGACCTGGAGACAGGGTACGAAATGTCATTCCACCAGCTGGGAGTCCTACAGGCCTGTCCAGGCTGGTCCAGCTCAGACACCCCTAGCTGCTGGCACAGGGGGGTGTTTCCCACCTGGGATGGGATCTCCACCTGAGCTCAGGTCCAGCACCTCTGGGAGGTGGCTCAGCAGAGGCAGCGCACACAGCCCTCCTCACCCCACAGACAGGCCCTGGGTGGGCAGGGCAGGCCCACAGTGCCTGGAGAGGACCAGTGCTCCAGCTCCAGCCTGTACCCGCCTGAGGCTGGGGACTCAGGGAAAAAGCACCCTTGGAGATGCCGGGGATCGAACCCAGGACCTCCCACATGCGAAGCGGGTGCTCTGCCGCTGAGCTACATCCCCTTCACGCCTGCCAGCAGGACAGACACTCTCCTGCCATGACACGTCTATGACAAGCACAGCCCTGTTGTCCCCTGGGTGCCAGGGGACCCTCTGCAGAAAACAGCATTTGAAGCCTCCTGAGATGGGGGAAGTCAGGATGGCCTCTCCACGGGGGCCTGATCCTGGCACAGGGATGCACTGCAGAGCATTGCCCCTTCCACGTCTCGTCAGGGCAATGGGGCAGAAGGAGGCTCTTGCTGCAGCCGCTGCTCCCACGCTCTGACCCACTCTGGGCTTGATGGAGAGGAGAAAACCCCTGAGCTTCCTCTGCCACCCAGGGCAACACCCATCTGTCTCCCATCTGTCCCCAGCTCCACAGGAGGAGCAGAGGAACAGGGTGAGGGAAACACCCTCCCTGGGGTGAGGTGTCCCCAGGCTCTGATGGCACCCCAGGGTGTGCGGTGGGGGGACATGGGGACAGAAGCCTCTCCCCCCTATCCAGGTAGCGGGCCTCCCCCTGCACCCCCCGTCCCCGCCAGCATCCCTGGAGGTGGGGTGAAGGGCAGGCTTCCATCTCCCTGGGGCTGATGCCCAGAGAGGAGCACAGAGGTGTTTCATCAGTCCTTGCAGCAGGCAGGTCAAGGGGAGGAGGCAAGAAACTCTGCTCAGGCCAGCGTGTGACTACACATGATGCCCATGCACTGCAGTGGGTGATCCTCAGCATGGCTTGGTCAGCTGTCCTGGGCACATCAGAGGTCTCACTGCGACAGACCTCCAGAGGAAGGATGCTGCCATTCAGGCCTCAGCTCCAGGGAGTGCCTCTGCCTGGGAGTGGGGGGGACAGTGGTCTCTGGTCTGGGAACTGAGAACCAGGTGAAGGGGGGTGTGAGGAGAGGAGCAGTCTGTGCACCATGGAGAATGACAAAGAGGAGAGAGACAGGGTCTTTGCAGAGACGGCGCAGTGGAGAGATCTTGATCCCTGTGGAGCAGGGAAGGAGGGAGAGCTGGAGACCACCCCAGAGGAGCACTGAATGGAGAGTCCTGCCCAGGGGAAGGCTGGGGACTCGTGGTGCTGGAGGAAGGCTCCTTCTGAGCTGCAGGTCTGCAGCTACAGAGCTGGGACAGTGCTCTGGCAAGAGGTGAAGGAGCAAGCAGGGCTGGGGCAGGCTGGAGGAAGCAGGCGACTCTGCAAAAACCTAAGGGAGAAAATGATTGCTGAAGCCCAGGGTTGAACCAGGGACCTTTAGATCTTCAGTCTAACGCTCTCCCAGCTGAGCTACTTCAGCCCTGCCCCAGCAGCCCTGGTCCCCGTGCCACCCATGCCAGGCCACAGGCTGGCACCCAGGAGGAGTGCTCCTCAGGGAGGTTCCCAGGGGAAAGCTGTGCCCAGCCCTGAGCAGAGGGGACCTGGCTCCTCCCTGACCCCAAGGCCAGGTGGGCTCCAGGTTTGGTGGAGGCCAGCTTACACTGGGCATGCCAAGATGTCTGTGGGCCTTGTACAAATGTGACAGCGGTGAAGGGAAATGGGCAGACCAGGCACGTGCAACTGCAAAGGCTGAGGGTGGAAGAAGCGTGGGGCTGGTGGAAGACCTTATCTCCTTCCCCAGGGAAGGCCTCCCCCCACCCTTTTCTACCTGGCTCCACTTCACTCACTCCTTCATTCCCAACTCCTCTATGTCCTCCCGGCTGAGCAGTGCAGAGGGATGGGGAATGGGAGTTGTGGTCAGTCCATAACAGTTCCTCTCTGTTGCTCCTTCCCTCAAAGACTTTTCCCATGGGGATGCTCCTATGGGCTACAGTCCTTCAAGACAAACCTGCTCCAGCATGGGCTGTCCTCCATCCAGCATTCTCTCAGAAATTATCCAACGTCTTCGGTGTTGAGTCCTCCATGGACTGCAGGGCTTACTTTCCCCACCATGGTCTTCTTCGTGGGCCACAGGGAAATACCTGGTGTACTCCGATATTCACCATAGCAGGAAACTATCTGCTCTTGTGCCTGGAGCACCCCTTCCCCTCCCTCTTCACCAACCTTGGTGTTTGCAGGGCTGTTTCTTATATTTTTTCTCCCTTACTCCTCTCCCATTCTGGCAGTTGTGTCCTTTCTTAAATACATATTTGTAAAGGTCCTACCAGCTTCACTGATGGGCTCATTTTTGTGCACTGGTGGATCTGCTTGGAGCCTGCTGGAACCAGCTCTGTCTGGCAGGGAGGCAGCCCCTGGTGTCTTCTCACAGAGGACACCCCTGCATCCCCCCTGCTGCCAAACCCTGGACACCACCACCAATACACAGTGTAAATCTTTGTCTTGCTGAATGACATCCCCTGCTCTTCCCTCATCCACAAATACAATTTACTCGCTGGGGAGGAAGAGAGAGAACAGAGAAGGCCTTGATGCTGTGCAAACATGGTTCAGCAATAGCTACAACATCGGTGTGTTGGCAACTCTGTTTTGGTGACAAATCCCAAACACAGCACCATAGGAGGCTGCCGTGAAGAAAATTACCTCCATCCCAGCCCAAACCAGTACAATGTGCCTGGAAGAATGTTTCCAGGATTAGCTGCTCTGTCTACTTCCCAGGGAGAGAGGTGAGGCTGACTGGCCTGTAGTTCCCTGGGTCTTTCTTCTTGCCCTTCTTGAAGACAGGAGGGACATGTGATTTCTTCCACTCTTTGGAGGACTGTATTGTGTGCACACAGGTGAACTGAGGCAAGAGGACTCCCACCACCTGTGGGTTTGTGGCAGGTATGGGAGGAAGCTGAGTCCCTGTGATGGATCCACTCAACTCCCTGACTAAACCAGCAGTAATTTGGTTCAGGGTCCAAAGGAGGTAAAGGCCCAGGTGTAACCTGGCCAAAAACTTCTCTAGTTGCAGTCTGTTCTCGGAAAACAGGAGCAGAGGGACATGGTGAGCATTGATGTATATGGGCTTGGAAACTGGAACACCCATCATGTGATTAAGACATGAATAACAGGTGGTTCCTCCAAGACTCATTTGTCAAGGAACAAAGTAAGTTGTGGGTACAAGGAGTCTCATGCATACCTTTCCCATCGCATGGAATTTGACTACAAGCCAACCACTTTATTCCATAAATATGGCAGCCTAAGGATATCTTCTTGGAGCTCTCCCTGCTAAGCAGCTGGCTGTCCAGCGGTGATCTCTCCTTGAGCTAGGACACCTCTCAAGGTTACTCCTCGAGCCTGAGACCTCTTACCCACTGCAGATCTTTGCTAAGTGACTGATATTGCGCTTAACCTTGTGTAACAGTGCACTAAGATTTTGTATTGGTGACTTTGATTCTGTTTTGGTAACTGTGAATCAATGTTATATCCTTTGTGCAGTAAGGAATAGAGTGATCCTTGCCATCCAACTTTGATAAGGTGCAATAAAACTGCTTTTGCTGATACCTCTGGTGGTGGTTCTTTAATTGGTCTAAATCGCCCATCTGTGACAAATTGGTGTAGTTGGCAGGACTCTGGATCAGGATTTGCGACAGGAGACCTTATTGCAGGCATACAGTATATAGAGCAGGCCTACGGGAAGAGGGAGAGTTTTTACCAGGGCCTGTAGTGATAGGACAAGAGGCAATGCTTTTAAACTGGAAGAGGGTAGGTTGAGATTGATCTTAATGAAGAAATTTTATCTGGTGAGGATGGTGAGACAGTGGCAGAGGTTGCCCAGAGAAGCTGTGGATGCCCCATCCGTGGAAGTGTTCAATGCCAGGTTGGATGGGGCTTTGAGCAACCTGGTCTAGTGGAAGGTGGGTCCCCCACGGGTCAGAAGTCCTTCAGGAGCCTGCTCCAGCATGGGCTTCCCACAGGGTCACAGCCTCCTTAGGGGGCAACCACCTGCTCTGGAATGGGGTTCTCCAAGGGCTGCAGGTGAGTATCTGCTCCAACATTAACCTCCATGGGCTGGTGGGGGTCAGCCTGCCTCACCATGGGCTTCTCCATGATTTGCATGGGAATCTCTGCTCTGGTGCCTGCAGCACCTCCACCCTCTGCTTCTTCACTGACCTTGCTGTCTGCAGGTTTTTTTTCTCACTGTTTCCCCCCACCACCACCACCTTACTCCTGTCTCGCTCTGGCATTTGTGCCCTTTCTGAAATATGTTTTCACAGAGGCACCACCAGCTTTGCTGATAAGCTCAGTGAAGTGGTTTAGCCCCAGCCGGTAGCTAAGTGCCACGTGCCGCTTGCTCACCCCTCCCCCGGCGGGCCGGGGAAGAGAACAGAAAAACAAGGGCAAAGCCTCGAGGGTTGGGATAAGGGCAGTTTACTGGAACAACAAGGGAGAGGGAAAAACAATCAACAACAGTGCTGATAACAGATAGTAACAATGGGTGATAATAGAGAACAATTTACCGAACCAAGGACCGACCAACCGACCAGGCACTCAGCTCCTCCCGGAACCTCGGAACCTCGCTTAAACTGCACTGCCCCCTCCCCTACACGACTAGCCCCCCTTTTATGGTGAGCATGACGTCACATGGCTTGGAATAGCCCCCAGCCAGCTTGGGTTACCTGTCCTGGCTCCTTGGGAAATTAACTCTATCCTTGCCAGAACCAGGACAAGAGGTGACAGTCAAAGCAAGGGTTTCCTTCTTCAGTTTGTGCATTCCTGAGTCATGGCATTAAGGTTTATTCTGTTAGTTTGGGTGGGAATGGAAGTGGATCTGTCAGGTGTGGACAACACTCTGAGACACTTTTAGGGTTACACTAAGAGATCCGAGATCTAACTCACCATGGGACTATTCCCAGAGAAGGCTTTGCCATAGGAAGGTCCATGAAGCTGCTCTTTGAGACCAAAGTTCCTTCCCTGGCCCTCAGTTCATGTCCAGTTCATGTTCTGCACTGGGAGAGAGGAGGGGGGTCAGGGAAGAATAATGGAGCTGTGGAGTTTGAACTAGACACTGAGGCTCCAGGAGCACTGTACTGAGAGAATGGGCAGATCTGCAAGGAACCTCATAGAGTCCCCTAAGGCACTTCTCAGCCTAAAGACAGCACGACAGCATCACCTTGGTGGTATCTCTGGGATTTGTCTGAGTGGCTCCTTAGCTTCTGCACACACAGAGGTGCCCCTGGGCAGTGCCCTGCTGCCAGGAGGGGTCTGCAGGGCAGAGCTGAGCACACAGAGGGTGGGATGGGCTCTGTGAGCAGGGACAGGGAGGAGAGGTGTGGACAGAGCAACAGCTCCTGGCAGGGACAGCTCCAGGCAGCAGAGACATGGGCAGGGAGGGAGAGGCAGCTACTCTCAGAAACACTGTGGGAGGGGGAATTGGGTACCTCCCTGCCATCCCCTGCAGTGCAGAAACCTCCCCCGGAGCACACACCACCACCCATCAGGTCTCCTCTCCCATGGAGCACAGCCTATGGCCCCAATGCCATGGGAGTTCAGGCTGTCAGTCCTTCTCAGCAGGGTCCCTAATGAGGAGAAACTCCCGAATACCCATTTGTCTATCCTGCCTCTGTTGACAGGAGCAGTGGGGCATTTATCCATGTTTCCCCTCCTGTCCATGCTGCCTTTGTTCCCACCTGGACTGCAAGCTCTGGGCAATGCATTTTGCAGGACTGGGAGACAGCCAACTCTCCTTTTGCTCACCCCATCTTTAGGACATGTGACTCTTTCCCTGAGGGGTCTTGCTGGGCTGCAGGCTGCCCTCCCGCAGGGCACAGCTCTCCCATGGCATCCCGGTGTTCTCCAGCAGCCCCATGGAGAAGACCCCTCAGTGCTAAGGCCATGAAAACGCTGCTGGGTGGCTGTCTGCAGACAGCTGCAGAGAGCCCTCTGTGTTCCTGGCGGGGAGGGGCATGCAGCCATGCCTCAGCCTAATGCCTGGAGGACCCCAGTACAGAGGAAAGCAGGGTTTGTATCTGTTACAGTACAGTTGTGTACACCAGTGCAATCCCTCCCGTTAAGGGATGGGCTCATCACTTACTACATCCTTGTCCCGTGCAGGTGGTACAGACAAATGGTCAGTGGTATGTTAATTCTCTTTGTTCTAAAGCGTTGTCCAGCTCAGGTGGGGGGATTATCCTGGATGCTGGTCGGTTGCTGTTCTGGCCGTGGTTATACGCCCGTTTTTTTGAAAGGTAAACCTTCCATGGGTTGATCATGGACATGGGATGTTCTCAGCCGGTAAGAGCTGCCTTAGGTTGGGTCTTCAGGTCGCATGGACCCTGAGGTAGAACCTCATAGTCTCAATTAGTGTTCATTCTTCTAAGCAAGTTGTACCGCAGTTGGCATCTTGCCTTTCACCGGCATCAGTAAAGCTTGGGAGATCCCAAGGTCAGAGTGAGATGAGGAAGCAGGAGGAGGTAGGTAAAGTCCTCAGGGAAACTGGAACAGGCACAGGACAGCGTAGGACGATCTGTGGTGCAAACAGCTGATGGCCTTGGTGCGGCTGGGCCCTCCTCCAACACCAGGACAGAAGTCCTTGTCCTCTCCACAGTGGCTGCTGTCTCTTCCACTGAGTCCCATGAGAAGGCACCGGTCCCTTACAGTCCCAGGGCTTTGTGGCCTCCTCACCCACTGCCCATAGAGCCTGGGAGGTGTCCTACCGCTGACCTGCACTTGGCATCACGCACCCCCCCATCACACTGCTCCCAGGAAGAGCTGTAAGCATCTCATGAGGGACAGGGTCCCCTCCTCAGGGAATGGGGGTCAGGGCTTGGCCATCCTGCTTGGTGAAACACATTTAGGGCTTTCACAGCCACCTCCACATTTCATTTTCCACATGTGACCAGTGCCTCTGACTTTCTGTTGTACCAGCTCCCAGGGACAACCACAGAATAACAGAATGGTTTGGGTTGGAAGGGACCTCAAAGATCATCTAGTTCCACACCCCTGCCATGGGCAGGGACAGCCTCCACTAGACCAGGTTGCCCAAAGCCCCATCCAACCTGGCCTTGAACACTTCCAGGAATGAGGCCTCCACAACCAACTTCTCAGTGCCTCACCACCCTCACAGGGAAGAATTTTTTCCTAATATCTAATCTAAAAATACCCTCCTTCAGCTCACAGCCATTACCTCGTGGCCTACCACTACATGCCTTTGTAAATCTCCTTGTCTGGTCATTCCCTCCATGATCTCTTGAGTAATCGCCTTCCCTGGGGCCCACTAAAACTCTCAGAAACTTGGAGGTTTGCTGCTTTTACTTCTTTAGACACTTGTTCAATCTTTCCGGACCTGCAGTTCAGGAACTTGGCACCAGGGGGCTAATTAACATGCAAAACTCCCTAATGAGCCAACGCTCTGTGCATAATTTTCCTTTAGGTCTTCAGTTCTTATGTGGCTAATTAGAGAGATCTCAGGAGTCTAGTCAAAGTCAAAAGAGTTCAATACTAAACAGTAAGGAAGGATTCTTTATTTTTCCAACGGTTCTTAATTTTTCTGCTTACATATTACATGATATCAGAAATCCTCTGTTCATATTGATCCTGATGGAGTTTGAATATATATTCTGTAAATTCTCATGAATTTTTTCATAGGACATGGACACGGACCAGCAAGATGATGGCACTTTCTCTCCCTCTATGGAAAGAGAGACTTATACAGCCATTTTCTGCCAACACTTTGAATGGGGAAACTGTGTTCTGGTGAGACATTTGTATCGTCACATGATAGATCTACATTTCATAATGTCCTGGTTTCAGCTGAGAGGATTGATTTTCTTCATAGTAGCTAGTGTGGGGATATGTTTTGGATTTGTGCTGGAGACAGCATTGATAATATCGAGATGTTTTTGTTCTATGGACTTATTGTTGAGCAGTGTTTACACGGGGCCAAGGCCTTTTCTGCTTCTTGCACTGCCCTGCCAGCGGGATGGCTGGGGGTGGACAAGAAGTTGGGAGGAGACACAGACAGGACAGGTGACCCAAACTGACCAAAGGGATATTCCATACTATGTGACATCATGCTCAGTTTATAAGGAGCTTGGAGGAAGGGGGCGGGGGGGGCAGCGGCGTTCGGAGCAATGGCGTTTGTCTTCCCAAGTAACCGTTACGCATGACGGAGCCCTGCTTTCCTGGAGATGGCTGAACACCTGCCTGCCCATGGGAAGTGGTGAATGAATTCCTTGCTTTGCTTTGCTTGTGCGCGCGGCTTTTGCTTTACCTATTAAACTGTCTTTATCTCAACCCACGAGTTTTCTCACTTTAACTCTTCCAATTCTCTCCCCCATCCTGATGGGGAGGGAGTGAACGAGCGGCTGCGTGGTGCTCAGCTGCCAGCTGGGGTAAAACCACGACACATACCTAAAGGGAGCTTGGAGCAAGGAAGGTAGGAGGAGTTGGACAGATCACCCTATATTTCATTGCCATCAAGAAATGGCCACACCTGCTATCACTTCCTTCATGGCATCCCTTTCTTTGAGCTGGCCACACCTTTATGGGATGTACCATGGCATAACACCATGACCCGCCAAGCGCCAGACCTCAGTCAATACGCAGAGGCCCAGAACACAGCCAAATAAAGAGGCCCAGAGCCCAGATGTGGAAAACAAATGTCACTCCTGTCTTCAAGCAGGAACAGAAGGAAGAGCCAGGGAACTACAGGCCAGTCAGACTCACCTCCCTTCCTGGGAAGATGATGGAGCAGCTAACGCTGGAAACCCTTTCCAGGCACAGGAACGTTAAGGAAGTCATCAGGAGTCGTCAAGGCCCAGGGCCTTATGTATGTCCAGTTTGCCTGAGTATTCCCTGATCTGATCCTTTTCCAGCAAGGCTATGTAAATTACCCACACACACACTCAAGGAGCATGTGTGTTATTTTAAATATCCTTACCCAATAGTAGATGATGCAGTAATTGCAAACCAATTAGCATAAATTTAGGCAGGTTATATTAATCCTCTAACAAGATAAATACGTTGTAGTTTCTGTGTGCAGTGTGCTAGCTTTCTGGCATTACCACCCTGCAACCATCTCTGTGCAGACATGAAATAAATAAAATACCTCTGCTCTGTGTGTGTGTATTGGTGTACTGCACATCGGGTAAACAATCCCACTTTTGGGACAACACCAGGATATCCCATGTCCGTACAGAGCCTTTCCTCAAGGTGGGCACATCTGTGCTGGCCTCGCCAGCCATTCCTACACCGCCTGCCCGTGCTCTCCACAGCCCTTGAGCTGGTGGAGCTGCTCTGCAGAGCAAGTGGGCTGTGGGGCCTGGGGTCACAGGGGGACTCTGCAAGGGACATGCTGGTCAGGCTGGGAGGCAGACCCAGCTCAGGGACATCACTGACACTGACTGCCTCCCACGGAGGCTCTTATGTGGCCATGGAGGCTGCTCAGAGATGACCTGCCTTATTGCCAATGCCATGAGGTGTGTCTGGGTGCTGCACCGGATCCAGTCGATGGAAGTCCACTGATGGCAAAACGAACCACTCTCCAGGCTCCTTTCCCTGTGCCTGCTGTGTCCCCTGGGCTTGCAGAACCCTCCCTTGGTGGTTCACACCCACCTTTAGCCCTTGATCTCTGGGTCACTTCACCTTGCACAGGCTCGTGCTCAGTGGGCTCCATTCCCTGCTGACCTCCTGGCACGTGCTGTCCCTGCAGATCCCCTGTGCTCTCCTGGCAGCTCCTGATTCCTTCCAGAAAAACATTCATCTGCAATCAGCCCTGTCACAGGCTGTCGAGCCCCAGGCAGCTTAGTTGGAGTCCATTCAGCATCTGTGTGGGTGCTGTCCACCAACAAGGAGCACCTCAGCCATTCCTCAGTCCCTGGAAGAGCCCACTGGGACCCTGATCTCATCCCACTGTGCCCATGGAGAAACAAGCAAAGCATCTGTTTTCTTTGGCGTCTCTTCCGTGGGCATGGTCTTGAGAGCAAGACTGGAAAAAGACGTAAGCCTTTGGGCAGTGCCCTGAGGAGATTGCCTTTGCTGGTGGAAATGCTGTTACAGAGACCAGCTCTGTCAGAGATCTGCTGTGCAGGGACTCTGTACACAGGAACTGCCTCTGCAGCTCCAGAGAAGGTCTCGGAGGAAAAATCTCCGTCAGAAATGTCACTGCAGGGTCTTTTTTAATGTTTTAATACACAGGGGATGTGGAAATTAATTTACACTGTCTTTGGGTCTAACTAAACAGGTCGATAATGAATTAGAATTGGTATGAATAATGAAAATTCTTTGTGGACAACATTACCATAAGTAAAAAAAAAATAAAACAAAATCAGCAATAACGAAAATGGCAAAACATATAAAAGACAGGCTAGGCTGGTAATGAGTTGTGTTACAAGTGATATACAGAAAAAGATGGGCAGTATAATACTTCTAAAAAAAATCTAGTCATCAATTTCCAAACTGCAACCTTGATCTCCTGGTTCCTCATGCTGTAGATGAGGGGGTTCACTGCTGGAGGCACCACCGAGTACAGAACTGCCCCCACCAGGTCCAGGGATGGGGAGGAGATGGAGGGGGGCTTCAGGTAGGCAAACATGGCAGTGCTGACAAGCAGGGAGACCACGGCCAGGTGAGGGAGGCACGTGGAAAAGGCTTTGTGCCGTCCCTGCTCAGAGGGGATCCTCAGCACGGCCCTGAAGATCTCCACGTAGGACACCACAATGAAAACAAAACATCCCAATGATAAAAAACAGCTTAATATAAGAAGCCCAACTTCCCTGAGGTAGGAGTCTGAGCAGGAGAGCTTGAGGATCTGGGAAATTTCACAGAAGAACTGGTCCAGGGCATTACCCCGGCAAAGTGGTATAGAAAATGTCTTGGCCATGTGCAGCACAGCATGGAGAAACCCACTGCCCCAGGCAGCTGCTGCCATGTGGACACAAGCTCTGCTGCCCAGGAGGGTCCCGTAGTGCAGGGGTTGGCAGATGGCAACGTAGCGGTCATAGGACATGACAGTGAGGAGGGAAAACTCTGCTGATATAAAGAAGAAAAAAAAATAGACCTGTGCAGCACATCCTGTGTAGGAGATGGCCCTGGTGTCCCAGAGAGAATTGGCCATGGATTTGGGCACAGTGGTGGAGATGGAGCCCAGGTCGAGGAGGGAGAGGTTGAGGAGGAAGAAGTACATGGGGGTGTGGAGGTGGTGGTGGCAGGCGATGGCAGTGATGATGAGGCCATTGCCCAGGAGAGCAGCCAGGGAGATGCCCAGGAAGAGCCAGAAGTGCAAGAGCTGCAGCTCCCGTGTGTCTGCGAATGCCAGGAGGAGGAACTCAGTGATGGAGCTGCTGTTGGACATTGGCTCTTTCTGGGCAAGGGGTCTGGATGAAAAAAGGAAAGGAGAGGGAACAATTAGGACACACTCCTCTGAGCAAAGCCACTCCATTTTTCAGAGAAATAATCCCTATTCGAAATGCATTTCCTTTCTCTGGTTTGTGCTGGCTGAGTGTCTTTTGAGGAGGAGGCGTCAGCTTTGCTCAGCTGCCGTGGGAACATGGAGCTGGTTTGTGACACCTCCAATGTTGATAACTGATGTCAGATGTAATCTACCTTTAAAGGAAAAGTTAATCTCTGAAGGCATGACTCAGAAGAGTGCGGGCTACAGAAGAGAAGGTTTGCATGTCCTTAGAAGAAGTTTTTCTGTGGTTTTTATTTTCCACCATCATATCTGGTGCGTTTTCTTTTGAGGAATAGAAATACTCATTTTATGATGGAAAACAGGAAGAAACTTGAAACAGGACAGGCAAAAGGACTCAGCTCTTTGTAGCTTAGTGCAGAGTCAGGAGAGCTGCACTGTCCATTAGACTCCTAGTGAAATACCCGGCACTTTTGATTCTGTTGCCTTGAAGGTGACGACAAACATAAATTACTCTGTAAAAAATACAACAAAAAAAGACTCTAAGGAGAGCAGAGGAGTCCTGTTTCAAAGGGCAGATCTGCAAACTCTTCTTTTTCCCAGCCCAGAGGTGTGGTTGTGATTGAGAGAGAAGGACACAGCCCCTCTCAGAGAGAAGCAAAGGCCTCTGAGAGGAGAGAACTGACCTCCAAGGGAAAGCTCAGCACTCCCTGGGATCCTACAGCACAGCCGTGCTCTTCTGGGGCAGCTCCCAAGCGCAGCAGCACAGGCAAAGCAGACAGTCAGAGGTCCTGAAGATGGGATGTCCTAAAGGCAGAGTCAGATCCTTGCTCAGCAGACAATGCCCAGCAGACATCGAGAGGGAGGGACCAAAAGAGAGCAGGCTGAAGGCAGCCTAGCCCAGGGCTTGTCTGCAGTTTCCTCCCACTCCCAGCCCATGTCTCTGCTGCCTGGAGCTGTCCCTGCCAGGAGCTGTTGCTCTGTCCACACCTCTCCTCCCTGTCCCTGCTCACAGAGCCCATCCCACCCTCTGTGTGCTCAGCTCTGCCCTGCAGACCCCTCCTGGCAGCAGGGCACTGCCCAGGGGGATCTCAATGCTCCTTGAAGAGTACCCTGGGAAATGTCCCAGGGGTGATCTGTAGCTGTGAACAGCCCTGACCCACACAGCACCCTCTCAAGAGCAGAAGGACCCTGCCCTGCCCTTCCAGGGGGTCGCTCCTCCCACCCACAGCTTCTCCCTGCAGTGCCCTGGGGAGCTCCCCGGGCAGGCTGAGTGCTGACCCTGGCAGGCGGCAGAGTCCCTGCCCCGGCACACAGCCCCTGGGCTGCAGGGACCCTGCTCTGAAGGACACAACTGGGCACCCCTGGCTGCACACCTGCATTCACAGCCAGTCAAACTTGCCTCTGCACAGGGCGTCCACCTGGCAGATCCCATCAGCTGTGGGATCTGCCAGCTTGAGGAGATGCCTCCAGGAACCGCATCGGCATTGCCCTGCACCCAGAGACTTACCGTGTCAAGGGCTCTGAAGAGTTCTCCTTCCGTGAGCTCTCAGCCATCCTCCCATTTCCAACTGCCTTTCAGCTCTCTCTGCCTCGCTGTTCTCCCCTCGGTGCCTGCAGGCAGAGCCCTCAGCCCTGCTGGGCTCTGCAGAGGAGCTGCTCCTGGGCAGAGATGTCTCTCTGCAGCACAGCCCACTTGCCAGGAGCTCCCTCCGTCCCAGGAGACCAGCAGCAGAGGATCAGCCCAAGGCGGCATGTTAATGACCCCTCTGGTGGGTTTGGGGATGAGTCCATGAAGCTCAGACCCTGAGAGGAAGCTGATGAAACCTCTCAAGAAGTCACAGTCCGATGCAACCTCCACAGTTTCTTGGAGCATTACTGGGTCCCCCTGAGGGCCATGACTGACAAAGCAACTCTGGGGCTGGTTAGAGCAGGAAAGTGGAGGCAGTGAGGACAGGGAGGCAAAGGCAATGGCAAGGTGGCTCTGATGCTGAGTAACCTGGATGTGTTTCATCAATTTAAAGGTCCAAGCTGTGACCCCCAGCCCCTGGGAAGGGGAGATCCTGTCCCTCACACGTGTCTCAGGGCTCTTCCTGGGCCACTGTGATGTGGGGATGTGCAATGCCTAGAGCAGGACTACCACACAATCTTTCTCAGGCTCACAGGTTGTGACAAGGGGGCGATGAAGTCCTGGTGCTCTAATGAGAAGATGTCTCCTCACAGGCATCACCTGCAGAGAGAACAGCCACAGCCCAGCAGACCAAGACCTTGGCTGTGTTGGGGGCTTTCAGCCTTGCCACTGCCCCCAGATGCCTCCACCACAGGATGTCCTACGGTGTCCCACACCTCCACCTCTTTCCCTGCAGGCTCTTGACACCCAGCCTGCTTACCAACTTGGGTCTCACCTGAGCGTCTTCCTACCCTTACTGATATCTCTCCATCCTCACAGACTCTTCATTGAAATGCAAAGCTCTGGCTAATCCAGACTCTTGCTGGGTGGCCTCTTGTACCACAGAACTGCACTTGCAGGGACATTTCTTTCTCCTCGTGTCCCATCTCAACCTCCCAAGCTGCGCTTGGTGCCATCTTTTCTTTCTCATGATGTTTCCCAGTTTTCAGAAAAGCTCCACCATCTCGGAAACCACCTTTCAAGCAGTCTCAGGCTACTCCTAGACTGCCCTCAGCCTCTCCACCACTGGGCAAAGGGCCCAAAGAAGCCCAGGTCTCTCAGACCCTCCACACGGCCCATCTGCTTCAGGCCCCAAACTCCACCTGGCCACGTCTCCTCTGGCCACTCTCCAGCTCCTCCCAGCTCCAGCAAAAGAGGGAGCCAAGAACTGGGACAAAGCCATGTGTGGGGGTCCCTACCAGTGCGGTGTCAAGGGCCATAAGGACTCCCCTGCTCTGGGTGACCATGCTCATCGTAACGCAGCCCCGTATGCAACTGGCCTTCTTCACAGGGAGCAGAAACCCCTGGCTCCTATGGTGTCCCTCGCAGCTGCCAGGCCCTTCTCCTCAGAGTCACTCCTCAGCACAGCAGGTCCCAGCTGGCCCTGATGGACAGGCTGGTTCTTCTCCCTGAGGCCAGACTGGCCAATTCTCCTTGTCAACGTTACGAGGTTTCTTTTGGCCAAATCCCCGAGTTTCTCCAGGTCCCTCTGGACTGAAGCTCTGTTTGGTCAGCGGTTAATGTTTGTGTGCGGGTGGCTCACCCTGATGGTGGTGTAGTCTCATGAGAGAACAGCATGAGGAGTTGCAGATCTCTAGAGACCCAGGTAGGAATTGCCATGAGCAGAGTCTGCAAAACACCAAAGGAGGGTACAAAGCAAGCCAAACCAGGGTCAGTGGAGAAAGGAGAAATGAGGGTGGGGCTGTTTGACGCACGGTGATATTAGTGGAAAATGTATAGCTATGTAGACACACAGACTACATGGATCCCTCCAGAAGCCAAATCCAGCAGCCTGACAGAGGTGAGACTCCTGCACCTCCATGCTCCCCCATCTACCCCCCCCAAATACAAGCATATGTGCACGTGCACACGTACACCCCACACACACGCACAATCAGGTCTCTCAGTCAACTCGCAGACTCTACAGCAGCTGGCACTGAACTCCCCTGCTCCTCCAGAACCAGCCTCTCCATGGTCCCACCATTGGAGTTGCTCACACAACCTTGGGTCCCAGGTCACATCACCTTTACCAGCGACTCCAGCTTGATCTTCACCACCAATTGCACACTGACACGTGTACCCTCACTCGCTCCACAGCCGGCAGCCCAGACACGTGGGCCTCTGTGACAGCTGGTCTGACTCCCCTTGCTGGCACGTAGAGCTGCTCCTTGCACATGCACGCACACAGCATAGAGAGCACTCCCAGCCAGGAACAGAGTTAGAAATGGAGCTGAACCAGGAGACACATCAGATGGCTGAGTTCAGGTGTGGGGCATGTCCAGACCAGCATATTGACCAGACAAAGGCTTATATGCGAAGGCTCCTTTTATCCCTGTTATATTTATGGATGAAATCATCTTGAGTGCCCTCCCATAGCACATACAGGATAAGCAATCAGGGTTAGTCGCCATGTGTTCATGAAAGGCAGGCCCTTCTTGAGTAACTTCATCTCCTTGTATGACAAGGTGACCCACTTAGTGGATGAGGGAAAGACTGTGGATGTTGTCTACCTAGACTTTAGAAAAGCCTTTGACACCATTTCTCAGAGCATTCTCCTGGAGAAACTGGCTGCTCATGGAGTTTGTGGGCATGTGCCTTGCTGGGTAAAAAACTGTCTGGATGGCCGGGCCCAAAGAGTTGTGGTGAATGGAGTTCATACCCATTGGAGGTATTCGCCAGGGCTCAATACTGGCGCCGGTTCTCCTTAATGTCTTTATGAATGATCTGGACGAGGGGATCAAGTGGACCCCCAGTAAGTTTCCAGATGACACCAAGTTGGGTGGGAGTGTGGATCTGCTTGAGGGTATGAAGGATCTGCAGAGGGTTCTGGACAGCCTGGATCAATGAGCAGAGGCCATCTGTATGAGGTTCAACAAGACCAAGTGCCGGGTCCTGCACTTGGGTCACAACAACCCCAGGCAACACTACAGGCTTGGGAAGAATGGCTGGAAAGCTGCCTGGCGGAGAAGGACCTGGGTGTGCTGGTTGACATCTGGCTGAATATGAGCCAGCAGTGTGCCCAGGTGGGCAAGAAGGCCAAGAGCATCCTGGCTTGTATCAGAAATAGTGTGGCCAGCAGGAGTAAGGAAGTGATTGTGCCCCTGTACGCAGCTCTGGTGAGGCTGCACCTCGAGTGCTGTGTTCAGTTTTGTGCCTCTCAGTACAAGAAGGACATTGAGGAGCTGGAGTACGTCCAGAGAAGGGCAGCAAAGCTGGTAGAGAGACTGGAGCAAAGTCTTATGAGGAGTGGCTGAGGGAACTGGGGTTGTTTAGCCTGGAGAAGAGGAGGCTGACAGGACACCTTATTGCTCTCTACAACTACCTCAAAGAAGGTTGTAGCCAGGTGGGTGGTGGTCTCTTCTCCCAAGTAACTAGCGAAACGACAAGAGGAAATGGTCTCAAGTTGCATCAGGGGAGGTTCAGATTGGATATTAGGAAAAATTTCTTCACTGAAGGAGTGGTCAGGCATTGGAACTGGCTGCCCAGAGAGGTGGTGGAGTCCCCATCCCTGGAGGTGTTCAAAATCTGCATAGGCATGGCACTTCAGGACATGGTTTAGTAACATGGTGGTGTTGGGCCGATGGTTGGACTTGATGATCTTAGAGGTCTTTTCCAACCTTAAAGATTCTATGATTCTATGATTCTAAAAAGGGAGAGGCATGGCGTTTAGTGATTGCTACCATCTTTTGCTCTGGAACAGTTGGGCATCTGTCTACCTGTGTGAGGTGGGGAGCAATTGCCTTTGCATCACTTTTTTATTTTGTGTCCTTCTTCTTCCCCTTCCCAGGCTCTTATTAAACAATTTTTATCTTCACCCGCAAGTTTTCGTGCTTTTACTCTTCCTTCCCTCTTGCTCCATCCCCCTGGTTGTGGGGGAGGATGGTGAGTGAGCTGCAGTGTGGTGCCTAATTTCTTACTGGTGTTAACCCACACCACTTACAAACAAGGAAGAGCTGGTCAGGATGTAAAAAGTCAAGGGTGAGAAGGAAGAGTTGAGGCTCCTGAAAGACGGGAACAAGGCAAAGAACAGGACTCCAGGAGAGCAGGTTTTGGCCTGGTGAGGAACCTACTTGGAAGAATCCCATAGAATGTGGCCCTGCAGAGAAGAGGGGGTGCCATGAGCTGTTCAATGGTTAAGGATCTCCTCTTCGAGCTCCAGAACTGTCCATCCTGACACACAGGAAGTCAAGAAAAGGTGGCAGGAAGCTGGCATGGACGAGAAAGGAGCTTCTGCCTAAAGTCGAGCCTGAAGAGGAAGGACAGAGAAGGTGGAAGGTGGCTGCCTTCCAGCCTCAGTGGTTCTGTGATTCTGTGCTGCAGAGAGCCATTGGTGTGCATGTGTACTTGTCTGTGCGTGGGGGTGAAGGTATCCTGGAGTCACCTCCCGGATAGACAGAGGGGTCTACGACCAGTTCCTGGAGGAATCCATGTAGTCCACACATCCTCTGTGTGTCTGTAGAGGTATGCATTTTCCACTAACACAGCCTAGCACAGAAACAGCCCAACCCTCATTCACTCTTCCTCCACTGGCCCTGGCTTTGCTGGCTTTGTAGCCTCCTTTGATGTTTCAGAGGTGGTTGTCATGGTAATTCCTACCTGGCTCAGCAATTAAACCCAGTAACTCCTTTTATTTTCTGTAGAGCCCTGCAACTCCTCATGCTGTTACCTGGTGATAGACAGCACCATCAGGGTGAGCCACCTGCAAACAAACATGAACAGCTGACCAAATGGAACTTCAGTCCAGGGGCACCTTGAGGAACTCTGGGAGAGATACGCTAACAGAAACCTCTTAAAGTATACCAGGAGAAATGGCCAGTTCTGCACTGGGGAGAAGAGTAACCCCACACATCAGGGCCGGCTGGGTCCTGGCGCTGAGCACTCACCACAAGGAGAAGGGCCTGGGTGCGACGAGGAACATCCTACAAGGCAGTGGTACATGCTCACCATGAACAAGGCCAGCTGCATACGGGGCTGCATTAAGAGGAGCATGGCCACCCAGACATCTTGAGTTTTCACCTGGCTTCACGAGCCCTGGTGTGACCACATCTGGACCACTGTGTCCCTCTGTGGGAATCCCTGCTGAAGACAGGTGGGGAGTATCTGGAGAGTGCCCAGAGGAGGTCCGCACATCCCCTCTAGTTTAGGCCCCAAACCCTCTCTTTGCAGACTTCTTCCACCTCCACACCACCTCAGGAACATGCTGTCCCTAGAGAACCACCATGCTCTCCAGGCAGCTCCAGATGTCCCTCCTAGAGGACTGGTGTCTTCAATGTCACCTGTGGGAAAGCCCTGGGTACATCCCTCATTGACACTCACCATCTTCACTGTCACCAGACACCAACTGGTGACTCCTAAATCCGGTCTTAGGTCTCCAAAAGCTCACAACCATTGAGCTTTGTACTCCCCAACACATGGAGGAAGAGGGACTTCAGGGCTGCAGTTCCTCAGGCCTCTTTGGAGGAGGAGCCCAGCCTGAAAGCACTGCACCAGGAGATCCCATTTTATTACAGAGATGCCATGAGATAGGCCAGCTCTGAGCCCGTCTTAGACACACTTTCATAAGGGCGCCGGGCGACACCAAGTACATGCCTCACATGTAGTGACACATATGCAAACATTTCTCCATAAAACATAATAACCATGAAGAAGAGTCAAACAGCAATAATGATAATTATGATGATGAAAGAAAGAAAGAAAGAAAGAAAGAAAGAAAGAAGGAAAGAAAGAAGGCAGGCTGGGATCACATACTGTGAGATTGTCGTGGTTTAACCTGGCGGACAGCTGAAACAACCACGCAGCCAGTTGCTCACTCCCCCCACTAGGATGGGGAGAGAATGGAAAAGAAAAAAAGGTAAAACTTGTCAGTTGAGATAAAGACAGTTTAATAGGATAGAAAAGAATGACAATAATAATAGTAGTAGTAATAACAACAACTACAACAACAATAATTATAAAAGAATATACAAACAAGTGATGCACAGCACAATTTCTCACCACCTGGACCAATGCTCAGCTAGTTCCTGAGCCGCGCTGCTTCCTGGCCCACCCGCCCCAGTTATACAGAGAGCGTGACATCATACAGTATGGAATATCCCTTTGGCCAGTTTGGGTCAGCTGTCCTGGCTGCACCCCCTCGCAGCTTCTTGAGTGTCCCCTGCCATCTCGTTGGCAGGCCAGTATGAGAAGCTGGAAAGTCCTTGACTGCTTGGCAACAACTAAAATATTGGTGTGTTATCAACATTGTTCTCATCTAAACCTAAAACACAGCTCTACACCAGCTGCTAGAAAGAAAATTATCGCTATCCCTGCAAAACCAGGACAGTATCCACCGCTTATGCTCTTCCATTTACATCATGCCCAGGTCTCACACTTTCCAATACGTTGCAATTAATCACCACCACTTTTCCTGTCCTTTGAGATGTACACACACCTATCATTAGTCAATGGACCACCCCTGTGAAATATCTGTAAAATGTCCATAAATGTTCGTAAAATGTCCATTGAGTTCATTTAGACCA